>NC_134825.1:68504237-69104237 GCF_004210375.1 Tachypleus tridentatus
TCCACATCATAAAAGCGATAAACAGAAGTAATATAGTGATTTCAATAACCCAAGTTATTGTTTTAATATTTACTGTACATCACGAAAATGTACTTACGAAAATTTTGTCGGTTGCTAAAACATTTTATCAAACTTTAATTTGATGTGTTATGGTTACAGTTTGCCGAGCCTTGGGGCTCCCCTGTCGGCCAGTTTCAAACTTCGTGTCAGCTCATGATGCAGACGCCACATTAACCATTGACAAACTATTTAACGAAAACGGAGATCAGATGTCTGGAGGAACAAACGATTCAATATGGTACTTAAGGTTTTATGTTACTTTAATGTGATAATATTGTTCCAAATTATTGTATATTAACGGCATGTTCAGATAAGATTTAATTACTAGCCGTTTTAGTACAGTTTTATAAAGAGTTTCTGCATTTGTTTTTCTTATATATATATATTATATGATATATAACTTTTGAAAATACGTTTCTAAACTGTGAAAAGTTAAGGGAAAGTAGCTCATTATAACAGAAGGTTTTTCTTTTATCTTTATGACAAGAGCATCCTCTAACGATCGATCACAAAACGTGTTAAGTAAGTGTGACTTTGTCACTGAGTTTTGAACGGAATGAAATCAATGTTTTAAACATTTTTAAGTATTATATATAAAGAAATCTTTCTTCTGTGATTAGTTTTACAACACGAAACTCGTTCACTTTATTCAGATAACCTCTGAATAAGAAACAAAGATGTATTAACTAACTCGACAACTCGTGTTTCAGGAACTTCCATGTATGGAATGAGTGTTGGATGGCGAGATCTGACCTTCCTGCAGGATACGGGGGATGGCAAATAGTTGACGCCACCCCACAGGAAACCAGCGAAGGTATTGTGCAACTCATAAAAATTATAGTTTCTATGTAAATATTTGAGAATATATTTACGTACGTGTGAATAATACGAAAACTGTGGTTTTGTATGATGACTTGCAGTTTGGATCTTGCAATTTAATATTAAACTCAGTTAAAGCAAGTTTCATAGTCTTAGAATCAAGAAATTTTAAAGCAATATCAAAAATTACTCTTTACTTTAAAGTTCTGGAAATATAATTAGAAGATATGTTTTGATATTTTCACTCAGGTATCTATCAGTTAGGACCAGCATCTCAACTAGCTGTGAAAAGAGGAGAAGTTGGATACAGATACGACGTCCCTTTTGTCTTCGCTGAAGTCAATGCAGACATCGTGTACTGGCAGAAAGACCGAAAAGCGGAAACTGGGTGGAAAAAAATGAAAACAAACACTAGCCAGTACGTAATTTTAAGTGTTACATGTTGTTTCTGAATGTACACCGTATTCACAGATATAAACACGCTACACAAATAACAGAGGACAAGGCACTTGTAGTGGCTGATACTCTGGTTGGCTTCTTTTATTTCGTTCCGTAGTAACAACTCAGGAACGTGTATACCTGAATACAAGTGTCTGCGACCTCATAGTTCAGCCACCTTGTATACAAAGTGCTGTTAAGGTTGAAAATTCCAGTTCCTGAAATCTTATGCATGTTTTTGAGCACAATACATTTCAGTTAAAAATACCGCTTTGTTTTATCTATATAAATCACACTTCTTATTTATAAGCTGGTCTTTGCTTGCATAATAAAAATAGGCCCGAGAAGACAAACTTTTCTTATGATAGGTTATTCCTCAAAGATAATTAATCCAATTATTAATTAATGCAATCAAAAGCTATCAATTTGATATTACGTCTGGCTGCAGATATTGTTTAAAAGATAATTATTTTTTAGTAGACGTAAATGTTCAATGTTAAATGAATTACTAACAAGTAACTGACTGAAGCTATTTCATTTCCGTTCCATGTTAGGTTTAACTCCCACAACAACAACTTGCTTAATTTGAGAATTAGCTTGTTTCAAAGGCACAATACGAGTGTGATAAACTGTTGTTTTTTTAAACTTATAGTGTGGGCCGTCTTATACTAACAAAGAAGGTTGGAGTTGATGATGATTATGGAAACAGGGATGCTGAGGATATCACTTACGAGTATAAAAACAAAGAGGTAGAAAGTAACCAGTATATGTTTATAAAAATAAACCGACGTTTTGAACACTTGTGTATTGGAGAGTTTGTTTATTTTGTTTCTAAGTGGAAAGCTACACAATGAGTTTGAAAAATAAAATTGCACCAGAGAATCTTGTTGCCTGATAAAACTGGTTTATGTCCTGCAGGAACCGAGGAAGAGAGAATGTCTGTACTGAACGCCACAAACAACGATATTGTGAGACACAGATTCGACCGACCTGTTGAAAAAGAAGACGTTTCATTCGAGCTATTGGAGAGTAAGAAAGTGATGATAGGACGGCCATTCGATGTAACAATAAAGATTAAAAATCTGAGCAGCAAACCCAGAACAGTGTCAGTCATATTGTCAGCCAGCAGCGTTTACTACACTGGAATTACAGCTAAAATGTTGAAACGGAAGAGTGATAAATTTATCCTTCAACCTAAGCAAGGTACACTTATGTTACCTAGTTTCACTTTTCTTGTATCCGTATGATTTGTACTGATTAGAAGATAGACCTCATGAGCTGTTTATAGAATAATCTAATTACCATATGTAAGGTAATTGATAAACAGGACAGGTGTGGGTGTTGACGAAGTAAATAGAGTTCTGATAAAACTGTAATTGCGTAGTTCAGTTTTTAGTAACGTAGAAGTCTAATACAACTTTATTTAAAATGATAAACACTGTTGTACTAGTTCAACATAACTGTTCTTAAATTAATTAACACCATTGTTTCTAATTGAAGGTTTTCTATCATAGCAACAAATTTGTTCTAATATATATATGTATATATTTAAAGTTAAATTTGATATTTCCCAGAAGTAATGTTCAGGAATTTTCTATCTTTATATAAGTAACGAAAAATGATGATGTAACTAAAGATATGTATTCACAATATTTATTATTAAAAACAATGAATTACATAGAATTAACTTGTGATCTAGTGTTGTCACAAGAAAAATGTGTAGCATAAACGTGTACAAATGAATTTAACGTTCGGTACGCATTGAGAAATAGGTTTAGGGAAAATTGTAATAACTGTCTGTAGGGATTATAGAGATTCGTTTTACATAGAAAGTTATATTAAATATGTGTTATTTACAGAGGAACTTCTTTCAATTAAATTGACCTCAAGCGAATATCTCGACAAACTGGTGGATTACGCCATGATAAAATCTACGCTTTGGCCACAGTGATGGAAACGCAGCAATCCTGGTCTGGTGAGGACGATTTTGTACTGGACAAACCGAAGTTGAGTCTTGAGGTAAGGTCAAATAAAGTTATTATTTTTAAAATTCTAACGATAGACACTACATTATGTTCCATATCTAGAATCCATGATAAATCCTCGATAATGAAATGTACTGTTATTATTATTTAACTTAGGTCCACGGAACTCCAGAGGTTGGAAGACCATTTGAATTAGTTATCACTTTTCAAAACCCACTGAAAGTATACTCTGGAAGATTGTGTCTTCAATATTGAAGGACCGGGACTTGCAGGACCGTACCATTCATAAAAGTTCAGGTGTGGAAAATGTGCTTTCTCGTTGTCTTAAAATAAAGTAACTCTCCGTATTTGAGTAAATTTAATTTCACACAAAATTTCTTTAAACCTATCCGTATTTACGAACAAACAAATACCATTCGTCTTTACTTTATAATAACAATTCTAAAATAAACTAAATCAGCGACAATGTGTGAGAAGTTGATAAAACACGGTTAAAAGAGTAAGAGATACTTCTGAGACTTAACAGTTGTTTCTCATATAGTAATTTTAACTTTGTTTGTAATATTGTTTAATTTTAATTTCATTTAACCAACATTTAAATGGTGAGATAATTATACACAAAAAAACTCAATTAAGATCTTCTTAAGTCGAACAACTGTAGTTCAGAGACTAGTTATGATTAAGTTTGTTGATTAACATCGAATTTGAATAATGTTACCTGTTTAACTACGTTTAAAACAATACAAAGTTTACAATGGATGGTTATATTATGTATGTTTCATAACATAATTTTGTACCATTACAGGGATATCAAACCAGGTGAAACTATAACTCATAACGAAAACTCGTTCCTCAGCAGCCTGGTTTCCAAGACAATATTCGTCACTTTCAGCTCTCGGCAGCTCATCCAGCTCATGGGATCAAAACATATTGAGGTGATCCCAAAATCCGATCAAACCACAACGAGACTTTATAAGTTCTGTTTAAAGTTACTGTTTGAGATGCAGTGTTGTAAACTTTAGGTTATTGAATCGTGTTGTTTAATTAATATACTCGTATTTCTGTGTAACTTATGCCTTTCAGGGATCAACTTTTTTTTTTTAAGCATGTTAATTTTCTGTTTTTGCTTTCTCATTGCAATACGATATGTTATAATATTTCTTGGAATTTTTAAATATATTTTTGAAGTCTTGAAGATTGATGCTATATTTATACCACTTGGGTTCAACGAGTGAGCAATTTTTCACTTAAAATATATTTTCCATGTCTCCAGTTTAAATCACGTATTTGTTTCTGTTAAAATACTTAATATCTGTTGTGTATTTTTCAAATTAAGATCGTATTTATTTATTTATTTATATATTTATTTATTTATATCTCGTGCAGTAGATGACAAAATGCTCATAGTGTATTAAACTTTTTTAGAAATATCAATGAAATATAGTATCTGTTTGAATTAATTCGTGAAGGTAGGTTTGCCATTAAGTACACTTTCAAAGTTAGTTCCTTATTAGAACCACAAAGAAAATCGAAAAACATTTTAATTAAAATATCCAAGTCATGGTGATGATTTCATGTCTGGAAAGTGAGTTGCGCTGGAGTAAACAAATAACGATTTCAATTTGAAGATCTAGAATTAACAAATTTCACGTTTTCAAAATCAATGACATTTTTAAAGTTTGTTTTGTCATACCAAAGTCACCTCGTATTATTTGTTGTGTCAACCAACTAGAATCGAACCTATGATTTTAGCGTTTTATTTCTGAAGATATACCACTGTTTCACTTGATATATAACCCACATGTGAATACTTAAAGAATCTGTTATCAAGGTCATACCAAAAGAGTTATTATGTTACTGTTTCTATCACTGGGTATATTCTTGTTAATTAATTTGTAAAAAATCCAACTCAATAAACAGAAACAGAAAATGTTTCATTTCTTCCAGCATACATAGTTTCACAAAGTAACACCAACTAATCCACATGTCTAACTCACAGAGAAACTAAATATTGCTTGTTAAATTTCCTCCGTCGTATATAACACCGTCTAACAGACTGACTCTAAGTGATTAACCAGCCCATCCACTAATTCACTGTGGTATTTTTATGAAATACTAGTTTTCCAAAGTCTTTCGAAAATTGGATATGTGACGTAAGATTTAAACACTGGAATTTCTGAATAATTACGTCATACCGAACCTTTTATCTAGAAAAAAAAAACTAAATTAAATCACTCAAAAGAAAACCTATAACTCTGGGCCTTCAAGACTTTGAAATCGTTAGAACAATTTTAACACACAAATGGAACAAAGTGTGTTAAAGTTCCATATTATTTATGTATTCTAATGTACAATTATGAAGATGTAATATTTGTTAATGGAATTATCAGTACTAAATCGTTAATTAAACGAAAAAAGAAACAAGATCTTTTTACTCTTCCGTGGTTTGTGGAACTTGGACGAAACGATCTCTGTCCTTTGTTTTCATTTTGTGTCTTATCACGTGGCGAGTTCTCTATGGTAAATGGTTGAACGAATCCTTTTATGTCTGTAGTTCTCTTTATAATCTGGACGTTGTCTCAACAGGTTCTCATGCATGTTTAATTAGTTTGCCGAAAGCTAAAGTTTTGCTAGAGATGTAACAATTATCTGGTCTCCTGTCGACGTCTTTCGAAAGATTGTCAGAACACTTAATATTTCTTCTGGTTTCTTGTCTGTTACATTCAAGGTCGACTCTTCTCATAACACTGTGCACCAATCTTTGTAGTTATCTGAAGTCCATTCTCTAGCGGTGTAATTGTTATATAATGTATATTTGTTTCCTTGTCGTAGGCTATAAAACAATTTGAAACTACCCTAACTTCAAAACCGCGTTTCTAAATAAGTAATTTTCAAATATGCACTCATTCTTGGTATGTATTATCCACACAGTATGAAGTGTAGAGAATATATTCTGAAGACGGCTGGAACGGGTGTAAGAATTGTTATTATAAAAGTACAGAATAATGTTTCGACCTTCTTAGATCATATTCAGGTCTTTGTTTTAGTTTCAATATGACCTAAGAAGGTCGAAAGGTTATTCTGTACTTTATTTTAATTAAAATACTGATACCCATACCAGCCGAATAAATTTTTATTTCGTGTGGGTTTCTCGTTATCAGGAAGCGCAGAGAAGTTATCCACAGGAACTGTAACATTCTTCTTGTTGTAATTTTATGTCCACTTTCAGTTCGAATTATTCGATAATAATTCTTTCTCTCTAAATGAAATTTTCGCTCTCTGTTACTAAATCCAATACTGAACAGTTGTCGCTGTAGAACCAGTATTGATCAACATGTTTCAAGGATTTTCATCAACGAATCCATTATCTCGTGTGCTGGTTTTTATAAATAATTAACAGTTTATATATTTTAGAGTAAATGGAGTTTTGTTAGTAAAATCTCGCCCATAAGCTCAGCTAATTCCTATTGTCCGATGTCTGAATTACTCACTCTCACCGGTTCCTTCATCTGACTAAAGTCGTCACTATGGCGATGTCTCACTCTTTAAATACCATCTGTTTATTCCTTACACTCTATAGTGATGACTGTGTTCAAACATATATAACAGTTCTCTTTTACTGACATCCTTTGGAAGGAATTTTAAATCCCTATCAACTTATTCCAACAGTTATTGGTAATATGTCCTTTCACGATACAGTCGAAATAACTACTGTCTTGTAGTTTCCATCTTCCGTTCTAAATAATTAATTATTTAATTATTCGTTTCACTTCTTCTGGAATACCGTCAGAGGGAGTTCAGCTAGCACAGATAACCCTAATATTGCAGTGTAAGACTAGATGGAAAGCAGCTAGTAATCATCACCCACCGCCAACTCTTGGGTTACTCTTTTACCAACAAATAGTGGGATTCACCATTACTTTATAACATCTCACGGCTGAAAGGGCGAGCATGTTTGGCGTGATGGGGATTCGAACCCGCAACCCTCGAATTACGAGTCGAGTGCCTTAACCACCTGGCCATGCCGGGGCTCACTTTGCGTGAAGTGATTATCCTGAATTTCTGTATGGTGTTTTTAGATCTTTATCGGTGATTTTAATGGATGTAAGTTCTATCGTCAACTGTCAAACTTCCTTCAAAGATGATCATATGCCTTGCTTTAGTCTAATTCAGATATCCTAATATATTACGGTAATTTTGAACTGCTGAGTGGATTAATGAATCCACACTTCATGTGGAACATCCTTACAAGATATCTTGATAAAGGTTTTCAAGTTCTGTTAAACTATCATCCACACTCTTTATTCTGCTTCAAAACTGTTTTATAATTATTATATACAGGGATGTAGAAGGAAAATTAAAACTGGCGGAGGACCAAAGCTGATTGTGTGAAACATTACATTAGTTTCTCAGAAGATAGTTACCATCAGAACGTTGCAGGCTTTTAAAGGAACGGTTACATTCGTAGTCCCTGTTGTAATCATAGTAGTTAGTTGGGTCGAAAGGGAGAATCCGTCAAAATTGTAGGGTCGGAATATATAGGCGTGTGAAATCGGAGTTATAGAATATTTCTGGAAGATTATTTGTCGAAGGTGGTCAACAGTGGTGGTAAATGTTTGCTTGTTTTTTCTACTGATATGAGGCGTAGTCTACGTGAACTTGGTGGCATAAATGGTATGTCTGTTTACATGGCTGAATCTTTGGTTTCAAGATGTTGATTTGGGAAACTTGAACAGTTGTAAAAGTACTTCTGCTTGTTCGGACGAATTGGACGATAGAGGGTGGAGTGGCGCCTGGTGGCAGTTGGGTTGATAGCTTGAAGTAATTTTGATTATTAGATTGCCAAGTTGGTGAAGCGTATTTACGATTTCCTCTGTAATGTTTTTCGGTTTTGAAATGAAAGAAGTAGTTAAAGAAGACATGGCTGATAATAAGTTCTTCTGTCGGTTTGGATTGTGTGATGATTTTTTTTGAATTAATTGGCAGTTAATCGGGAGCGGATTCATTGAACACCATGCAGTTTAATGTTGTTGATTGTTCGAGGGATTGTTAGATTTCATCAAGAGTTATGGTGAATCAATTCGGATGAAAGCTGAACAATGATCAGGTTTATCTGTCTAAAATTATGGAGATCCCGTCAAAGGTAACGGATGAGATTGCGCAGCTTATATCGGGACATAGCTAAAAAAAAAAAAAAAAAAATTGACCGAGTTGCAAGTCGAGAGATTTCAACTGCTTAACACCCTCTCCCCAAAGAACTATACCAATACAAAGCTTATAAGTTATAAAGATAAAAGACTCAAACATTCAATGTGGTAGAAATTATATCAGCAGATAACAGACTACAGAAAAGGGTGGATTCTGGTTAAGTCAGTGAAAAGTGAATAAACCTTGCTAAATATGGTTAATGTTGCTAGGGCCATTATCATGGTTTAATGAAAAATCACTTGCCTTAATAATTTCTGTAGATTCTAAAGAGTTTGTTTCTTCTTCGTGGACACAAATTTGTATAACACGAATTGCGTTGGTGAAGTAGGAGGGTGTAGGATGTATTCTGTCATAGGTGGTGGTTAGTTCTCAGATAATACCGATTAAAAACAGTTACTTAAGATACAAAGACTAGGTTTATAAATCAAATTATGGACTAATGATTGGATTCATCCATTTCCTCTACTTAGTGACCTCTCTGTTAATATTGTTTTGTGTCATTCGTTGTGTTATTAGTTGGTTATTTAAAGAAAGCTATTAAATCATTTGAACACTCCTCTGTGTCCAGTCAGGGAACTATAAAAACAACGCATTTTTACTTTTTAAGTGAAAGTTTTTGTTATTTTAGAGCAAAGACAAAGTGACCTATTTGCTGAGTATACGGCGGGGAATCAAAACCTGGATATTAGTTTCGCAAGTCCGTAACCTTCTCTTGTAATACTGCAGCGAATAGCTTAGACCTTTAGATGTAAAACACAGCGTGTTAATAAAAATAAAGAATATAAACAATTTGTTCTCAAGCTAATATATTCGTGAGAAAAAGACCCAGAGTTCCTCTATGAGGTACACCACAGCAGATGAACAACGTGGTCGTCCCACTGTCTACACTAATATCAGTAAAGGGGTATCTTTCAATTTTGGTAACAGAAATATTTATAGACAGAGAAAGCAGTAAGGAAAAGGCGCTTGTATGGGGCTCAAGTCTCACCGTAACGAGTCTTAGCGTCCCCCTAAATCCCTCTCCCAACAAAAGAACGCTTACTTTTAATGTTGACCCACTTCTCGTTCGTTTGAAACAAAATAAAACGCAGAGTACTTATTGGTTTTAAGTAGTTTGACTGAGAAATGTATTTAATTTGTATAATGAAAGGATTTCTCAATTTAGACTGGATCGCTAATTGTTTTATACAGTTCAGAAATAATATTAAGGTAATCGTAAATCAAGAACTTTTCACCTGTGTAGTTGTTGTATATTATTCCTTTAAGAGTTTCTCCACGAGTGTCTCTCTGAACTAGGTAGCTGCTGGCAAATCCACCTTTGTTTCATTGTCAAGACTCTGTCTAAATGATCTGTATCAATAAAAGGAAGTGTTAGTGTACAAAGCTTTGTTTTCAGGAGATAAAGCCTCTAAATAACAAGCACCTCACTATTCAGTGAAGACGCTGAAGAGCCCATGCTTCCAACATGTCTTGCAAAAATATCGTATGTAACATTTTGAGATTCATGTTAACTGCGTTTTGTTTTTCAGTTAGTTTTCCGCGTTTCATAATTATATTTGACGTGTTTGTATGATTTTTGTTTATATTCCTTTTTTCATGTATAATATGTAAAGTTTGTTTTATTTGTTTGAAACATTATTTAAAATATGTGACCGACAAGTTTTATAATTTTGAGTTTAAGATTTAAACGTCATTTTATTTACTTTCAACTATAGGTAATTTAGCTTCAATTTATATTTATGAGTTGTATTATGATTTTGACGTGTTTTATTAGTTTGAATATAATTTGTTTTATTCTTTTGAAGTGAATCCTAAATTTATGTAGTATTCTACTTGATTTTTCTAACTATTTTTGAGGGATTTATGTATCGCCATATTGTAGCCTTTGTGTTTTTAGTAGAGAAAAAGATTTGGTGGAACACTGTGTCACAGCAACACAAAACATCTGTGTTGGTGGTAAGAAGTTACAAGGCCCGATATGGCTAAGTGATTAAGGCGCTCGACTCGTAATTTGCGGGTTCAAATGGCCATCAATACCACCATTCGTTGGTAAAGAAGTAGCTCAAGAGTTGGCGGTGGGTTACGATGACTAGCTGTCTTCCCTCTAGTGTTACAGTGCTAAAGTAAGGACAGCAAGCGCAGATAGACCTTGAGTACCTTTGCGCGACATTTAAAAACAAACAAGAAGTCGCAATAGATGCTCCTATAAATACCAAGAAATACAAAAGATCAAAAGAAGAATTACCGTCACAACTTAACTTTTGCGAATTTGGGCAGAATCTCGAAGACAAAAACCATATCCACAGCACAAAGTTTTCTCCACAGTAATATACGGTCATACGGAAAAGAAACAGCTAAACTTTGTATAATAGCATTCACCAGGCATGTCTTTTTCTGTTGTTACAAGACCGACCTGTGGATTCGTCTTGCGTTTCTTTACAAGAGTTATTAGGTTCTGAAACATTCTAATAATCGATGTTAATTCTGATTGGGCTGATATCTTTCCAGGATAACATGACTACGCTGATGGGGGAAGATGCACATATGATTCCTCCCGAGATGTGAAAGACTTTCAAAAATGGACAGAGATTCATAACAGTTCCTTCATGATAGAGGACAATTTAAATGGATATACCATATAAACACCCTGTTGTGATACTTACAGCTTGCAGGCCCGGTATGGCCAAGTGGGTTAAGGCGTTCGACTCGTAATCTGAGGGTTCGAATCCCCGTCGCACTAAACATGCTTGCCCTTTCAGCCGTGGGGGCGTTATAATGCGACGTTCAATCCCACTATTCGTTGGTAAAAGAGTAGCCCAATTGTTGGCAGTGGGTGGTAATGACTAGTTGCCTTCCCTCTAGTCTTACACTGCTAAACCAGGGACGGCTAGCGCAGATAGCCCTCGTGTAGTTTAGCGCGAGATTTCAAAAACAAACAAACAATACAGCTTGCATATCTCTTTTCTCTCATAATTACGAAACTTATGAGTCTCCAGATAATTAATTCATTGTTGTTAGCATAGTTCACGCCACAAAAAATTAAATACAAATATGAAAGAGAATACACAATTATATTTTTTCTTTATGCTTACTAATGTTACTGCAGTTATACACACACACGTACATACAATCATAACTTAAATAAAATTCACGAGAATATAAACTCTGCAAAATGTTTACGTAATATTTTCAGGCTGCTGCCATCTCTTTTCTTGTACTGACAGACGTTGAACTTTAAAGTATGAATATTACACGAAGCATCGTAGTGTAGAAACAAATTGTTGATATAAATCTTATATTGTGTGGATTTTCACTCCAAATAAGTAAATATTTTTTTAAATGTATTTAAAACGTAGTGGCCACATGATGAAAAATACCCTTGAATTATCAATATCTTTTACGTGTTACTTTTCAAATTTTAAATATGAATGCTATCGTCTACTTCTACTTTGAAGTGTAACACTATTATGTACTTTGTAATCTATGGGTATGTTTTCCATATCCAGTATAAGAGGTCCCACTCTTTAGCAACTCATGTCTTTCACTGAAAAATGTTTTTTTTATTTGTACTTTCGAAACCACTAAATCGAAAGAAGTTGACTTTATAATAAGCTTTATGTCCCCATTATTTCGGAAGTGATGCTTTTACATTCTATTAGTGGAAGTATACCGATAGAAGAACCATGAATTTAAAAAAGATTACATACTCGTTGAATATGGATCTGCCTAGCTGACGTCAGCATGAGAGTGGGTCTGGCATGGTCAGTTGGTTAGGGCGCTCGACACGCAACTTGCGGGTTCCGAATTAGAATCCCCGTTATACCAAACATGCTCACCCTTTCAACCGCAGGGGTGTTATAATGTGATGGTCAATCATTGGTAAAAGAGTAACCCAAGAGTTGGCGGTGGGCGGGGACGACAAGCTGCCTTCCCTCTAGTCTTGCACTGTTAAACTGGAGAGGGCTGGCCCTCATGTAGCTTTGCGAGCGAGGTTACCACATTACATTGTAGTTAGAATAAAATAAAACGTTTCACCGTCACAACACTCGTGAGTTTCGAAGCTTTAATCGCGGACCACTCGCTTGCGATTGTATGTTATGAATCAATAATACACAGAAACTTTGATATTAAATATTTTAAAAGCTTTTATGAAATGAAGTAGTCTTGTCACTTGGCCTTGTTTTCAAATTTTAAAGATGAAAACCTAATATATTATTTGAAAAAGAAAGATATAAGTACGAAGGATATGAGAAAAAAATAGATGTTTTATTTGAAGTGATACTTAAGATAAGGATAGATTTATCATTATACTTGCATATCTTCATAAGATAAATCTAAATTCAAAATTATCTGATGCATTGGTCTTGCATTGCTATAGAATGGGCTATCTGTGCTTTGCAGAACATGGTTATAGAAAATCCGATTCTCACGTCATAAATTTGAGACTTATCACAAAGCTACTGGAGCACGAGATTATTTGTATGTAGTTAATGCTGTTAAGACACAAAGCTATCTCTACCAGGCACGAGTATCGAACCAAAAATTTAGTGTTACAAGCCTCCAGACTTATCGCTGAGCCACTGAACCCATATCACTGTTCGTGCATAAGAAAACAATATATTGCTGAATATAAACTAAACAATAACTGTAGGCAAAAAAGTATAATATATATGTACATTACACTACTCATTGTTGTTAAGGGTAACAATAGCTCCACCCTTTTCTGCTGGTTTTCCTGTGACATTGCTATTCGATTTAAGATTGTTTAAAGCATTTCTTTCGTTTGACTAATGTTATTAGGACTTTAGTTAAGATCTTTACTAAGGAGACTGAGTTTTGCTTCAGAGAGAGTTATGTTTGAGAGATTAACAAAGTTGCTTGTTCGTTGTTCTTTGCAAGTTTTTTGTGGTTTCTGTTATTTTCAACATATTTGTTAGTTTCAAAAGACTTATTCGTATAAGAGTATAGAGTGTTTTTAACGGTTTTTTAGTTTGTTCGATTGGAAAAAAGGAAGTTTTGTGCTTTTTACTAGACTATTCAATGTCGTGGTAGTTTCTTTATGATAAGAAGGAATGCTGTTAGAAGCGATTTTTGTATTGGTGTTGTTGATAGAAAGCTGTTTATTTGTTATTCTTTAGTGAAGTAATGTATTAGTTTTATTGGTGAAATTTTTCAGTTTTCTTTTACTTCCTCCGTAGCATTGTATAGATAATAATAATGGGAAATGTCTATATCTAGAACATCAACAGAGTTTTGACAGAATGTTTTAGTGATATTCATGAGTTCTAAGGAGGTGTTTTCAAGGATCTGTTGCCAATTGTTGCAAAAGTTATTATTATGTGTTCCTATTGTTTTAATGTGAGAGATTGAGGTATGTTCCTGTTTATTATAACAACTGTTATGGTATGAACGGCTTTTGTAAGCTGGCAAAGTATTTTGATAATTAGATATACCTGTCATAGGACACTAGTGATAACATGCCTAAAATTAATGTCTTATGGTAAATAATTATTTCTATATCGGTTGAAAGTTACTCTTTCACACTTTGAAAATAAAGCTTTCAAATATATAATGAAGCCTTAGTTATATACTGCTTACCTCATATTTATATATACCCCAATCAAACATCATGTGTTATAAAATAATTAAGTCTGATATGTGCTGAACATATTCAGTTTTGTCTGTAATTTTAATACTTCTTCCCATATCTCTTCTTGTTTTATGAATCCACAAACTATGTATTGTTTTATCTTTCAGAAACTTCATGTTCTAATCAACTATTTTACTTTTACTTTGATACACAACAGTACCATCAACTGATGTTAACGTTAATATTCTATTCATAAATAATATATTAAGTTTAAAATTATGCTGAAGAAATATAAATACTATTTGTTTCGTGCTATGAAATGTATAACGGAAGTATTCACCTTGATTACAAATTCTGCACTAATTTTGTCTCAACACTACATACGGGCACGTATTGTGCAGACCGAATATTGTTAGAGTGACAAAATGTTGGATTATCACATTCTGAAGCCCAATGCTGTATCTTAGCTTATTTGTCAGTGCAGCGAAAGCTTGATTTATTACGTAGTTCTTACTGTAGTCACTAATTGGTCAATTATAGAGCTGCAGGAAGAGACTTTGGGCTGTTTTGTAAACAGGAAGAGACGCAACTTTCAGCATCACTTCTGAAAACAGAGCGTAATCACCTGAAAGTTATTAGAAACTTTGAGCAACTGGAATGAACTTCAGCCCATCACGCGCTTAACTTTTGAAACTTGTAAGCATGTTAGAATATCTTAGTTTCATCATTCAAGTAATAAACAAATATGTATAATAAATATACAGAGCTAAAAAAGATGCTTAAAAATATGATTTATGAAAGCGTTTTCTATCTTTATTCATTCAAAATAACGATGTAAATAATATACACGCTCAATTATTAAAAAGAAATATACAATTACATATAAAATAGAATGATGAAAACTATTATAAAAATGGCCTAGTGAAACCAGGATGTCTTGTTGTATTGGGATTAAAGATACACACAGCAACAAGAGAAACAAATTATGTCCTACGGAAAGCTTGCTGTTAAAAAAACAGAACAATGTACTGATGTAACTTGAACTACCTTTTCATCACTTATATATATAATTACTAGCTTAAGTCTAAGACCCAAAATTTTAAAACAGATCTTTATACGAAATTCACAAACGATAACTTCAATATAATAGCAATCACAACCTGACGATTAGGGCGCTCGACTCGAAATTTGCGAGTGAGAAGATCGAATTCCTTCACCAAACATTCTCGCACTGACAGTCATAAAATATGACAGTTAAATCCACCAGTCGTGGGTAAACACAAGTAACCAAAATATTGACGATGGAAAATGTTGACTAGCTCTCTGATCACTTCAAAATTTGTGACGACTGGTGCAGATAACCCTGGAATAATTTTGCCCGAAATTTAACAAAAAAAACTCATAATTTTTTGCAGATTTCTACAGCAATTTATGCACGAGCTTGAACAACTAAAAACACCCTTTTCCCAAGAAATTTAAACGCGCATGCGCTCTTTTCCCCTAGTAGGTGAATACTCCGGGAGTTACATTAAATTGGCCTTCACGCAAACAAATAAAAACATAATTAATACAATTATAACAGTTATCGATATTTCACTTTTAGTTACACTTTTGCCTCAATATAGTGTAGTCTTGGAAAGTAATTAAGAAGAACATTCTGAAAACAAACGTATATTAAAGATGTACTTAAAAATTAAATGTGTTTTCATTTATTGTTTTACATAAAATGTTACAATCGAAATTTAAAAAAAAATCGTAGAGCCGCATTCGCCTGGATGGATCAGTTAATTATCTGTTTGATTTGGAACACAAAGCTACACAATGAGCTATGTTTACTTTGCTGGTATCGAAACAACAGCTTTAGTGTTATAAGACCACCAAATTGATGCTGAGCTACAAGTGGACCATTAAATAGCAAACATATTAGACAATCATAGTTCAACTACACAACAGGAATTACAGCAAACAACGTTTGTACAGAATTATTACTCAGAGTTGTAGCGTTTAATTTTCAAAGTTTTCATTGATATGACATTATTTGGTAACACGTCACACTATTCTAATAAACCGTTATCGTATGAAAATACCATTAATAAAAAGACTATGGTTTAAAAATACCAAACCACAAATCTGCTAATTTCAATTAATTCGCTACATATATTATGCCTAAACAAAGCTTGCATACGTTTGACTTTGACAATCAAGACGTCATCAATCTAGGTGACGTCACTATTAACTCGTACTTTTCTGGCACAAAACGTAGAATGGTTTCCTACACTTTTTTGCTCTGTATCAGATAGAGAGATGAAAATAAACTTGTGTCTATACGTGCACACAAGCAAATTGCTTATAAAGAACAGTCTAAAAAAGAAGAACTATTTAAACTCGTGACATTCGCAAAAATTATTCAAATCACTTATATATAAAAGCTATGAAAACAAGTTATGTCATATCAATTCATAATGAAAATTACTCTGATTATTTAACGCTTGTATAACCACTATTCTTGTAGCTGAAAATGTTGTTTCCTTCATAAGGCCCTGCTTCTCAAAGTACGTAGATTATGATAACGTGTGAAATAAAAGTAACAAATTCACAGAAAACAGATGGTCTGAAATGTGACGTCTTCTATAACGTTGCCCAATTAGAAACCCTGGCACTGAACGTCATATTGTTGTTTTCCTCGCGGAAGGGAATGGAATGTCCAGTTTAAGAAACATACACACATTTACTTTGTAGAATGTGTACACGTAATTAAATGAGATAAAGTCACTGATTGGCCAACACAGACTCCCTCTTACCGAGAAACCAATTTCCAATTAATAGGCTAACATATTTCTCTCGTAATTGATTCTTACCATCACATGGTGTACTGGGAAACTGGTATTTCCAAAACTGTTCACTCATTTATCTATATAAAGAAGATCACTAGCTTACTTGCTCTAAGATATCACGAAAGTTATTATACTCTGATTATAAAGTTCTTCAGAAGTTATAATTTATCTTTGCTTCAACGTTTGATTTAAGGAGTTTTCAAGCTAATATCAACAGCTAGTTTTTGTTACATACAAAGTTGACATTAATTACTAAAGCATATCGTAGTGAGAAAACTATTTGGTTTGTGTTGAGAAATCTTAACTCGGAAGATGTACAGTTTTGGGAGACTTCCATTGTCCGACGTGTCCAACAACACAGTCTCCAGTTATAATGTCAGTGACGTGGATGATTATAACAGCTACCTGCGAGACCTTTTAAGAAAGATGTTAGAAGAGTACGAGAAAAGAAGAGAATTGAACGGTTCTGAGAACGGTAGGCAGTTGATATTTTGGATTTATTGTATTCTAAATTTCATTTTATTTCTACTTCGGACATTTAATATTACCTGAACATAAACTGTAGTGTTTCTGTAAACCTCTCTCTGTCAGTATAAGTACACAATACATAGCCTCCCTCTTTATCTAATACAAAAATGTGGAGCTATATTCTCCGCCGAAGTGGACAATGTGCAGATTATTCACTGCGCAGCTCTGGTTTGTGTGTGTGTATATATATATATATATATAACAGTATTAGTTGGTTTATATTGGAAGAGACTCGAATATAGTTAAATGTCACATGAAACGGAAGAACCGAACATCTATAAGCCTTTTTTAATCTCTGACAATTTTAAACAGCTAGTAGGTTATAACTGAATTAAATCGAAACTGACAAAGAACAAAACTAGATTAATAATGTTTTAACAAACTTTTAGTCCTTTCTGAAGACATGTAATCAGATCTACAGAAAAAACTGGGCAAAGTTTGAATGTGAAAATAATTTCCTTTCCCTTGGGACAACTTAATATTTTATCTTGACCCTATGACAACGCTTCTTACATTGGGTCGGTTTACTTTATTATAACTCTTTAATTTTGTTTCGATAGTATTCTGTCTTGACCTTATGACCTCAATTCTTTCTTTCAGATTGACGTTCTTTGAAACATTTTAGGCTTATAGTTGTGTGTGCCACAGCAGTTATATATATATATTAAAGCTAATGAGGTTAATTTAACATGAGTTCACATAAAAGAACAACGGTAGTACAAATCACATATTTCTCTAATAAAAACAATACATGAAAGATGGTAGTTGAAACTTTATATATATATCTCTCATCACTGTATTATATTACATACCTTTTGCAAGAACTCCATTTCTAACATAAACAAAACCAAAAAAAAACATACAATTAGTAATTCTATCTTAGTGTTATTACGAAAGTTGTGTTTAAGACATCAGATGCAGCAATTCTTATCACTTTATTTTTGCTTTGTACAGGTGAAGATGGATCCTCGGCTCTAAAAGTAGAGAGCGTGGATTTCCTTCCACGAGATAATGCTCTAAAACACAACACCCAAATGTACGAACTCGTAGAGGGTCCTAAGCCTGTTCTCGTACTTCGGCGTGGCTTGTCGTTTACTGTTACCATTCTGTTCAATAGAGACTACGATCCAAAGAAACATACGCTTAAACTGGAAATGTCGTGTGGTGAGTCAGAATAACAGTACCTGCTACACGTTTAAAAACGTATTTATTAATCCTAACGTCTTAAAGACATATTGAATAAGTTTTGATTTTAAAAAAGGATATAATAACCAACAAACATTTAGTTTTTGTAATATTCAACTTTGATGACAGTTATTATGGGTTTGTCGATTAAGAGTTTTACGAGATCTATCTTACGATATAAAATATTCTGGAAAAATGTATTATTTTATTCTTAAGGTGTGATAAGTGCACAAAAACATACTTGTCACGTGATTATACGAATTGAAGATTTTTCTCAATAAATTTTATACATAGGTTCGAACCCTCAAATCAGTAAAGGCACCTTAGTTGTAATACCCATAACCAACAACGATTCCTATAAAGAAGATAAAACAAAGTGGGATTTGCGGCTACAAAGTCACGATGGTTCTAACATAACTCTCCAAGTACACGTGCCCTCTTCCGTGGGAGTTGGAATTTGGAAGATGAAAGTTACTTCACAATTAAAGTCAAAAGATGACGAACCAGTCTCTTCTTCAGAAACGTATGAATGCAAGGAGAATATTTACGTTCTCTTTAATCCATGGAGCAAAGGTGAGATTAAAAGTAAAAATATCCATAACTAAAACTTATGTTTTACAAAGAGATTTTTCTCATTAAATAAAGGTGCTAAGAGTACTAACGAGATGTAATTTTGTTTTTGGTCGACAGATGACTCTGTCTACATGCAAGATGATAAAATGAGAAAAGAATACGTTTTGAATGACGTTGGAAAGATTTATGTAGGTTCGTTTAACTACCCACAAGGAAGACAGTGGATTTTTTTGGGCAGGTAATAAATGTTTAATAACTTGAATAAAACTGACATTTCTCTTCACTTTAATAGCGTCTGAAAAATAAACTTTTGAAAAATATTGATGTTTATGTTTCATTTCGGCTTATAAACAGTTCTACAGCACAATTCTATCAATTCTACTAGAGTCAATAAGAAGAGTATATTTTGTATTTCAGTTTAAAGACTCGGTCCTTCCGGCTTGCATGTTTTTGTTGGAACGTTCTCGTCTCGATTACAGTTCCAGGACTAACCCAGTCAAAGTAGCTCGTGCTGTGTCGGCCATGGTAAGATTTCTTTGAAAAATCGTGTTACGAGTATTAACTAATATTACCTTAATTTAATACATTTACTTTTGTCTCTTATCAAGATTGTGATGCGAGATTTATCTACATGTTTGTTTCAGAAAATCATTAAAAGTATTTTTATTTCTAATAGTACAATAAATAATTGTGTTCATGAGTTTCAGTGTGTTGAAAACTATATTTAATCCAAGTTAATATTTCAATCAAGATACACCATAATTTTACATGTAGTTAGCAGTAAATGTAATAAATGCAAAATCAGAAATCATTAAAAACCTTTAACTTTTTCTGATTAAAGGTGAACAGCCTTAACGACAACGGTGTGATAATAGGTAGATGGCATGAGCCTTATGATGAAGGTGTTGCCCCCTGGAAATGGACTGGAAGTGCTGCCATTCTAGAAAAGTTTATGAAAAACGGAGGAGATCCAGTGAAATATGGACAATGCTGGGTATTTGCTGGTGTATGCAATACTGGTAGGTTTCGCTTCTTTCTGCCTATATTATGCGATAACTACCTTTTATTAGCTGGATTTAATAAGATGTGGATTGATGATTTGTTTTAATATCATACATTTGTCATAACGAAATTAAAACGAAAAAATCAATAATCTTAAGATATTTATATTAGTAAAAGAAATGATGAGCAATCAAAGTCATTTGTGTGACAACAAATATAACAATTCATTCTGTTAACATTCACACAAAATGATTATTAACATTTCATTATCTCGTGTTCATATCACTGCAATTCTAAAAATCTCTTTCCACATCACAAACGCGATAATCAGAAGTAATATCGTGATTTTAATAACACAAATTATTGTTTTAATATTTACGGTATATCACGAAAATGTACTTATGAATATTTTGTCAGTTGCTAAAACATTTTATCAAAACTTTAATTTGATGTTTTATGGTTATAGTTTGCCGAGCCTTGGGGCTCCCCTGTCGGCCAGTTTCAAACTTCGTGTCAGCTCATGATGCAGACGCCACATTAACCATTGACAAACTATTTAACGAAAACGGAGATCAGATGTCTGGAGGAACAAACGATTCAATATGGTACTTAAGGGTTTATGTTACTTTAATGTGATAATATTGTTCCAAATAGTTGTATATTAACGGCATGTTCAGATAAGATTTAATTACTAGCCGTTTTAGTACAGTTTTATGAAGAGTTTCTGCATTTGTTTTTCTTATATATATTATATGATATATAACTTTTGAAAATACGTTTCTAAACTGTGAAAAGTTAAAAGAAAGTAGCTCATTATAACAGAAGGTTTTTCTTTTATCTTTATGACAAGAACATCCTCTAACGATCGATCACAAAACGTGTTAAGTATGTGTGACTTTGTCACTGAGTTTTGAACGGAATGAAATCAATGTGTTAAACATTTTTAAGTATTTTATATAAAGAAATCTTTCCTCTGTGATTAGTTTTACAACACGAAACTCGTTCACTTTATTCAGATAACCTCTGAATAAGAAACAGAGATTTATTAACTAACTCGACAACTCGTGTTTCAGGAACTTCCATGTATGGAATGAGTGTTGGATGGCGAGATCTGACCTTCCTGCAGGATACGGGGGATGGCAAATACTTGACGCCACCCCACAGGAAACCAGCGAAGGTATTGTGCAACTCATAAAAATTATAGTTTCTATGTAAATATTTGAGAATGTATTTACGTACGTGTGAATAATACGAAAACTGTGGTTTTGTATGATGACTTGCAGTTTGGATCTTGCAATTTAATATTAAACTCAGTTAAAGCAAGTTTCATAGTCTTAGAATCAAATAATTTTAAAGCAATATGAAAAATTACTCTTTACTTTAAAGTTCTAGGAATATAATTAGAGATATGTTTTTGATATTTTCACTCAGGTATCTATCAGTTAGGACCAGCATCTCAACTAGCTGTGAAAAGAGGAGAAGTTGGATACAGATACGACGTCCCTTTCGTCTTCGCTGAAGTCAATGCAGACATCGTGTACTGGCAGAAAGACCGAAAAGCGGAAACTGGGTGGAAAAAAATGAAAACAAACACTAGCCAGTACGTAATTTTAAGTGTTACATGTTGTTTCTGAATGTACACCGTATTCACAGATATAAACACGTTACAAAAATAACAGAGGACAAGGCACTTGTAGTGGCTGATACTCTGGTTGGCTTCTTTTATTTCGTTCCGTAGTAAAAACTCAGGAACGTGTATACCTGAATACAAGTGTCTGCGACCTCACAGTTCAGCCACCTTGTATACAAAGTGCCGTTTAGGTTGAAAATTCCAGTTCCTGAAATCTTATGCATGTTTTTGAGCACAATACATTTCAGTTAAAAATACCGCTTTGTTATATCTATATAAATCACACTTCTTTCTCCGAAGCTTGCCCTTCATCAAAGCGTACATAATAAAAATAGACCCTAGAAAATAAACTTTTCTTATAATACATTATTCCTCAAAAATAATTAATCCGAATTATTAATGAATGCAATCAAAAGCTATCAATTTGATATTACGTCTGGCTGCAGATATTGTTTAAAAGATAAATATTTTTTAGTAGACGTAAATGTTCAATGTTAAATGAATTACTAACAAGTAACTGACTGGCTTTACTTCATTTCCGTTCCATGTTAGGTTTAACTCCACAACAACAACATGCTTAATTTGAGAATTAGCTTCCTTCAAAGTCACAATACAGGTGTGATAAACTGTTGTTGTTTTTTTAAATTATAGTGTGGGCCGTCTTATACTAACAAAGAAGGTTGGAGTTGATGATGATTATGGAAACAGGGATGCTGAGGATATCACTTACGAGTATAAAAACAAAGAAGGTAAGTAACCAGTATATGTTTATAAAAATAAACCGACGTTTTGAACACTTGTGTATTGGAGAGTTTGTTTATTTTGTTTCTAAGTGGAAAGCTACACAATGAGTTTGAAAATAAAATTGCACCAGAGAATCTTGTTGCCTGATAAAACTGGTTTGTGTCCTGCAGGAACCGAGGAAGAGAGAATGTCTGTACTGAACGCCACAAACAACGATATTGTGAGACACAGATTCGACCGACCTGTTGAAAAAGAAGACGTTTCATTCGAGCTATTGGAGAGTAAGAAAGTGATGATAGGACGGCCATTCGATGTAACAATAAAGATTAAAAATCTGAGCAGCAAACCCAGAACAGTGTCAGCCATATTGTCAGCCAGCAGCGTTTACTACACTGGAATTACAGCTAAAATGTTGAAACGGAAGAGTGATAAATTTATCCTTCAACCTAAGCAAGGTACACTTATGTTACCTAGTTTCACCTTTCTTGTATCCGTATGATTTGTACTGATTAGAAGATAGACCTCATGAGCTGTTTATAGAATAATCTAATTACCATATGTAAGGTAATTGATAAACAGGACAGGTGTGGGTGTTGACGAAGTAAATAGAGTTTGATAAAACTGTAATTACTTAGTTAGTACGGTAGCGTAGAAGTTTAATACAACTTTATTTAAAATGATAAACACTGTTGTACCAGTCCAACATAACTGTTTTTAAATTAATTAACACCATTGTTTTGAATTGAAGGTTTTCTATCATAACAACAAATTTGTTCTAATATACATATATGTATATATTTAAAGTTAAATTTGATATTTCCCAGAAGTAATGTTCAGGAATTTTTTATCTTTATATAAGTAATGAAAATGATGATGTAACTACAGATATGTATTCACAATATTTATTATTAAAAACAATGAATTACTTAGAATTAACTTGTGATCTAGTGTTGTTACAAGAAAAAAGTGTAGCATAAACATGTACAAATGAATTTAACGTTCGATACACATTGAGAAATAGGTTTAGGGAAAATTGTAATAACTGTCTGTAGGGATTATAGAGATTCGTTTTACATAGAAAGTTATATTAAATATATGTTATTTACAGAGGAACTTCTTTCAATTAAATTGAGCTCAAGCGAATATCTCGACAAACTGGTGGATTACGCCATGATAAAATCTACGCTTTGGCCACAGTGATGGAAACGCAGCAATCCTGGTCTGGTGAGGACGATTTTGTACTGGACAAACCGAAGTTGAGTCTTAAGGTAAGGTCAAATAAAGATCATATTGTTGGAATTCTAACGGTAGACACTACATTATTTTCCATATCTAGAATCCATGATAAATCCTCGATAATAAAATGTACTGTTATTATTATTTAACTTAGGTCCACGGAACTCCAGAGGTTGGAAGACCATTTGAATTAGTTATCACTTTTCAAAACCCACTGAAACGTACTCTGGAAGATTGTGTCTTCAATATTGAAGGACCGGGACTTGCAGGACCGTACCATTCAAAGTTCAGGTGTGGAAAATATGCTCTCTCTCTAAAATAAAGTAACTCTCCGTATTTGAGTAAATTTAATTTCACACAAAAATTTCTTTAAACCTATCCGTATTTACGAACAAACAAATATCATTCGTCTTTACTTCATAATAACAATTCTAAAATAAACGAATTCAGCGACAATGTGTGAGAAGTTGATAAAAAACGGTTAAAAGACTAAAAGAATCTTCTGAACTTAACAGTTGTTTCTCATATAGTAATTTTAACTTTGTTTATAATATTGTTTAAGGAGAATTTCATTTAACCAACATTTAAATGGTGAGATAATCATACACAAAAAAACTCAATTAAGATCTTCTTAAATCGAACATCTGTTGTTCAGATACTAGTTATAATTAAGTTTGTAGATTAATATCGAATCTGAATAATGTTACCTGTTTAACTACGTTTAAAACAATACAAAGTTTACACATCGATGGCTATATTATGTTTTTTTTCATAACATAATTTTGTACCATTACAGGGATATCAAACCAGGTGAAACTATAACTCATAACGAAAAAACTCGTTCCTCAGCAGCCTGGTTCCAAGACAATATTCGTCACTTTCAGCTCTCGGCAGCTCATCCAGCTCATGGGATCAAAACATATTGAGGTGATCCCAAAATCCGATCCAAGCCACAACGAGACTTTATAAGTTCTATTTAAAGTTACTGTTTGAGATGCATTGTTGTAAACTTTAGGTTATTGAATCGTGTTGTTTCATTAATATACTCGTATTTCTGTGTAACTTATGCCTTTCAGGGATCAACTTTTGTTCTTTTTTTAAGCATGTTAATTTTCTGTTTTTGCTTTCTCATTTCAATACGATATGTTATAGTATTTCTTGGAATTTTTAAATATATTTTCGAAGTCTTGAAGATTGATGCTATATTTATACCACTTGGGTTCAACGAGTGAGCAATTTTTCACTTAAAATATATTTTCCATGTCTCCAGTTTAAATCACGTATTTGTTTCTGTTAAAATACTTAATATCTGTTGTGTGTTTTTTAAATTAAGATCGTATTTATTTATTTATTTATATTTTTATTAATTTATATCTCGTGCAGTAAATGACAAAATGCTCATAGTGTATTAAACTTTTTTTAAAAATATCAATGAAATATAGTATCTGTTTGAATCAATTCGTGAAGGCAGGTTTGCCATTTAGTACACTTTCAAAATTAGTTCCTTATTACAACCACAAAGAAAATCGAAAATCATTTTAATTAAAATATCCAAGTCATAGTGATGATTTCATGTCTGGAAAGTGAGTTGCGCTGGAGTAAACAAATAACGATTTCAATTTGAAGATCTAGAATTAACAAATTTCACGTTTTCTCCACAACACACATAATATAATTACGGAGAGAAAATATTCGAATCAAGTCATTTGATGTCTAGTTTCTTTTTTCTTAAAACAACTCATTATTTAAAAGGATGAATATGTAAACACGATATACAATGATTATACCAGTTGTACGCGGTCGTTTATAAAAATCGAACCTATGATTTTAGCGTTTTAATTCTGAAGATTTGTTACTTTTTCACATAATATATAAGGTGTTAACCCACATGTGAATACTTAAAGAAACTGTAATCAAGATCACCCCAAACAAGTGATTATGTTACAGTTTCTATCACTGAGCATATTTTTGTTAGTTTATTGCTAAACAATAAAGCAAAGTTCAGTCCAATTAACAAGGAGGGAATATGTTTCATTTTTAACTAAAATTTATAACCGACATGGTTTCACAAATTAACACTAAACAAGGGACATGTCTAACTCACAAATAAAACTAAATATCGCTTGCTAAATTTTCTCTGTCGTATACAACACTGTCTGACCTACTTTTTCGCAAACTTATTAACTAACCCTCTCAACAGTTACTTCTGGCGCTTTTATGAGATACTAGTTTTTTCAAAAATCTTATGAAAATTGGATACGTCACGTAAGATTTAAGAACTGGAGAATATCTGTATAATTACGTACCGAAAATTCTACTACAAAAAAAAAGACTAAATTAAATTATTAAAAAAAAACTATAACTTTAGTCTTCCCTAGATTTTGAAATCCCTAGAAGAATCTTAATACACAAATGAAACAAAAGTTTGTTAAACTTAAAGTTTAACATTGCTGGATATCGAACAATTATGTGCTCTCCTGTCAACGTCTTTGGAAGACGGTCAGAACACTTAATATTTCTCTTGGATTACATATAATCTTGAATATCTCTTGAATATCATATAATTTGGAGCAAATGGAGTTTTCTTAGCTCACATTCGCACATAAGCTCAGCTAATTCCTATTGTCCGATGTCTGAATTACTCACTCCTTCGGATTTCTTTATCTAATTGGGTTCAAGGAGTCGTCGTCACTATGGTGATGTCTCATTGATTAAATACTATCTGTTGATTCCTTACACTCCTATAGTGATGACTGTGTTCACAAATGTATAGTAGTTCTCTTTTACTGACATCCTTAGAAGGAGTTTTAATTCTCTATCCGTTTATTCCAAAAGTTATTGGTAATATGTCCTTTTTTACGATGCAGTCGAAATAACTATTGTTTGTGGTTTCATCTTCCGTTCTACATAACTAATTATTTAATTATTCGTTTCACTTCTTTTAGAATACCAGCAGAGGGAATTCACGTTTACACATTGCTCGATATGATTATCCTGAATTTCTGTATGGTGTGTTCAGATCTTTATTTTGTTTTTAATGTATTCAAGTTCTATCGTCAACTGTCAAACTTCCTTGAAAGGTGATCATATGCCTTGCTTTAGTCTAATTCAGATGTAACTAATATATTACGGTATCTTTGAACTGCTGAGTGGATTAATGAATCCACACTTCATGTGGAACATCCTTACAAGATATCTTGATAAAGTTTTTCACAAGTTCTGTTAAACTATAATCCACACTCTTTATTCTGCTTTAAAACTGTTTTATAATTATTATATACAGGGATGTAGAAGAAAAATTAAACCTGGGAGAGGACCAAAGCTGATTTCACCCAGTGAAATGAGGGAATATTCGCCACATGTACATAACACACGTCATTCTCCGGCCTTTATCAACAGTAATTTTTCTAATTTTCATGCATTTTTTACTGAGTAAGATTGAGAAATGTACCCCTCCCCTTTACTTTCTACCCCACTAGCAGTTAATATTTATTGGTTATGTTCACTCATTTACAGATTTTTTTCTGTGATAAAAGTCGCTTCTCATTTATTTCAAAATATTTTTATTTGTCAGTGTGAGAATGAGGGAGAATCAGGAAAGAGTAAGTGACTATTGGCTTACATGGCCAAATATGAATAAGTATTTAACATATTGTAGTTACTTTTTACAAAATAGTATTTAAGAAATTTACATACATTTTTCTCAAAATAAAATGTTTATAAAAGCGATACCACAAACTATTCACGGTACATGAATTACTTAATGCGTTGTACCAGTGACAACAAGTTCAAAAAACTTGGATGTTAGGGTTCTGCTCCTAAGTTCTCAAAGACAAAATCCCATGGACGAACAAGCACTTCTAAGCATCCTTGCTAAAAAAATACATTGTAGATAATAGAATGAAAGCATAATACATTAACCAACTGCTGAATAATTATTAATAATCTAGTTGTTTTGAATTAAGCACAAAGCTGCACAGTAGGCTTTCTGTGTTCTGCCCACCAAGGGTATCGATACCCGTTTTTTAGCGTTGTAAGTCCCCAAACATATCGTTGAGCCTCTGGGAGGCTGTTAATACTGACTCAAACAGTTGTTAATCACAGGATCGCATAAAGATATTGCAACCAGGAACAAGGTGATTCGAATTCAAGTAATTCCAGCTACTGAGTAAACATACGGCGTCTCTATGGTATAACACTTATTGTTTAATATTATAATATGGTGTCTTTATGGTATAGCACTTATTGTTTAATACAGTGGAGCGTCGTTAAGCCGCGGTATTTGAGGGGTCAATCTGCTTAACCGCGGCTTAAACCTTTGTGGAAAATTGAGGAAGCTACTGGTACATCATCATCAATGGAGTGATTTCTATTGGGTTTGTGGCCAATATTTATACAATTCCACAAAAATATCAGATTATCGAATTAAAATTAATATTTTAATTATTTATCACTTTTTTCACGGATTTACCGCGGATTAACTTTAATGTATGGAGAGGTGTGATTCGGTAACAATGGCGGCCTCCATAAATCTGACATAGAGAGCGAATAAGGTAGATTAACGGTCGATTTATATTGTAATATATTTTATTTATTTCCCAAATTAAAGCAAATCCTTTTTAAATATTCCCTTAAAGTTATAAAGCCAGAATTAAATTCGTAAGCCGCGTTTTTACACGTTCTTAAATTAGCGGTGACAAGACTTGCTACAGAGGCTTAAGCGATTTCGCGATAACTGTGCCGCGGCTTAATGGCGCTCCACTGTATTATCAGAAGAAGTTCACACCCTTATCGTTTAATTCGTTACTTTAGTAAGGCTAACTTAACCAATTGTATTTGCTTTGTTTTTTTTTCAAATATTTTAAAGAACTTTCTTGAAACTAATTCTATAACCATTTAGAATATGTTGAAAATTTTACAATAAAAAAGAGTAACTTAATTAGTCGACTTATGACGTATTTTTTCAGCTTTAAAACATATCGCTGCTGTTTTTTTAAAAAATTGAATAATAGCTCGAAGTAGTAAAAAGTAGTTTCTCATAGAACGTACTTTGTTGAATATCTCACAAATACTTGAATGGTGTGCCCATCATAAAACATTGAATGTTGTTTTCAGATTCTGTTTGAAAAGTGTTTTTTTTAGTTTCAAATCTAAATATCATTGTATTATGATATTTTATATAATTTGTAATTCGTCATAAAATCCACATGTTTAAGTCGTTATTCTGTAGTAACACACAAACCTTATTTTAAATTGTTCTTCATATCATGAGACTTAAAATTTATATTAATGTGCTAATTTTCGCTGATAAATATGTGATGTTATTTTAAACAAAGACAAATGGCTAGTTTGTCGACTTAAAACAAAGGAACTGATACTGAAAAACAATCTTACCGTGAAATGAACTTAAAATTTATTCCAGTCAAATGATAAATGTAAATAATACAAATATTTCGTGCAACGATAAGTAAAAAAATTGTTGTATCACTTCAGGACGACTTTAATGGTGAGGACATAAAGTAATGTTTATTATTATGCTTGCATATCTTCGTATGACAAACTCTCACTAAATGTCCGTATATATAGATAACTGAGTCTAATAAAGAACCTATTGAATATAAATTACACAATAGTTGTATAAAAACAGAATGCAAACATTTCACTAATGTTTGGTGGAACATCTTTTATAAGCTCTCGAAGAATTATTATCATTAATTATACTTTTCAGTGATGTCGAGAAAACCCACTTGCAGAGAAAAATTTATATGTAAAAACGGCTGATTTGAATTTAGAGAATTTTTTTTGTGTAGTGGAGCGAACAACGTTTCGATCTTCTTCGGTCATCGTCAGGTTCACAAAGAAAGAAAGAGGTAACTGGCCGATAGTTGACCACATGTTTGAAGGGGTTGTGTAACTGAGTGTAGTAATGTAGAGGGCGTGTTTGATTATTAATAACATATATAATTGCAATAATTAGCATAATAGCCATTATGATGATTCCTTATGGCAAGCATGATTATTTATTGCACTTTTTTGTTCCAAATTATTCTTGTCACACTTTGACTTGATATGAAATATTCCAAATGTATAATTAAGCGTTAGTTGTAAGTCGCTCTCCTTACAATTTATATATAAGGTAGTGTATTGGTGCTATAAAATCATTAGGTTTATATGTGCTGTGCATATTGTTGTGTTGTCTGTAATTTTATGTATCCATAAACTGTGTATTGTTTTATCCTTCGGAAACGTGGGCCGCATTATGTTTCAACCAGCCATTTTTTTCGGTACGCAACTGTACCATCGGCAATCTTTAACGTTAACTACAAAGTAAAAGGAATTTCGTACTGATCTTGTCAAAACACAACGAACAGAATACCATCGGGACGCTTAATATGGTTACAGTAACGCCTTGAGCCATATCATAATTCCAACTGTATCCGCTAGGCTTACTATCAGAGTATAACATTTTGTCAATTCCAGAGCTGCAGAAAGAGGCTTTGTTTGTTTGTTTTGGAATTTCGCACAAAGCTACTCGAGGGCTATCTGTGCTAGCCGTCCCTAATTTAGCAGTGTAAGACTAGAGGGAAGGCAGCTAGTCATCACCACCCACCGCCAACTCTTGGGCTACTCTTTTACCAACGAAAAGTGGGATTGACCATCACATTATAAAGCCCCCACGGCTGGGAGGGCGAGCATGTTTTGGCGCGACTCGGGCGCGAACCCGCGACCCACAGATTACGAAGCGCACGCCTTAACGCGCTAGGCCATGCCAGGCCCGCAGACAGAGGCTTCGGGGATGTTTTGAAACACAAGGCAACACAACTTCCGCCCTCATTTCTTCATGAAATTGAGTGTAGTCACGTGAAATGTATTAGAAACTTTGAGCAACTGGAATCGTCTTCAGCCTATGAAAAGTTTAACTTGTTCGAAAGTTGTATTATCGCTAGAATATCTTAGTTTTTATCATTTAAGTCATAAACAATTACAATACAGGTCTAAAACAATACAAATGGTGTAATCATCCAGTTATTACAGACAAAATAAACAATTACAATACAGGTCTAAAACAATACAAATGGTGTAATCATCCATTTATTACAGACAAAATAAACAATTACAATACAGGTCTAAAACAATACAAATGGTGTAATCATCCATTTATTACAGACAAAATAAACAATTACAATACAGGTCTAAAACAATACAAATGGTGTAATCATCCAGTTATTACAGACAAAATAAACAATTACAATACAGGTCTAAAACAATACAAATGGTGTAATCATCCAGTTATTACAGACAAAATAAACAATTACATTAAGAAAAGCATGATACCAACTTTTAGTTGTTTTTGAGTTGATTTATAAAAATAACCTAGTGAAGCTTGTTCAAGCCAAGGAGTCATGCTGCACTGGAATTATTTAAGTAAGACACAACAACAAATGAAACACAAATTCAGTCGGCAAGTTCGCCTTCAAAAGGACAAAAAATTATTTGATATAACATGAACTATGGGCTACTCTTTTACAAATGAATAGTGCAATTGATTATCAACTTATAACACCCCAACAGCTGAAAAAGCGAGCATATTTGGTGTGACTAGAATTCGATCAGACGACCCTCAGATTACGAGTCAAGCGCCCCTAACCATCTGACCATGCCAGGCTTTATAAATTTATCAGATACGACTACAAGTTCTCCTTTCTCCAGGAATGGTATAGTCTGGAGTTATAGCAATCAACTCTCAGTTTGTGAGTTTCGAGTTCGAAGCCTGTTACATAATAAACTTTTTCTTGCAGTAAAGATTATCTCGGAACAATCTTAGTTTTAAATAATACTGTGTGTGGCGCTGGATTTGCGATTTACGGATCGCAAGTTCGAAGTCACTCGTCGAATAAACTCGGCCCTTCAGCCATGAAGACGTAAAATCTGAAGGTCAATCCGTATATCAGTGGTGGGGGATGTTGACTAGTTCTGTGCCAATCAAAATTACGAGTGGGTAATACAGTTAACCATCGAGAAGCTTTACACGAAATTCAACAAAGAAACTAACCAAACTTCTTTCAAATTGTTACTACATTTTACGTCCGAGTTTTATCCAAATAAAATACCCCTTTTGGGAAAATGTTTAATGTGTATGCGACTATTTTTGCCACAAGAGTGAGTGAATAGCTCACGCGTTATATTACTTTAACTTTCAGAATAGTGTATTGTTATTAATAGTTTATTAATCTAGTTACAGTAGTTAATAACAACAGTAGTTAGATTATTGCCACAGCAGAAAAGAGGCCTGGCACGGCTAGGTGGTGAAGGTACTCGACTCGTATTCTGAGGGTTGAGAGTTCGAATCTCTGTCCCACCAAACATGCTCGCTCTTTCAGCCGTGGAGGCGTTATAAGGTTACGGTCAATCCCACTATTCGTTGATTAAGAAAAGTAGCCCAAAAGTTGGCGGTGAGTGGTGATTAATAGTTTCCTTCCCTCTCGTCTTACATTGCTAAATTATGAACGACTAACGCATATAGCCTTCGTGTAGCTTTGCGCGAAATTCAAGAACAAACAATAGGAAACAAATGAACACAACAATCGATTAAAGATATCCATCTAACTAAAACATCACCTGTCCAATAATATCTAAATTACAACCATTTTAGTGATGGATTAAGATTACATATTGTTATAAAATGCACTTTACAGATCTGTTTCAAAATTAATTATCTTGAACATTTTCTTGTTTTACATCGACTGCAATTAATATTCAAAACATCAGAATTCAGCTGAGTGGAGTGGAACAGTAACCAACAACCGTATCAGGTTATAATAGTTCAACTATATAACAGAGATTACATCAAAAACGTTTATTCACAATCCTTACTCAAAGCTATAGTGTTTGATTTAGCAAAGTTTTCATTGTTATGACATCATATGGTAACACACGTCACACTATTCTAATAAAGTGTTAGCATACCGTTACTATAAATACCCTTATTTAAAAATACCATTAATACACCGTACGTGTTTTGCACAAGCAAATTATGCTTACGCTAGACTTTGAAAACTCTTGTTGGATAAACTTCAAGACGTCACCAGTCTTACAGACGTCACTATTAACTCATTCTTCAACTGATAGATGACGTAGGAAGATACTGATGTCAAACTATTATTTTTATACTTTTCTTCGTAACAGATACATAAAAATGTACTTGCATTTGTAAGTGTAAACAAATAAAGTAGTTACTAAGAAAGTATAGAAAAGAGAATCTACTTAAACACGTGGCAAACGTAAAAATTATTTTAATCACATGTATGCCAACAACAGTAAAAACACATAATACTAGTGTCAATTTATAATGAAATTTTCTCTGGTTATTTTTCGCTTGCATAGCCACTAGTATTGTGATTGAAACAGAAGGAATATTACCCCAATAACACAGGCTATGATTACACGTAAGTTAAAAGTTCCAAATTCACAGAAACTTGTGGACGGGGAATGTGACGTTTCCAATAACGTTGCCCAATTACAGACATCTAACACTAAAACGTCACATTGTTGTTTACTTCGAAGAATGGAATGCCCAGTTTGAACAAACAACACGTACTTTGCAACATGTGTGTACGTCATTAAATCAGATTAAGGTACAGACAGGCCACTACTGATTTCCTCTTCCTATGAAATGGATCTACAATTAATAAACGAACGAATTTCTCTCGTAATTGATTCTTACCATCACATGGTGTATTGAGAAACTGGTATTTCCAAAACTGTTCACTCATTTATCTATATAAAGAAGATCATTAGCTTACTTGATCTAAGATATCACGAAAGTTATTATACTCTGATTATAAAGTTCTTCAGAAGTTATAATTTATCTTCGGTATAAGGAGTTTCAATCTTAAATCAACAGCTACTTTTTGTTATATACGAAGTTGACATTAGCTAGTAAAGTATATCGCAGTGAAAAAAATATTTGGCTTGTGTTCAGAAATATTGACTCGGAAGATGTACAGTTTTGGAAGACTTCCATTGTCCGACGTGTCCAACAACACTGTCTCCAGTTATAATGTCAGTGACGTGGATGATTATAACAGCTATCTGCGAGACCTTTTAAGAAAGATGTTAGAAGAGTACGAGAAACGAAGAGAATTGAACGGTTCTGAGAACGGTAGGCAGTTCATATTTTGGATTTACTGTATTCTAAATTTCATTTTATTTCTACTTCGGACATTTAATATTATTTGAACATAAACTGTAGTGTTTCTGTAAACCTCTCTTTCTATATACATATAAATACACAATATAAAATCTCCCTCTGGGTGTGAGATAAGCTTACAAACTTCTAAAAGCAAAACCCGAGGTTACACCTCCGTCGAAATGGACACATAATCCACTGCGCAGCTTTGGGCAAGAAACATAAGAACACATATACATATAACGACAGTATTAGTTGGTTTGTATTGGAAGGGCTCGAAAGTAGTTAATTTCTTTTAAATCCCATACGAAATGGAGGAACCAAACATCTATATACATTTAACAATGTTAAGCATCTAAAACGTTCAAAATGAATTAAATCGTAACTAATAAAAAATAAAACCAGATTATTTTCACGTTTATAATGTTTTAACAAACTTTTAACCCTATCTGAAGACATGTAATCAAATCAACTAAAAATCTGAACAAAGTTTAATGTGAAAATAATTTCCTTTCCCTTGGGACAACTTAATATTTTGTCTTGACCATATGACAATGTTTCTTACATTGGATCTGTCTTTACTTTATTATAGCTCTTTAATTTTGTTTCAATACTATTCTGTCTTGACCTTATGACCTCGATTCTTTTAGATTGACGTTCTTTGAAACATTTTAGGCACTGTGGCACTGCAATTATATATATAGATTAAAACTAATGAGGTTAATTTAACACAGGTTTACATAAAAAACACTGGGTGCACAAATCCCATATTTGGTGGTCGAAACCTTGTATATATATTAAAAGTAAAGTGTGCTAGAAACTTGTGGATGCCTCGCATCGGCTGTTTCCACTACAGGAATGGAACCCCAAATGTTATCGTTAAAAACCCTTTGTTTCATCACTGTATCATAGAATATATATTTTGCAATTTTTTTCCTGATGTCCACAGAAAGATAGAGGAGTGTTATTAACAAGCACGAGAACGTACAATTTTTATTATGAAGACCTGAGAATCACAAGACGACTTCAATTAGTCCAAGCATAGGACCCGGTAACAGTTTGTTCATATGCAATTCTCCTTGCTAATCGACTTCCGGTTTTATTCGTGGAAGTCAAATAGAGAAAAATCGACCCTCCTTTATGGAATGACTTTAAAAGTGGAAGTTGAAAAACTTCAAGATATTTCAAAAATTAAATATATGTTAAAGAAATTGGATTTGTTATGTATACACATATATATAAATATGAGATAATACATAGAAATCCAGGTATGCATAAAGATTTTCCTTTATAAATGGAAATTTGACGTTCGTAGATATCTTTAAGTGTTTTGAAACTCAACAAAACGCCTCTTGAATGCAACCTGATCCACCATTTGTGCTTTAATCGTATGTTCGTCTTCCTGCCCTCTTCTCCCACCCAAACACGACAACAGTGACAAGTTAATATACTAAGTTGCTTGAAAATCCAATCAAACGAATGTTCATTATTGGATGAATATGTTGATTTGTTTGGACGAAGAAACTGGTGATGAATATTTACCTCGTAGTTTTATTAGATAAAAGCTGTTTTATAAACTACTTCAAATCTACAGAAAGAGATAATGTTTATTGACTCATAAAATATGCCGAGTCATACAACCTTACTTCTAAGTTACAATTCATAACACAAAATATAAAATTATGAATTTATATTTGATCTGATATGACATCGTTGATAATGAGTTAAATATCTTTGCACCAAGAATAAAGAAGTATGATCTTTTTCTCATATACAGTTCATGAAAATATAAATTGTCCACATGTGAATAAGGAAGGGATGTACGAAAATGTAATACCTATCTACCAAATTATATACATATAAACATTCATGTAGCAAGAGCTCTGTTTCTCACATAAAGTAAAACAAAACCCATACAATTAGTAATTTTATCTTAGTGTTATTACGAAAGTTGTGTTTAAGACATCAGATGCAGCAATTCTTATCACTTTATTTTTGCTTTGTACAGGTGAAGATGGATCCTCGGCTCTAAAAGTAGAGAGCGTGGATTTCCTTCCACGAGATAATGCTCTAAAACACAACACCCAAATGTACGAACTCGTAGAGGGTCCTAAGCCTGTTCTCATACTTCGGCGTGGCTTGTCGTTTACTGTTACCATTCTGTTCAATAGAGACTACGATCCAAAGAAACATACGCTTAAACTGGAAATGTCGTGTGGTGAGTCAGAATAACAGTACCTGCTACACGTTTAAAACGTATTTATTAATCCTAACGTCTTAAAGACATATTGAATAAGTTTTGATTTTAAAAGGATATAATAACCAACAAACATTTAGTTTTTATAATATTCAACTTTGATGACAGTGATTATGGGTTTGTCGATTAAGAGTTTTACGAGATCTATCTTACGATATAAAATATTCTGGAAAAATGTATTATTTTATTCTTAAGGTGTGATAAGTGCACAAAAACATACTTGTCACGTGATTACACTAATTGAAAACTTTTTTCTATACATTTTATATTTAGGTTCGAACCCTCAAATCAGTAAAGGCACCTTAGTTGTAATACCCATAACCAACAACGATTCCTATAAAGAAGATAAAACAAAGTGGGATGTGCGACTACAAAGTCACGATGGTTCTAACATAACTCTCCAAGTACACGTGCCCTCTTCCGTGGGAGTTGGAATTTGGAAGATGAAAGTTACTTCACAATTAAAGTCAAAAGATGACGAACCAGTCTCTTCTTCAGAAACGTATGAATGCAAGGAGAATATTTACGTTCTCTTTAATCCATGGAGCAAAGGTGAGTTTAAGAGTAAAAATATCCATAACTAAAACTTATGTTTTACGAAGAGATTTTTCTCATTAAATAAAGGTGCTAAGAGTACTAACGAGATGTAATTTTGTTTTTGGTCGACAGATGACTCTGTCTACATGCAAGATGATAAAATGAGAAAAGAATACGTTTTGAATGACGTTGGAAAGATTTATGTAGGTTCGTTTAACTACCCACAAGGAAGACAGTGGATTTTTGGGCAGGTAATAAATGTTTAATAACTTGAATAAAACTGACATTTCTCTTCACTTTAATAGCGTCTGAAAAATAAACTATTGAAAAATATTGATGTTTATGTTTCATTTCGGCTTCTAAACAGTTACACAGCACAATTCTATCAATTCTACTTGAGTCAATAAGAAGAGTATATTTTGTATTTCAGTTTAAAGACTCGGTCCTTCCGGCTTGCATGTTTTTGTTAGAACGTTCTCGTCTCGATTACAGTTCCAGGACTAACCCAGTCAAAGTAGCTCGTGCTGTGTCGGCCATGGTAAGATTTCTTTGAAAAATCGTGATACGAGTATTACCTAATATTACCTTAATTTAATACATTTACTTTTGTCTCTTATCAAAATTGTGATGCAAGTTTTATCCACTTGTTTGTGTCAGGAAATCATTAAAAGTATTGTCTAAATATAATAGTATAATAACTAATTGTTTTCACGAGTTTCAGCGCGTTCAAAACTATATTTAATCCAAGTTAATATTTCAAGATTAACTATACACTTTACATATACTTAGCAGTAAATGTAATAAATACATAATCAGAAATCATTAAAAACCTTTAACTTTTTCTGATTAAAGGTGAACAGCCTTAACGACAACGGTGTGATAATAGGTAGATGGCATGAGCCTTATGATGAAGGTGTCGCCCCCTGGAAATGGACTGGAAGTGCTGCCATTCTAGAAAAGTTTATGAAAAACGGAGGAGATCCAGTGAAATATGGACAATGCTGGGTATTTGCTGGTGTATGCAATACTGGTAGGTTTCGCTTCTTTCTGCCTATATTATGTGATAACTAACTTTTATTAGCTGGATTTAATAAAATGTGGATTCATGATTTGTTTTAATATCATACATTTGTCATAACGAAATAAAAAGGAAAAATCAATAATCTTAAGATATTTATATCAGTGAAAGAAATGATGAGCAATCAAAGTCATTTGTGTGACAACAAATATAACAATTTAATCTGTTAATCACAAGCAGACATAACAGGTTTTTATTAACATGTACATACAACAAACTAATCTAATGTTGCGTATATGCCTTTATGTGTCATGTTCATAGTTTCTTAAAGCATTTATTAAACATAAAGTTGATGACAATTTTTATACAACTATATTACAAAAGGAGTTAACCATTAAAGTTATTAAGTGTTTTAGAAGTTATTTAAAGGTAACTATTTATAAGATGATACAGTTGTTTCATTCATGTTAACATTCACACAAAATGATTATTAACATTTCACTATCTTAACACCTCCTGTTCATATCACTACATTCCGAAGAATCCCTTTCCACATCATAAAAGCGATAAACAGAAGTAATATAGTGATTTCAATAACCAAGTTATTGTTTTAATATTTACTGTACATCACGAAAATGTACTTTCGAATATTTTGTCGGTTGCTAAAACATTTTATCAAAACTTTAATTTGATGTGTTATGGTTACAGTTTGCCGAGCCTTGGGGCTCCCCTGTCGGCCAGTTTCAAACTTCGTATCAGCTCATGATGCAGACGCCACACTAACCATTGACAAACTATTTAACGAAAATGGAGATCAGATGTCTGGAGGAACAAATGATTCAATATGGTATGTAAGGTTTTATGTTACTTTAATGTGATAATATTGTTTCAAATAGTTGTATATTAACGTCCTGTTCAGATAAGATTTAATTACTAGCCGTTTTAGTACAGTTTTATAAAGAGTTTCTGTATTTGTTTTTGTTATATATACAGGGTGCACAGTCGCTGTGCAGTTTTTTAATCATAGTTTATTCAGTCTATTTCAAGACAGCAACTGCAAGCGGTGTTTAGAAACAAAATAAGAAGGATCCAGGGCTGTATTGATGCCAACGGGGGTCACTTTCAACATTGTTTATAATTGTCATTCATATTTACCCCTTGTATTCTATATTGAAACTTGTCTGTTAATAAATATATAAGTGCACAGTAACTTTCCAAACACACTGTATATACGATATTTGAATAACTTTTGAAAATGTTTTTAAACTGTTAAAATTAGGGGAAAATAGCTCATTATAGCAGGTTTTTTCTTTTAAGAACATCCTCTAACGATCGATCACAAAACGTGTTAAGTATGTGTGACTTTGTCACTGAGTTTTGAACGGAATGAAATCAATGTGTTAAACATTTTTAAGTATTTTATATAAAGAAATCTTTCCTCTGTGATTAGTTTTACAACACGAAACTCGTTCACTTTATTCAGATAACCTCTGAATAAGAAACAAAGATGTATTAACTAACTCGACAACTCGTGTTTCAGGAACTTCCATGTATGGAATGAGTGTTGGATGGCGAGATCTGACCTTCCTGCAGGATACGGGGGATGGCAAATAGTTGACGCCACCCCACAGGAAACCAGCGAAGGTATTGTGCAACTCATAAAAATTATAGTTTCTATGTAAATATTTGAGAATGTATTTACGTACGTGTGAATAATACGAAAACTGTGGTTTTGTATGATGACTTGCAGTTTGGATCTTGCAATTTAATATTAAACTCAGTTAAAGCAAGTTTCATAGTCTTAGAATCAAGAAATTTTAAAGCAATATCAAAAATTACTCTTTACTTTAAAGTTCTGGGAATATAATTAGATATATGTTTTGATATTTTCACTCAGGTATCTATCAGTTAGGACCAGCATCTCAACTAGCTGTGAAAAGAGGAGAAGTTGGATACAGATACGACGTCCCTTTTGTCTTCGCTGAAGTCAATGCAGACATCGTGTACTGGCAGAAAGACCGAAAAGCGGAAACTGGGTGGAAAAAAATGAAAACAAACACTAGCCAGTACGTAATTTTAAGTGTTACATGTTGTTTTTGAATGTACACCGTATTCACAGATATAAACACGCTACACAAATAACAGAGGACAAGGCACTTGTAGTGGCTGATACTCTGGTTGGCTTCTTTTATTTCGTTCCGTAGTAAAACTCAGGAACGTGTATACCTGAATACAAGTGTCTGCGACCTCATAGTTCAGCCACCTTGTATACAAAGTGCTGTTAAGGTTGAAAATTCCAGTTCCTGAAATCTTATGCATGTTTTTGAGCACAATACATTTCAGTTAAAAATACCGCTTTGTTATATCTATATAAATCACACTTCTTATTTATAAGCTGGTCTTTGCTTGCATAATAAAAATAGGCCCGAGAAGACAAACTTTTCTTATAATAGGTTATTCCTCAAAGATAATTAATCCAATTGTTAATAAATGTAATTAAAAGCTATTTCAATTTGATATTACGTCTAGCTGCAAGTATTGGTTGAAAGATAATATATTTTTAGTTGACGTAAACATAAAATGTTAAGTGAATTACTAACAAGTAACTGACTGGCTTTACTTCATTTCCGTTCCATGTTAGATTTAACTCCACAACAACAACTTGCTTAATTTGAGAATTAGCTTGTTTCAAAGGCACAATACGAGTGTGATAAACTGTTGTTTTTTTAAACTTATAGTGTGGGCCGTCTTATACTAACAAAGAAGGTTGGAGTTGATGATGATTATGGAAACAGAGATGCTGAGGATATCACTTACGAGTATAAAAACAAAGAAGGTAAGTAACCAGTATATGTTTATAAAAATAAACCGACGTTTTGAACACTTGTGTATTGGAGAGTTTGTTTATTTTGTTTCTAAGTGGAAAGCTACACAATGAGTTTGAAAATAAAATTGCACCAGAGAATCTTGTTGCCTGATAAAACTGGTTTGTGTCCTGCAGGAACCGAGGAAGAGAGAATGTCTGTACTGAACGCCACAAACAACGATATTGTGAGACACAGATTCGACCGACCTGTTGAAAAAGAAGACGTTTCATTCGAGCTATTGGAGAGTAAGAAAGTGATGATAGGACGGCCATTCGATGTAACAATAAAGATTAAAAATCTGAGCAGCAAACCCAGAACAGTGTCAGCCATATTGTCAGCCAGCAGCGTTTACTACACTGGAATTACAGCTAAAATGTTGAAACGGAAGAGTGATAAATTTATCCTTCAACCTAAGCAAGGTACACTTATGTTACCTAGTTTCACCTTTCTTGTATCCGTATGATTTGTACTGATTAGAAGATAGACCTCATGAGCTGTTTATAGAATAATCTAATTACCATATGTAAGGTAATTGATAAACAGGACAGGTGTGGGTGTTGACGAAGTAAATAGAGTTCTGATAAAACTGTAATTGCGTAGTTCAGTACGGTAACGTAGAAGTCTAATACAACTTTATTTAAAATGATAAACACTGTTGTACTAGTTCAACATAACTGTTCTTAAATTAATTAACACCATTGTTTCTAATAGAATGTTTTCTATCATAGCAACAAATTGGTTCTAATATATATATGGATATATTTAAAGTTAAATTTGATATTTCCCAGAAGTAATGTTCAGGAATTTTCTATCTTTATATAAGTAACGAAAAATGATGATGTAACTAAAGATATGTATTCACAATATTTATTATTAAAAAACAATGAATTACATGGAATTAACTTGTGATCTCGTTTTGTCAGAAGAAAAATGTGTAGCATAAACGTGTACAAATGAATTTAACGTTCGGTACGCATTGAGAAATAGGTTTAGGGAAAATTGTAATAACTGTCTGTAGGGATTATAGAGATTCGTTTTACATAGAAAGTTATATTAAATATGTGTTATTTACAGAGGAACTTCTTTCAATTAAATTGACCTCAAGCGAATATCTCGACAAACTGGTGGATTACGCCATGATAAAAATCTACGCTTTGGCCACAGTGATGGAAACGCAGCAATCCTGGTCTGGTGAGGACGATTTTGTACTGGACAAACCGAAGTTGAGTCTTGAGGTAAGGTCAAATAAAGTTATTATTTTTAAAATTATAACGGTAGACACTACATTATGTTCCATATCTAGAATCCATGATAAATCCTCGATAATGAAATGTACTGTTATTATTATTTAACTTAGGTCCACGGAACTCCAGAGGTTGGAAGACCATTTGAATTAGTTATCACTTTTCAAAACCCACTGAAACGTATTCTGGAAGATTGTGTCTTCAATATTGAAGGACCGGGACTTGCAGGACCGTACCATTCAAAGTTCAGGTGTGGAAAATGTGCTTTCTCGTGTCTTAAAATAAAGTAACTCTCCGTATTTGAGTAAATTCAATTTCACACAAAATTTCTTCAAACTTATCCGTATTTACGAACAAACAAATACCATTCGTCTTTACTTTATAATAACAATTCTAAAATAAACTAAATCAGCGACAATGTGTGAGAAGTTGATAAAAAACGGTTAAAAGACTAAGAGATACTTCTGAACTTAACAGTTGTTTCTCATATAGTAATTTTAACTTTGTTTATAATATTGTTTAAGGAGAATTTCATTTAACCAACATTTAAATGGTGAGATAATCATACACAAAAAAACTCAATTAAGATCTTCTTAAGTCGAACAACTGTTGTTCAGATACTAGTTATAATTAAGTTTGTTGATTAACATCGAATCTGAATAATGTTACCTGTTTAACTACGTTTAAAACAATACAAAGTTTACACATCGATGGCTATATTATGTTTTTTTTTCATAACATAATTTTGTACCATTACAGGGATATCAAACCAGGTGAAACTATAACTCATAACGAAAAACTCGTTCCTCAGCAGCCTGGTTCCAAGACAATATTCGTCACTTTCAGCTCTCGGCAGCTCATCCAGCTCATGGGATCAAAACATATTGAGGTGATCCCAAAATCCGATCCAAGCCACAACGAGACTTTATAAGTTCTGTTTAAAGTTACTGTTTGAGATGCAGTGTTGTAAACTTTAGGTTATTGAATCGTGTTGTTTAATTAATATACTCGTATTTCTGTGTAACTTATGCCTTTCAGGGATCAACTTTTTTTTTTTTAAGCATGTTAATTTTCTGTTTTTGCTTTCTCTTTTCAATACGATATGTTATAGTATTTCTTGGAATTTTTAAATATATTTTCGAAGTCTTGAAGATTGATGCTATATTTATACCACTTGGGTTCAACGAGTGAGCAATTTTTCACTTAAAATATATTTTCCATGTCTCCAGTTTAAATCACGTATTTGTTTCTGTTAAAATACTTAATATCTGTTGTGTATTTTTCAAATTAAGATCGAATTTATTTATTTATTTATATCTCGTGCAGTAAATGACAAAATGCTCATAGTGTATTAAACTTTTTAAAAAATATCAATGAAATATAGTATCTGTTTGAATTAATTCGTGAAGGCAGGTTTGCCATTAAGTACACTTTCAAAGTTAGTTCCTTATTAGGACCACAAAGAAAATCGAAAAACATTTTAATTAAAATATCCAAGTCATGGTGATGATTTCATGTCTGGAAAGTGAGTTGCGCTGGAGTAAACAAATAACGATTTCAATTTGAAGATCTAGAATTAACAAATTTCACGTTTTCAAAATCAATGACATTTTTAAAGTTTGTTTTGTCATACCAAAGTCACCTCGTATTATTTGTTGTGTCAACCAACTAGAATCGAACCTATGATTTTAGCGTTTTATTTCTGAAGATATACCACTGTTTCACTTGATATATAACCCACATGTGAATACTTAAAGAATCTGTTATCAAGGTCATACCAAAAGAGTTATTATGTTACTGTTTCTATCACTGTGTATATTCTTGTTAATTAATTTGTAAAAAATCCAACTCAATAAACAGAAACAGAAAATGTTTCATTTCTTCCAGCATACATAGTTTCACAAAGTAACACCAACTAATCCACATGTCTAACTCACAGAGAAAACTAAATATTGCTTGTTAAATTTCCTCCGTCGTATATAACACCGTCTAACAGACTGACTCCTAAGTGATTAACCAGCCCATCCACTAATTCACTGTGGTATTTTTATGAAATACTAGTTTTCCAAAAGTCTTTCGAAAATTGGATATGTGACGCAAGATTTAAACACTGTGGAATTTCTGAATAATTACGTCATACCGAACCTTTTATCTAGAAAAAAAAAAGACTAAATTAAATCACTCAAAAAGAAAACCTATAACTCTGGGCCTTCCAAGACTTTGAAATCGTTAGAACAATTTTAACACACAAATGGAACAAAGTGTGTTAAAGTTCCATATTTATTTATGTATTCTAATGTACAATTATGAAGATGTAATATTTGTTAATGGAATTATCAGTACTAAATCGTTAATTAAACGAAAAAAGAAACAAGATCTTTTTACTCTTCCGTGGTTTGTGGAACTTGGACGAAACGATCTCTGTCCTTTGTTTTCATTTTGTGTCTTATCACGTGGCGAGTTCTCTATGGTAAATGGTTGAACGAATCCTTTTATGTCTGTATTTCTCTTTATAATCTGGACGTTGTCTCAACAGGTTCTCATGCATGTTTAATTAGTTTGCCGAAAGCTAAAGTTTTGCTAGAGATGTAACAACTATCTGATCTCCTGTCGACGTCTTTCGAAAGATTGTCAGAACACTTAATATTTCTTCTGGTTTCTTGTCTGTTACATTCAAGGTCGACTCTTCTCATAACACTGTGCACCAATCTTTGTAGTTATCTGAAGTCCATTCTCTAGCGGTGTAATTGTTATATAATGTATATTTGTTTCCTTGTCGTAGGCTATAAAACAATTTGAAGCTACCCTAACTTCAAAACCGCGTTTCTAAATCAGTAATTTTCAAATATGCACTCATTCTCGGTATGTATTATCCACACAGTATGAAGTGTAGAGAATATATTCTGAAGACTGCTGGAACGGGTGTAAGAATTGTTATTATAATAAAGTACAGAATAATGTTTCGACCTTCTTAGATCATATTCAGGTCTTTGTTTTAGTTTCAATATGACCTAAGAAGGTCGAAAGGTTATTCTGTACTTTATTTTAATTAAAATACTGATACCCATACCAGCCGAATAAATTTTTATTTCGTGTGGGTTTCTCGTCATCAGGAAGCGCAGAGAAGTTATCCACAGGAACTGTAACTTTCTTCTTGTTGTAATTTTATGTCCACTTGCAGTTCGAATTAATCGATAATAATTCTTTCTCTCTAAATGAAATTTTCTCTGTTTATTACTAAATCCAATACTGAACAGTTGTCGCTGTAGAACCAGTATTGATCAACATTTTTCAAGGATTTTCATCAACGAATCCATTATCTCGTGTGCTGGTTTTTATAAATAATTAACAGTTTATATATTTTAGAGTAAATGGAGTTTTGTTAGTAAGATCTCGCCCATAAGCTCAGCTAATTCCTATTGTCCGATGTCTCAATTACTCACTCTCACCGGTTCCTTCATCTGACTGAAGTCGTCACTATGGTGATGTCTCACTCTTTAAATACCATCTGTTTATTCCTTACACTCCTATAGTGATGACTGTGTTCAAACATATATAACAGTTCTCTTTTACTGACATCCTTTGGAAGGAATTTTAAATCCCTATCAACTTACGCCAACAGTTATTGGTAATATGTCCTTTCACGATACAGTCGAAATAACTACTGTCTTGTAGTTTCCATCTTCCGTTCTAAATAATTAATTATTTAATTATTCGTTTCACTTCTTCTGGAATACCGTCAGAGGGAGTTCAGCTAGCACAGATAACCCTAATATTGCAGTGTAAGACTAGATGGAAAGCAGCTAGTAATCATCACCCACCGCCAACTCTTGGGTTACTCTTTTACTAACGAATAGTGGGATTGACCATTACTTTATAGCATCTCACGGCTGAAAGGGCGAGCATGTTTGGCGTGATGGGGATTCGAACCCGCAACCCTCGAATTACGAGTCGAGTGCCTTAACCACCTGGCCATGCCGGGGCTCACTTTGCGTGAAGTGATTATCCTGAATTTCTGTATGGTGTTTTTAGATCTTTATCGGTGATTTTAATGGATGTAAGTTCTATCGTCAACTGTCAAACTTCCTTCAAATATGATCACATGCCTTGCTTTAGTCTAATTCAGATATCCTAATATATTACGGTAATTTTGAACTGCTGGGTAGATTAATGAATCCACACTTCATGTGGAACATCCTTACAAGATATCTTGATAAAGGTTTTCACAAGTTCTGTTAAACTATCATCCACACTCTTTATTCTGCTTCAAAACTGTTTTATAATTATTATATACAGGGATGTAGAAGAAAAATTAAAACTGGGAGAGGACCAAAGTTGATTGTGTGAAACATTACATTAGTTCCTCAGAAGATAGTTACCATCAGAACGTTGCAGGCTTTTAAAGGAAGGGTTACATTCGTAGTCGCTGTTGTAATCATAGTAGTTAGTTGGGTCGAAAGGGGAGAATCCGTTAAAAATTGTAGGGTCGGAATATATAGGCGTGTGAAATCGGAGTTATAGAATATTTCTGGAAGATTATTTGTCGAAGGTGGTCAACAGTGGTGGTAAATGTTTGCTTGTTTTTTCTACTGATGTGAGGCGTAGTCTACGTGAACTTGGTGGCATAAATGGTATGTCTGTTTACATGGCTGAATCTTTGGTTTCCAAGATGTTGATTTGGGAAACTTGAACAGTTGTAAAAGTACTTCTGCTTGTTCGGACGAATTGGACGATAGAGGGTGGAGTGGCGCCTGGTGGCAGTTGGGTTGATAGCTTGAAGTGATTTTGATTATTAGATTGCCAAAGTTGGTGAAGCGTGTTTACGATTTCCTCTGTAATGTTTTTCGGTTTTGAAATGAAAGAAGTAGTTAAAGAAGACATGGCTGATAATAAGTTCTTCTGTCGGTTTGGATTGTGTGATGATTTTCATGAATTAATTGGCAGTTAATCGGGAGCGGATTCATTGAACACCATGCAGTTTAATGTTGTTGATTGTTCGAGGGATTGTTAGATTTCATCAAGAGTTATGGTGAATCAATTCGGATGAAAGCTGAACAATGATCAGGTTTATCTGTCTAAAATTATGGAGATCCCGTCAAACGTAACGGATGAGATTGCGCAGCTTATATCGGGACATAGCTAAAAAAAAAAAAAAAAAAAAATTCTCCGAGTTGCAAGTCGAGAGAATTCAACTGCTTAATACCCTCTCCCCAAAGAACTATACCAATACAAAGCTTATAAGTTATAAAGATAAAAGACTCAAACATTCAATGTGGTAGAAATTATATCAGCAGATAACAGACTACAGAAAAGGGTGGATTCTGGTTAAGTCAGTGAAAGGTGAATAAACCTTGCTAAATATGGCTAATGTTGCTAGGGCCATTATCATGGTTTAATGAAAAATCATTTGCCTTAATAATTTCTGTAGATTCTAAAGAGTTTGTTTCTTCTTCGTGGACACAAATTTGTATAACACGAATTGAGTTGGTGAAGTAGGAGGGTGTAGGATGTGTTCTGTCATAGGTGGTGGTTAGTTCTCAGATAATACCAATTAAAAACAGTTACTTAAGATACAAAGACTAGGTTTATAAATCAGATTATGGACTAATGATTGGATTCATCCATCTCCTCTACTTAGTGACCTCTCTGTTAATATTGTTTTGTGTCATTCTTTGTGTTATTAGTTGGTTATTTAAAGAAAGCTATTAATTCATTTGAACACTCCTCTGTGTCCAGTCAGAGAACTATAAAAACAACGCATTTTTACTTTTTAAGTGAAAGTTTTTGTTATTTTAGAGCAAAGACAAAGTGACCTATTTGTTTCGTTTGAAACAAAATAAAACGCAGAGTACTTATTGGTTTTAAGTAGTTTGCCTGAGAAATGTATTTAATTTGTATGATGAAAGGATTTTCCAATTTAGACTGGATCGCTGATTGTTATACAGTTTTATACAGTATCGTCATATTGTAGCCTTTGTGTTTTTAGTAGAGAAAAAGATTTGGTGGAACACTGTGTCACAGCAAGACAAAACATCTGTGTTGGTGGTAAGAAGTTACAAGGCCCGATATGGCTAAGTGATTAAGGCGCTCGACTCGTAATTTGCGGGTTCAAATGGCCATCAATACCACCATTCGTTGGTAAAGAAGTAGCTCAAGAGTTGGCGGTGGGTTACGATGACTAGCTGTCTTCCCTCTAGTGTTACAGTGCTAAAGTAAGGACAGCTAGCGCAGATAGACCTTGAGTACCTTTGCGCGACATTTAAAAACAAACAAGAAGTCGCAATAGATGCTCCTATAACTACCAAGAAATACAAAAGATCAAAAGAAGAATTACCGTCATAACTGTGACTTTTGCGAATTTGGGCAGAATCTCCAAGACAAAAAACCATATCCTCAGCACAAAGTTTTCTCCACAGTAATATACGGTCATACGGAAAAGAAACAGCTAAACTTTGTATAATAGCATTCACCAGGCATGTCTTTCTCTGTTGTTACAAGACCGACCTGTGGATTCGTCTTGCGTTTCTTTACAAGAGTTATTAGGTTCTGAAACATTCTAATAATCGATGTTAATTCTGATTGGGCTGATATCTTTCCAGGATAACATGACTACGTCGATGGGGGAAGATGCACATATGATTCCTCCCTAGATGTGAAAGACTTTCAAAAATGGACAGAGATTCATAACAGTTCCTTCATGATAGAGGACAATTTAAATGGATATACCATATAAACACCCTGTTGTGATACTTACAACTTGCAGGCCCGGCATGGCCAGGTGGGTTAATGCGTTCGACTCGTAATCTGAGGGTTCGAATCCCCGTCGCACTAAACATGCTTGCCCTTTCAGCCGTGGGGGCGTTATAATGCGACGTTCAATCCCACTATTCGTTGGTAAAAGAGTAGCCCAATTGTTGGCAGTGGGTGGTAATGACTAGTTGCCTTCCCTCTAGTCTTACACTGCTAAACCAGGGACGGCTAGCGCAGATAGCCCTCGTGTAGTTTAGCGCGAGATTTCAAAAACAAACAAACAATACAGCTTGCATATCTCTTTTCTCTCATAATTACGAAACTTATGAGTCTCCAGATAATTAATTCATTGTTGTTAGCATAGTTCACGCCACAAAAAATTAAATACAAATATGAAAGAGAATACACAATTATATTTTTTCTTTATGCTTACTAATGTTACTGCAGTTATACACACACACACGTACATACAATCATAACTTAAATAAAATTCACGATAATATAAACTCTGCAAAATGTTTACGTAATATTTTCAGGCTGCTGCCATCTCTTTTCTTGTACTGACAGACGTTGAACTTTAAAGTATGAATATTACACGAAGCATCGTAGTGTAGAAACAAATTGTTGATATAAATCTTATATTGTGTGGATTTTCACTCCAAATAAGTAAATATTTTTTTAAATGTATTTAAAATGTAGTGGCCTCATGATGAAAAATACCTCTGAATTATCAATATCTTTTACGTGTTACTTTTCAAATTTTAAATATGAATGCTATCGTCTACTTCTACTTTGAAGTGTAACACTATTATGTACTTTGTAATCTATGGGTATGTTTTTCCATATCCAGTATAAGAGGTCCCACTCTTTAGCAACTCATGTCTTTCACTGAAAAATGTTTTTTTATTTGTACTTTCGGAAACCACTAAATCGAAAGAAGTTGACTTTATAATAAGCTTTATGTCCCCATTATTTCGGAAGTGATGCTTTTACATTCTATTAGTGGAAGTATACCGATAGAAGAACCATGAATTTCAAAAAGATTACATACTCGTTGAATATGGATCTGCTTTGCTGACGTCAGCATGAGAGTGGGTCTGGCATGGTCAGTTGGTCAGGGCGCTGGACACGCAACTTGCGGGTTCCGAGTTAGAATCCCCCTTATACCAAACATGCTCACCCTTTCAACCGCAGGGGTGTTATAATGTGATGTTCAATCATTGGTAAAAGAGTAACCCAAGAGTTGGCGGTGGGCGGGGACGACAAGCTGCCTTCCCTCTAGTCTTGCACTGTTAAATTGGAGAGGGCTGGCCCTCATGTAGCTTTGCGAGTGCGAGGTTACCACATTACATTGTAGTTAGAATAAAATAAAACGTTTCACCGTCACAACACGCGTGAGTTTCGAAGCTTTAATCGCGGACCACTCGCTTGCGTTTGTATGTTATGGATCAATAATACACAGAAACTTTGATATTAAATATTTTAAAAGCTTTTATGAAATGAAGTAGTCTTGTCACTTGGCCTTGTTTTCAAATTTTAAAGATGAAAACCTAATATATTATTTAAAAAAGAAAGATATAAGTACGAAGGATACAATTATTTCGTCGAAGGATATGAGAAAAAAAATAGATGTTTTATTTGCAAGTGATACTTAAGATAAGGATAAAATTTATCATTATACTTGCATATCTTCATAAGACAAATGTAAATTCAAAATGCTCTGATGTATTGGTTTGGTTGTTGTTAATCACAAAACTATAGAATGGGCTATCTGAGCTTTGCAGAACATGGTTATAGAAAACCCGATTCTCACGTCATAAATTTGAGACTTATCACAAAGCTACTGGAGTACGAGATTATTTGTATGTAGTTAATGCTGTTAAGGCACAAAGCTATCTCTACCAGGCACGAGTATCGAACCAAAAATTTAGTGTTACAAGCCTCCAGACTTATCGCTGAGCCACTGAACCCATATCACTGTTCGTGCATAAGAAAACAATATATTGCTGAATATAAACTAAACAATAACTGTAGGCAAAAAAGTATAATATATATGTACATTACACTACTCATTGTTGTTAAGGGTAACAATGGCTCCACCATTTTCTGCTGGTTTTCCTGTGACATTGCTATTCGATTTAAGATTGTTTAAAGCATTTCTTTCGTTTGACTAATGTTATTAGGACTTTAGTTAAGATCTTTACTAAGGAGACTGAGTTTTGCTTCAGAGAGAGTTATGTTTGAGAGATTAACAAAGTTGCTTGTTCGTTGTTCTTTGCAAGTTTTTTGTGGTTTCTGTTATTTTCAACATATTTGTTAGTTTCAAAAGACTTATTCGTATAAGAGTATAGAGTGTTTTTTAACGGTTTTTTAGTTTGTTCGATTGGAGAAAAAGGAAGTTTTGTGCTTTTTACTAGACTATTCAATGTCGTGGTAGTTTCTTTATGATAAGAAGGAATGCTGTTAGAAGCGATTTTTGTATTGGTGTTGTTGATAGAAAGCTGTTTATTTGTTATTCTTTTAGTGAAGTAATGTATTAGTTTTATTGGTGAAATTTTTTCAGTTTTTCTTTTACTTCCTCCGTAGCATTGTATAGATAATAATAATGGGAAATGTCTATATCTAGAATATCAACAGAGTTTTGACAGAATGTTTTAGTGATATTCATGAGTTTTAAGGAGGTGTTTTCAAGGATCTGTTGCCAATTGTTGCAAAAGTTATTATTATGTGTTCCTATTGTTTTAATGTGAGAGATTGAGGTATGTTCCTGTTTATTATAACAACTGTTATGGTATGAACGGCTTTTGTAAGCTTTTATAATACTGTTATATCAAAGTATTTTGACAATTAGATATACCTGTCATAGGACACTAGTAATAATTATGATAACATGCCTAAAATTAATGTCTTATGGTAAATAATTATTTCTATATCGGTTGAAAGTTACTCTTTCACACTTTGAAAATAAAGATTTCAAATATATAATGAAGCCTTAGTTATATACTGCTTACCTCATATTTATATATACCCCAATCAAACATCATGTGTTATAAAATAATTAAGTCTGATATGTGCTGAACATATTCAGTTTTGTCTGTAATTTTAATACTTCTTCCTATATCTCTTCTCGTTTTATGAATCCACAAACTATGTATTGTTTTATCTTTCAGAAACTTCATGTTCTAATCAACTATTTTACTTTTACTTTGATACACAACAGTACCATCAACTGATGTTAACGTTAATATTCTATTCATAAATAATATATTACGTTTAAAATTATGCTGAAGAAATATAAATACTATTTGTTTCGTGCTATGAAATGTATAACGGAAGTATTCACCTTGATTACAAATTCTGCACTAATTTTGTCTCAACACTACATACGGGCACGTATTGTGCAGACCGAATATTGTTAGAGTGACAAAATGTTGGATTATCACATTCTGAAGCCCAATGCTGTATCTTAGCTTATTTGTCAGTGCAGCGAAAGCTTGATTTATTACGTAGTTCTTACTGTAGTCACTAATTGGTCAATTATAGAGCTGCAGGAAGAGACTTTGGGCTGTTTTGTAAACAGGAAGAGACGCAACTTTCAGCATCACTTCTGAAAACAGAGCGTAATCACCTGAAAGTTATTAGAAACTTTGAGCAACTGGAATGAACTTCAGCCCATCACGCGCTTAACTTTTGAAACTTGTAAGCATGTTAGAATATCTTAGTTTCATCATTCAAGTAATAAACAAATATGTATAATAAATATACAGAGCTAAAAAAGATGCTTAAAAATATGATTTATGAAAGCGTTTTCTATCTTTATTCATGCAAAATAACGATGTAAATAACATACACGCTCGATTATTAAAAAGAAATATACAATTGCACATAAAATAGAATGATGAAAACTATTATAAAAATGGCCTAGTGAAACCAGGATGTCTTTGTTGTATTGGGATTAAAGATACACACAGCAACAAGAGAAACAAATTATGTCCTACGGAAAGCTTGCTGTTAAAAAAAACAGAACAATGTACTGATGTAACTTGAACTACCTTTTCATCACTTATATATATAATTACTAGCTTAAGTCTAAGACCCAAAATTTTAAAACAGATCTTTATACGAAATTCACAAACGATAACTTCAATATAATAGCAATCACAACCTGACGATTAGGGCGCTCGACTCGAAATTTGCGAGTGAGAAGATCGAATTCCTTCACCAAACATTCTCGCACTGACAGTCATAAAATATGACAGTCAAATCCACCAGTCGTGGGTAAACACAAGTAACCAAAATATTGACGATGGAAAATGTTGACTAGCTCTCTGATCACTTCAAAATTTGTGACGACTGGTGCAGATAACCCTGGAATAATTTTGCCCGAAATTTAACAAAAAAAACTCATAATTTTTTGCAGATTTCTACAGCAATTTATGCACGAGCTTGAACAACTAAAAACACCCTTTTCCCAAGAAATTTAAACGCGCATGCGCTCTTTTTTCCCCCTTAGTAGGTGAATACTCCGGGAGTTACATTAAATTGGCCTTCACGCAAACAAATAAAAACATAATTAATACAATTATAACAGTTATCGATATTTCACTTTTAGTTACACTTTTGCCTCAATATAGTGTAGTCTTGGAAAGTAATTAAGAAGAACATTCTGAAAACAAACGTATATTAAAGATATACTTAAAAATTAAATGTGTTTTCACTTATTGTTTTACATAAAATGTTACAATCGAAATTAAAAAAAAATCGTAGAGCCGCATTCGCCTGGATGGATCAGTTAATTATCTGTTTGATTTGGAACACAAAGCTACACAATGAGCTATGTTTGCTTTGCTGGTATCGAAACAATAGCTTTAGTGTTATAAGACCACCAAATTGTTGCTGAGCTACTAGTGGACCATTAAATAGCAAACATATTAGACAATCATAGTTCAACTACACAACAGGAATTACAGCAAACAACGTTTGTACAGAATTATTACTCAGAGTTGTAGCGTTTAATTTTCAAAGTTTTCATTGATATGACATTATTTAGTAACACGTCACACTATTCTAATAAAGCGTTATCGTATGAAAATACCATTAATAAAAACACTATGGTTTAAAAATACCAAACCACAAATCTGCTAATTTCAATTAATTCGCTACATATATTATGCCTAAACAAAGCTTGCATACGTTTGACTTTGACAATCAAGACGTCATCAATCTAGGTGACGTCACTATTAACTCGTACTTTTCTGGCACAAAACGTAGAATGGTTTCCTACACTTTTTTTTGCTCTGTATCAGATAGAGAGATGAAAATAAACTTGTGTCTATACGTGCACACAAGCAAATTGCTTATAAAGAACAGTCTAAAAAAGAAAAACTATTTAAACTCGTGACATTCGCAAAAATTATTCAAATCACTTATATATAAAAGCTATGAAAACAAGTTATGTCATATCAATTCATAATGAAAATTACTCTGATTATTTAACGCTTGTATAACCACTATTCTTGTAGCTGAAAATGTTGTTTGCTTCATAAGGCCCTGCTTCTCAAAGTACGTAGATTATGATAACGTGTGAAATAAAAGTAACAAATTCACAGAAAACAGATGGTCTGGAATGTGACGTCTTCTATAACGTTGCCCAATTAGAAACCCTGGCACTGAACGTCATATTGTTGTTTTCCTCGCGGAATGGAATGTCCAGTTTAAGAAACATACACACACCTACTTTGTAGAATGTGTACACGTAATTAAATGAGATAAAGTCACCGATTGGCCAACACAGACTCCCTCTTACCGAGAAACCAATTTCCAATTAATAGGCTAACATATTTCTCTCGTAATTGATTCTTACCATCACATGGTGTACTGGGAAACTGGTATTTCCAAAACTGTTCACTCATTTATCTATATAAAGAAGATCACTAGCTTACTTGCTCTAAGATATCACGAAAGTTATTATACTCTGATTATAAAGTTCTTCAGAAGTTATAATTTATCTTTGCTTCAACGTTTGATTTAAGGAGATTTCAAGCTAATATCAACAGCTAGTTTTTGTTACATACGAAGTTGACATTAATTACTAAAGCATATCGCAGTGAGAAAACTATTTGGCTTGTGTTGAGAAATCTTAACTCGGAAGATGTACAGTTTTGGGAGACTTCCATTGTCCGACGTGTCCAACAACACAGTCTCCAGTTATAATGTCAGTGACGTGGATGATTATAACAGCTACCTACGAGACCTTTTAAGAAAGATGTTAGAAGAGTACGAGAAAAGAAGAGAATTGAACGGTTCTGAGAACGGTAGGCAGTTCATATTTTGGATTTATTGTATTTTAAATTTCATTTTATTTCTACTTCGGACATTTAATATTACCTGAACATAAACTGTAGTGTTTCTGTAAACCTCTCTCTCTCAGTATAAGTAGAACAGTATCAGCCATATTGTCAGCCAGCAGCGTTTACTACACTGGAATTACAGCTAAAATGTTGAAACGGAAGAGTGATAAATTTATCCTTCAACCTAAGCAAGGTACACTTATGTTACCTAGTTTCACCTTTCTTGTATCCGTATGATTTGTACTGATTAGAAAGAGCTGCTTATAAATAGTCTAATTAATATATGTGAGGTAATTAATAAACAGGACAGGTGTGGGTGTTGACGAAGTAAATAGAGTTCTGATAATACTGTAATTACTTAGTTCAGTATGGAAACGTACAAATCTAATAAAACGTTAAATATCAAATTTATCTTTAAATATATATATATGTATATTAGAACAAATTTGATATTTCCCAAAAGTAATGTTCAGGAATTTTCTCTCTTTATATAAGTAATGAAAAACGATGATGTAACTACAGATATGTATTCACAATATTTATTATTAAAAACAATGAATTACATAGAATTAATTTGTGATCTCGTTTTGTTACATGGAAAAAGTGAAGCATAAATGTGTACAATTAATTTAACGTTCGGTATACATTGAGAAATAGGTTTAGGGAAAATTGTAATAATTGTCCGTAGGGATTATAGAGATTCGTTCTACATAGAAAGTTATATTAAATATGTGTTATTTACAGAGGAACTTCTTTCGATTAAATTGACCTCAAGCGAATATCTCGACAAACTGGTGGATTACGCCATGATAAAAATCTACGCTTTGGCCACAGTGATGGAAACGCAGCAATCCTGGTCTGGTGAGGACGATTTTGTACTGGACAAACCGAAGTTGAGTCTTGAGGTAAGGTCAAATAAAGTTATTATTGTTGAAATTATAACGGTAGACACTACATTATGTTCCATATCTAGAATCCATGATAAATCCTCGATAATGAAATGTACTGTTATTATTATTTAACTTAGGTCCACGGAACTCCAGAGGTTGGAAGACCATTTGAATTAGTTATCACTTTTCAAAACCCACTGAAACGTACTCTGGAAGATTGTGTCTTCAATATTGAAGGACCGGGAATTGCAGGACCGTACCATTCCAAGTTCAGGTGAGGAACATGTTGCCCTCTCGTGTCAACATTTGATTGAATTTAATTTTACACACAATGTTTTAAACCTATCCACATTTACAAACAAACAAATATGATTCGTCTTTATTTTATAAGTTTAATTTAAGGCTATCTCAAATGTAAAATAAACAGATTCAGCTACAATGTGTGAGACGTTGATAAAAAAAACGGTTAAAAGACTAAGAAATACTTATGAACTTAACAGTTGTTTCTCATATAGTAATTTTAACTTTGTTTATAATCTATTAAGATCTTCTTAAGTCCAACAACTGTAGTTCAGAGACTAGTGATAATTAAGTTTGTAGATTAACATCGAATCTGAATAATGTTACCTGTTTAACTACGTTTAAAACATTACAAAGTTTACACATGCATGGTTATATTATGTGTTTTCATAACGTAATTTTGTACCATTACAGGGATATCAAACCAGGAGAAAGTATAACTCATAACGAAAAACTCGTTCCTCAGCAGCCTGGTTCCAAGACAATATTCGTCACTTTCAGCTCTCGGCAGCTCATCCAGCTCATGGGATCAAAACATATTGAGGTGATCCCAAAATCCGATCCAAGCCACAACGAGACTTTATAAGTTCCATTTAAAGTTACTGTTTCGGATGCAGGAGCGGTTAAAGTGTTGTAAACTTTAGGGTATTGAATCCCGTTGTTTCATTAATATACTCGTATTTCTGTGTAACTTATACCTTTCAGGGATCAACTTTTGTTTTTTTAAGCATGTTAATTTTCTGTTTTTGCTTTCTCATTGCAATACGATATGTTATAGTATTTCATAGAATTTTTAAATATATTTTCGAAGTCCTGAAGGTTGATGCTATATTTATACCACTTAGGTTCAACGAGTGAGCAATTTTTCACTTAAAATATATTTTCCATGTCTCCAGTTTAAATCACGTATTTGTTTCTATTGAAATACTTAATATCTGTTGTGCATTTTTCAAATTAAGATCGTATTTATTTATTTATATATTTATTTATTTATATCTCGTGCAGTAAATGACAAAATGCTCATAGTGTATTAAACCTTTTTAAAAATATCAATGAAATATAGTATTTGTTTGAATTAATTCGTGAAGGCAGGTTTGCCATTAAATACACTTTCAAAGTTAATTCCTTAATAGAACCAGAAAGAAAATCGAAAAACATTTTAATTAAAGTATCTCAGTCATGGTGATGATTTCATGTCTGGAAGGTGAGTTGCGCTGACGTAAATAAATAGCAACATTTAAGTATTTTAATATTAGGTATAATATTAAACATTAATAAAATTTTGAAATTACTCACTTTCTCTAAAAGGAAATTATTCTGTTGGACAAGCAATCGTAAGGTATACATACATATATATTTGTAATTTATAGTAAATAGCAGTCTTAAATACATTAATAACAATATTATATCATGTGGTCTTTTCCAATGAGATGCACAAGAGCCCTGAATTTCTAATCAAGTTTAAAATATATTGTTTTTCTGCTAATCGAACATTCCACATTATGAAGCACGCTCTTTGATCATTCGTAATAAAGAGATAATACAAAATAATTGTTTTTATTTTTCAGAAGGTTAAATTACCTCATGTGACGTCGACATTTAAACTTAAGCAGTGATAATAAATAGCTGATCGTAGAAAACGAAAAAAAAAAAACCATTTCTAACATAGTTTGCTGGTACTTTGAACCCATAACATATTTATAATGAACAAACTTTAACGTTTTCTATATATTTCATATTACAAAAACAGAGAGAAACTTTTAAATCAACTTATTTGGTGTCTCAGTTCTTCTTTCTTAGAACAATTTGTTAACTGAAATGATTAAAATGTAAACGAGATACATATATCAGTTGTATGCGGTTGTATTATACTTTCATTAACATGTTGTGAAAAGACATCATGAAAATTTTAAACTGGATACACATAGTTCTTCATAGTAAAGCTACTTTATATTACCTGCTGTATCCACTGACGAGAATCGAACCCTGATGTTAGCTTTTTAATTCCGGAGACTTGCAACTGTGTAACTTAATATACAAGGTGTTAACCCACATATAGATACTTAAAGGAACCGTTATCAAGATCACTAATAATATGAAAGTACTATGGCTAATCACTTAGGTTATAACTACATCATTCTTTTCGTGTGCTATTGTGAACGTTTGTAAAAATTAGCCCAGTTATACAGGTATTGCATATTAATTACAATCTATTGATATAACAGTTTCTATTAATAAAGAGGGAATATGTTTCATTTCTAATTAGAATTTATCAACTTACATGGTTTCATAAACTAATACTAACCAGTTAGTATTAGTTAGACACGTCTAACTAACAAATAAAACTAAACATCGCTTGTTAAATTTTCTCTCTCGTATACAACACTGTCTGACCGACTTTCTCGCTAACTGATTAACTAACCCAGTCACAAGCTACTTCTGGTGTTTTTATAAAATACTAGTTTTGTCCAAAAAAATTTACGAAAATTGGATACGTCACGTAAGATTTAAACACCAGATATAAACCTTTATAATTACGTCATACCGAACCTTCTACTTGAAAAAAAAGACTAAATTCAATGACAAAAAAAAAGCCTATAACTTTAGACTTCCCTAGATTTCGAAATCCCTAGAACAATCTTAATACACAAATGAAAGAAAAGTATGTTAAAGTTCCATATTTATTTATAGCATTCTCATTTACAATTGTGAAAATATAATATTTGTTAATGGAATCATTAGTACCAAATCGTTAATTAATCGTGAACAAAACGAGATTTTTTTCTCTTCTGTAGTTTGTGGAACTTGGACGAAACAATCACTGTCCTTTGTTTTCACTTTATGTCTTTATATCACGTGGAGAGACCTCTATGATAGATGGTTGAACGAATACTTTTGTGTCTGTTGTCCTCTTGATACTCTAGACGTGGTTTCGACAGGAACAACAGGTTCTCCAACAAATTTTCTTATCTCTGATGATGGTTTTGCTGGAACTAAAACAATTAGTCGTTCTATTGTCGACATCTTTCCAAAGACGGACAGATAACTTGATATTTGGCTTGAACCACCTAATCTTCTGTGTTCTGTTCTGTTAAACTTCAGTTCGGCTCTCTTCACGACCCTGTTCATCTTTGTAATTACTTGAAATCCAATTTATAATGATGTAATTGTTATATAGTGCATAGAAATTTCATTTTTGTATGCTGTAAAAATATTTCCAAATCAAATAACTTCCCAATAAGCACTCATTCTCGGTATCAATTATGCACACATTATACTGTATAGATAAACTTTCCACAGGGGTGGAGGAAGTTCCAGCTTTCCTGTTGTTGGACCTTTTTATACATTTGCAGTTAGAATCAGTAAATGGTCTGGCTTCTTTAAATAACAACTTATTATCTCATATGAAGGAGATACGTTTTCGTAGCTCATCTTTGCCTGTAAACCCAATTAATTCTTATTTTCTGATGCCATTGGACTCAACTTGTTGACTGTCAAGGACCGTGTGTCTGCTGGTGTACAACATTATTCACACGTTAAATCAACTCACGCACAGGCGTCTTACAAGTTTAACATCTCCGAACACGAGTTTTCCAGGATCGAGACATTAGGACAGTTACCAAGATGCTCGTATACAAGGCAGTTGTTATCCCCATTATACTGTACGTATCTGAAACATGGATCACATATCATCGACACCTGAACCAGTTGGAACGCTTCCATCAGAGATGACCCCAGGGTATCTTGAAGATTAAATGGGCGGAATACAAAACCAACCTCAACGTCCTCGAAGAAGCGAAAATCAACAGCATCGAAGCCACCATCATCAAGAGCCGCCTCCAATTGACAAGCCACATGCTTCAAATGGATGACAGCCGACTCCCAAAACAACTTCTGTATACTCAACTGAGAAATGGGAAACGAATGAGAGGAGAACAGAAGAATCGGTTCAATGATGGCCTGAAGAGAACACTCAAGAGCTGCAACATTGATGTTAAACACTGGGAAACTCTAGCTCACGACCGAACCACCTGGATACCCCTTATCTATCAGAGAGCAGAATTATTTGAGTTATCAAAAGACAACATTTTGAAGAGAAGTGAGAGAAGAGGAAACAACGCCAGCTTCTACTAAAACCTCTCCTTCCCTCTGAACTGACCTGCCTTCATTGTCAGAAGATCTGTGCAGCAAGGATTGGCTTCATTAGCCATCTCCAGACCCATGTATGAAATTGGAGAACCAACATCCTCGACCTCGAGGGATCACCACGACGACATGTCTGGTAATTGTCATTATGGTGTTGTCTCCTTGATTTATTATAAGCTGTTGATTTCTCTCGCTCTTAGAGTGATGGTTGTGTTTCACAAATTTATAACAGTTGCCTTTTGCTGACGTCCTTAGGGAGGAGGTTTTATTCCTTACTAGTTTTTACCAATAGTTGTTTGCAATATCTTTTTTTACGACACAGTTCGAAATACCTATTGTCTTATAGTTCCTTTTTTTCGTCCCCCGCTGACACAGCCGAAACTCTACGGTTTAACAACAATGGACTCAGCAGATAGCCTGATGTGGCTTTGCTATAAGAAAACACACACTCTTTCCTTCGTTCTGTGCAATTAATTGTTAAATTAATAATTTCAATTATTCCAAACTACCATCAGACAGAATGATGTTTGCACATTGTTTAATCTCATTATTCTGTCACTTCTGAATGGTGTCTTTAGTTCTTTATCTGTGTTTTTAACGAGTTCAAGTTATATCATTAACTGAAAAACTTCCTAGATGGGCATATAATTTGCTTTAGAATATTATCATGTATTAAAGCATCTATGCATCAATCGGGGAATGAAATCCATAACTACACGTGGAGCATTAATATAAGATAATATGGCAAGCTTTTCCACAATATCTTATTATTGTTTCTGTTCTTCAGCCTTGGTTTGAAAACTTTTATTTTACTGTTTATTATTCCAAACTTGTTTGCCCTGTAGTGGCATAGTGGTACGTCTGCGGACTCACACTGTCAGAAACCTGGTTCCGAAATCCGTGGTTGGCAGAGCACAGATAGCCCATTGCGTAGATTTGTGCTTAATTGCAAACAAACAGGGCAGTCACCAGTACTTCATAATTGTTATGACTCTCAGCTGGAAAATTGCTTAATGTTGTTAAGGCTTGTTCTTTTAAGCAGTCAATAAGGGGAAACTTATTACTTGCTAGATCATCTATTAACTTTAGAGATGATTTTAAACTGAACCTTATATCCCTCCCATTATACTCCGCTGTTTTCTCTATTTGACAAAGTTATTTAACTCACTTGAAAATATTGTAACTAATAGACATCATGATAGATTCTGGATAGTCCAGAAAATTACTGCAGTCATAGAGGGCACAGTTGTTGATCTTGTTAGGTTGTTGTTTTTAATGCAAAGCTATACAAATATCTACGCTCTGGTCACCGTGAGAAATCGAATCCCAGATTTCGTCAATGTAATATTACTTCTGACACACAACATTTGTCAACGAAATGGTGTATCTTATTGAATTTTTCATATTTAAAAGAATTAAATTTGTAACGAATACTGAGAGGAGTGTGACTGGTTTGGTCCTTGGACTTTCCATTTTCTTTTTCTGTCACTGATGTTCTTTTCTCTCTCATTGATTTTAATGTTATAATCTTTCTTCATCAATGTTTCCTTGTATTAAACAAGTTTTTGTCATTACAAGCTTCCACTTCATTAATGCCTTTTTGTATATTGTCATTGTAGTCTTTATGTAGTCCAAAGAAGTTTCTACTATTTCACATCTGCTCTTATAAAAATTTCTACACATCTTCCGTAACTTCTTCGAACTTGTTTTCAACTAATTATATCTTTTTTCTTAATCATATTACAGGGCCTTTCTTTTAATTTCCTGTCTTTCTTTGTTTTTACTGGTACTCTTTTAACGGTATGTTTCTTGCTAATTGTTCTCCTCTTCACTCTTTCGTCATTTCTAGCAACTTTTCCATCTAACTTCGAACGCATGGTTGCATCATGAAGTTTATCCTATATTTCATTTTATTTTTATCAAAGTAAAGCTAACTGCGAGACCAGTATTGTTGCGATTCCTATCTTTTAGGCAAGTTCTTGTTGGTTATTTGGTGAGGTGGAAAAATTACAAGTTAAACTGATACCCAGCAATAGAGATAACTTACAAATAAAACTAAACCGTCTCTTGTTAGATTTCCTCTCGTATGGATGATAGAAACTGTTTTTGTTTGTTTGAAATTAAGCACAAAGCTACATAATGGGCTTTTTATGTGTTCTTGACCACCACAGGTATCGAAACCTAGTTCCTAGTGGTGTGAGTCCACATACGTACCGCTGTGCCAATGATATAAACTAAAAAAAACTCATTCATTTAATAACACTTGACAAATAAAACATTTGCTACTGGAAAAGATTCAAATGATTATGGGTAATTTGATGGTGCTAGTTTCAGAAATGTAGTGAGAATTTGTTCATCTCCTATATATTTTGAGTTATTGTAATATCTCAATATTTTAGCAGCAGTATGTGAAATACCATGCAATCAACAGATTTATGTTGTGCAGTTAAATTTACTTGGACAGTTTAACTGAGCAAAAGGCATATATTTTTGATAATAACTTCAAACACTGACTGTATTGTGTTGATATAAAATTTCAAATATATTGTTTTACATGTTATATAACGAATTTAATATTATATATTTATTTCAATATCTATGTTGCTTCAGTTTAATTTATTTTTAGAAGTGAGTATAATATATATTGTTAAACGTGTATTGCGAAAGTCCCGCCTGTTCTATAAATGTGTGGAAGGTTCTCGAACATAAGAATCAACAATGTGTGATGTGTGTTTGTAAAATACCAGTATTGTTGCCTTAACTAAAATTTCTAGAATATCTCCTCTCAAGCTTGTTAAGGGGTAACCAACTCAATGCAGGAAGAGAGTTTTATTATATTGTTAGTTTGCTACAATCAGTGTTCTATAAATTTCGAAAGCTATAATTGTGGTAAACGCTAATTGATTGGAGAACTACAAATATTTGACCAGGAACGTTTAAAGATTTCGAATACTTCAAACAGCTTAAGTTCAGTGAATTAACTTCGGACTTTAGTATTTCTACAAGGACATTTAATATCTTCGTCGGAGAAAAGTGAGCTTGTAAACGGCGTGATGCTAGCCGTTAAGTGAAGTGTAACTATATAAATATAAAATTATAGTTCGTTGTGAACCGTCGATAAGACATTCATTTACAGACCAAATATAAGACTCTCTATTGTTTGCCACTTTGTAAACCTGTTGTACATAAACTATTATTTATAGCAACTGTTATTATAAATTGTATTGTTGTTTGTATATTAAAAGATATTTGTGTTAAGAAAGAAAATTGTGTGTATCTTGTTAGCATATGATGTGCGATGCCGGGCAGCATTCATCGCCAAAAGTCCAGTTTCTTCAATTGAATAACTAAATTGACGATCACTGATATAAAGTGTCCACAACGGAAAGTGTTCAGTGGCATCACATCTTGAGCCACGGACCTTTCGATACGCATTAGAGCACGTGAACCACTATATAATCAGAAACTACTTTAAATTACAGAAAGTAGTTTAAATATAGAATTAAACTACTCATGGTAACGAAGATTACTCCTGAATGCAATTATAGAAATCGACATTTTATTGTTTACGTGAACAATTCACATGCCCTTTGTAACAATAGGTGTCTGTTTCGGTACATTGTGTTTCCACTACTTACATGGGAAGATAATTCGAATTTTGTCTTCCAGTGTGATAATTGTTGGTGTTGGTGATAAACTCTGTTTCTGTTTCTATATAACTGAGTGATAATGGTGCATGTTGATGGATGTGGAGAGTATAGGCTTAGCTACAAAATTATGTAAGGATCTAAATCTAAACACCATGGATACCTAAACTTAACACCATGTATACTTTAGATAACCATGAACATGGATACATTTGTAAATCTAATAAAAGTGTATAAGATTTGTAGCTAATTGTAGTTTATATATATTATTTACAAAGATGGAGGGCGAATTCCTCAGCCTCATATGAAGCTCTACACTCATGTTTGATGGTATATAAACTATCACAACTAATTGTAGGTGTATTTTGGTTTTTAGAAGAAAGGTTTTGAACACGCTGTAAAAAAACAACGACAAAAACTAATCTGTACACTATTATACTATTATAATTATTATAATGAATAGTCAACTATATGTTACATATTAACCGTTAACTGCACAACTTAGCGTTAATAATCACTAGTATACTACCATTAAACTGCGTCTGAGCTTCAGGACGGCAACTGATGTGGCTGTAAGTCACTGTATCGACAGTAACAGCTTTTCAGTATACAGCTTAAGATAAAGAAGGTCTAATTAAGGTCTGATTGAACAGCTCGTATGAACTTTATTCATGAAACTACAATTGACAACAACACCTGTCCTCCTTAGGGACAAGAGGTGTGTAAAAACATTACTTCAAATATGTATTTTTCTATTATTGGTCACTGCTTAACATTTTTGTTGTTGTTGTTCAAATACAATACGTTTGTTATGGTTCAGCGGTTAGTTTAAGAACCTAAAACGCTAAATTTCAGGATTTCATCTTTGCAGTGGGTACAACCGGGAAATTCCTTTGTCCAGCTTTGAGCTTAATATCAAAGACCGAATTCATCAGATATGCTGAGCACACAACAGATAAAGGTATTTCTGTGTAGCAGTAACAGGTCGTTTTCAGCTACTTTAAACACTTAATATATATTTTCTGCTTGTTTTCAAATGTTAAAAATATATATGACTAAGTTTATACAGTTTATTTCACAGACTTAAAGTGGTTTGTTTTTATTCAGCTGAGATGTTTAATCATAATTCAGTGAAATGTTATTTTAAGCAAAGCAAATAAAACAGCGGATCTATTAAATTTCGAGAAACATCATATTTGTAACGGAAATATTTGCCAACAAAAGACGCCTACGTAAACTAAGTGTTAACCTAATTCTTTATTTATGTACAAAAAAGTCATAAATAACGTTGTTTAAAATAAATAATTTACTTATATACAAATTTGATATACATTAATCTTAACATTTCATGACGCACTACATCTTTCAGTCTACACAGTTGATTGAATCAATTTGTTTTAGAACATAAAGAAATTCACCAAAATTCTGTGTTGTTAGATGGTTCTATTATTCATTGATTGTAACCATTTGAAATTCCTTTGCAATTCCTACCTTTCTTATCAAACAAAATAATTTTACTGTATTCAACAAACACAGAATTTTTTTCAAAGTACAATATTTGTAATATACTATGGGAATGATTAACTAATTATAGCATTATAATCCGACGTCAAGGATATCATACCTTTTCTATTTTAGGTTTTTTTTTTATTGTAGAATTATGCTGCACAGAGAACACCAGTTGAATAAATCATGGTATTCATGTTCGCTGAACATACAACTTGCAGAAGACTGTGCTTTTCAATCATCTGTTATCGCTGCTTTCCAGGGATGATTTTGTAGACTTGAAGGAATATCAAAAATGGAATAGTTGTTTGGAAGTTCGGAGTCATATATAAATTCTTTTTCTGACTCGTAGATTGGACTTAAAGGTCTAGCTCCAAAAGACACCATATTTATGTCAGTTTTTTGTGGAGAACTGTAAACAAAACTGCCCCCTGGTGAGCATAAAGTTTTACAAAAAAAAGATAAGTAAATCAACGATAACATAACAAAAAAGTGAATTGTTACAATTTTAAACAAAAAAATATTGTGTTATATATGCTTGTTAATTCTATAAATACTTTTAGATGAATAGCCTGCCACGTAACCGCAATTTTGCTTGAACATTATTATAATGATTTTTTTCTTAGATTTTCTTTATATTATTTGGTAAAAAAAAGGAATGATGGAAAGTCTAATCCGCTTAGCATTATCAAAACGATGTATTTCTTAAACGTATAACGTTATTGTTTTGAACTAAGCTACACAATGCTATGCCCAACACGGGTATCGAAACCCCATTTTTAGCGTTGTAAGTCCACAGCCATACCGCTGAGCCACTGGGGGTCAACGTATAACGTCACCAATATTCATCAATAAGAATAACTATTCACATCAACCTAGTCTAACAGAAGTTCTAGTTGATAATTTCTTCCCGCTATTTCTCCACTGAAATATAAACTAATATTCATAGCATAGCGGCCCCACATGGCCAGGTGGGTTAAGGCGTTCGACTCGTAATTTGAGAGTCGCGGTTTCGAATCCCCGTCGCACCAAACATGCTCGCCCTTTCATGCGTGGGGGCGTTACATGTTACGATCAATCCCACTATTCATTGGTAAAAAAGTTGGCGGTGTGTGGTGATGACTATCTGCCTTCCATCTAGTCTTACACTGCTAAATTAGGGACGACTAGCGCAGATAGCCCTTGAGTAGCTTTGCGCGAAATTTGAAACAAACAAACAAAACATAGTATAGTACTGAAATAGCTAATGAACTGCAGTAGCAGAACTGACTAATTCATTCACTAATTACTTGCTAACTGGCTTTTTTATATATGGCTCAAATTGTTTCCTGACCTTTGAAAAACGTTTTAGAAAATAAGACCACGTACATCACCTTACATCAAATTCCTTTATGGGTAAAGAAGAAATTAAATGTCTGGAAACATTTATATTAGAAATATAGCCTACAAAAATATTAAAGGTTAAAATAAGCAAAATGTTCTTAGAACGTTCCATAATTTCTGTGGATTTTCCTTCACCGAAATATCAGTTAAATACTTCTTAACAATTATAGCCTTATGCAGCTAGCTTGACAAGCGTCTGGACGAAAGAGACTTAGAGTAACGTGATATTAAACGCGTGCATACAGTTACATTACAAGTATACATTATTGACATCTTTTATACGTTGGCCTATAGATGTTTTCAAATAATTACGTTGTTAACGATGTAGAGCTCTAGTTATAAAGCAGTTACACGTTTTAATACATAATCCCATAACGATATATGAACGTTCAGTAACTGCACAATACAACTAATAAACATATTTTACACTTGACTGCATTTAACACACAAAATCTGGGAAGAAAAGTACTAGTAATAGAACTAATAAAGTATACGATGGGTAAGTACGTTATCAAATTACTACCCTGCAAATAATCACGTGATTCTTCTATATTTTTTCGGAGAATAACTGGCATTCTTCGGATAGGTTGATGCTGACGCTTTTTACGATAAGTCTTTTTACATAAACAGCAAGTCATTAAAACCGCGAGCACTGAGGAAAAACACGCTGCACAGCCGGCAATTACTTCCACTCTCAAACAGCCTAAAAAAAAAGAAAGAAAGGATAATGATATTTTGTCTTATAATTAAAGACATAAAACATAAAAAAAAATTAGGATATTCTGATATTTCTGTCTTAGTTACCTGAAGAGGTATAATTTAGTATCACCCGGCTAATATAGGGTTTATTCTAATATACGGTAGAGGTAACCTGTGTTGGCTTCGATGTGTTTGTGTTTTCTTATAGCAATGCCAAATCGGGCTATCTGCTGAGCCCACCGAGAGGAATCGAAACCCTGATTTTAGTGTTGTAAATCTGTAGACTTACCGCTGTACTAGCGGAGGGTAACGTGTTTGATTGCAGAAATTAAAATACGTACTTAAGATTAAAAACACCAAAAATAAGACAAAAATTGTACGCATTTTGTCTTGTTCTCGCCTATGAATTTATTTCTTTTTGCAGTTACAATGAGGAGAGACTTGTCGCATTATCATGTTATTTATTTATCAAACACTATTAAAGAACCAGTTAAAGACTTTTATTCAAATATTGTATCACTCAATTCCAAGATGTCATTAGTGAAAGTTATTAGAACGTTATAATTTTGACTTGGTTTATTAATCAGTGAATTTAAACAATTGCATAATAAAAAAAATTAAAAATACGCCTTGATTGAATGTGAATTTAAATTACTTTGATAAAACCACGTGCTAATGGTAACTAACCTAAACATTTGTGTGAAATCGAAGTAGTAACTGGTGCAATTCCATGAGTATCCACAGTCAAATTTTCACTGAGTGGCTCATGCTCGTTAGTAGCTGTGTAGTCTTTGACCTAGATACAAGGAAACACGAATTAGCTTTAACGAAAATAAAATTAATAGCGATAGTTTTCTATTTTGTACGAGTGGTACGTGTAACAATAAAAAAAAGATATTTGTCTTATAAAACAATGTAATCCAGTTTAACGACTGAAAGTGTTTGAGCTTGAAGTCCGAATGAGCTCAAATTATTGGTCAAAGCTTAAACTCAGATTGACAGTCAAAACTCGAATTCAGCTTGATGTTTAAAACTTCCTTTCATCTGGTAAAAAGTGTCAGAAACTTAACACAAGTCTGTCACTCCAAGGTACACGGAATATCCCAAAGATAAATCCCAAAGATAAATATTTTCATTACACCAGTTTCTATTTAAATACATGTTTGAGTCCTACCTTAGCTTCAAATTAAGTTGTTCTTGTTTATTTCAGAAGCGATATTTTCACATATTTTATTGAAATAATAAAATAACAAAAACCAATGAAAATATAAAAAGTAAAGTCGCTGTGATGGAAAGGTAATATATTTTCAACGTTGGGACGTGACACTGACCACTTATTTCTATTTCCTTTAGAATTAACTTATTTGTTTATCACAAATATGCTGAATAATTAACATAATCCTAAGTCAACATTATTCCAAATACGAAATCTTTTCTCATGCTAGAAATTACCAAATCATCTAATATACTGACCTGAACAGTATATAAAGTTTCAGGCCACAGAGTTAGTTTCACAACGTTATCGGCTGTATACAAATGCCCAGTTATTTCAATTAAACCATCGAAAACCTTCCATGTAACTTCATACTTGGTAGTCTCAGTTGGTCGAAGAGCAGGCCACGTGATTATAGCCTCAACATTGAGAAAGTTGTCATCATAACTCAGCGAGAATAAAGTTGGTCTCCATGGGATATTTTTCTCGTCTACTACTGCTGTAGGAACATTTGACGTGGCAACTTCACTAGTCTTATCTCTAGCAGCATTCGAATCAATATTTGGGGAGTACAGAACTGTTTGTTTTCCAAAAACACCTTCTGACGTCACAGCAACGATCTTAACTTCTGAAGGACGATTCAACCAACTGGCTTTGATGTTTGTTGTTTTCTTCAAAGTCTGCTCAGGAAACCAAGAAAAATGTTTTGAACCCTAAAACTATTACACAACATATCAAACATTGTGATGTCACATAACTAATTTCTTTGTTCAGGAGCCTATAAAAATGTTCACAATTTCGTATATAAATAGCCAACAAGTATTATTACTTTTCAATATAACATATTTAACTACGAACACTGACATATCATAAAAGAACCAAAATTAAAGAAATCAAACAACAGTAAACCATCAAATAAATATGTAACCTAAAGGAATAAACCTTAGAGACAAGACAGGGTTGCTAGGGTGGGGTAATTAATTGCTCATCATCATCTTCTCCTCTATCGTGATTGATATCGTGTGAGTGGGAAAGGGGCAACTATTATTTCTGTTTGTCTTATCTCATTAAATTGTTACATATTATAATTTATCTCGGACGATCTTCCAATTTATTATGTTACGCATTACGATTTCAAATAGCTGGAAATTTTAATTTTAATTTAGAAGTTAAGTGAATTTCAACATGTGTCAGATTTATGATATTTGCTAGCAAGATTGATACAAACAAGTTTCTCTCTTAACACAAATATATTTTAAGATACAAATAACAATACAATTTATGATAACGGTTATTAGAAACAATGATTTATATACAAAAGTATCATAAGCTTATAAACAATACTGAGTCTTCTATCTGGTCTGGATGGAACTAAATATTTTATCGGGGGTTAAAGACGAACGAAGTAATTCTGTGTTCATACACAGGCACACTTCACTTGACGGGAAGCTAGCGAGCTTCTTCACAAGTGAGCTTTTTCCATTGAAGTTATACGATGTCTTGGTAGAAATACCAACGTCCAAAGCTAATTCACATTTAAGTACATAAGTTACATGCATTTTTAAATACATATTAAACTGAAACAAACAAAAATATTGAAATAAATACATAACAGTGAATCCATTACAAAGCTTGCTAAATATATATTATACTCAACTTCTTTATGTTTTTATGAATTGCGCCTACCTGGAGTTTGAGAATAAACCGAAACATCAACCACTCCTACATTCAATTAGTTGCAGTCCGTAACATTTCAAATTCAGTACAATCTAACATGTGTATTGTTTTTGTTTTTTGAACATTCGGAAACTTCACCAAGAAACCATTATCTTGTTGGTCTTTACAAAAAAATGAAATTGTTTCTTGTTTTACCTTAGCTAATGCGATAAGTTAAATATAGATTAGTTCATAATATAGAACAATTTTTAGTAAGAACCAAGTTAACTCCGCTATAACAAAAATGCACGGTGGCTCAATGACAAACCTGAAGGGTTATAATAATAAAATCAGGTTTCGATGTTCGCAATGAATACAAAATAGATAACCCACTATAGCCCACAAATTAATAAAATAAATTTTAATCTTAAATCCAGGAGAAAATATCGATTTACGTACAAGAAATGCACATATGTGTGCATATGTAACTATAAAGATTATATATATATATACCTGCGTTACTTCTTCCCAGAGTTCGTCGTTTTTTGTCAGATTCCTTTTCACCAAGACAACATACACGATGCATTCTGGATTACTTCGCCTCCTGGAAACTGGAGCAGACCAAGTGAATTTGATAGATTTATTTTTAGTTTCGAATTCAAGTCGAAGAGGACTAAGAGATGATCGTGTTCGAGATGAATTTGCGATGAAGTTACCTATCGAGCCAAAATAAATACACTTGTAATGAAGGGCTCAATACGAAGAGTGTTTACACTTTTAGTCATATAATAAAAAACAAAACAACTCAAGACTTTGTTTTAGATTGTTAATAAATGGAACTATAACAGTGATTTTAAACAATAAAATATCTATATCAAAATTAGATTAAGTAATATACATCAGATTTTTAATCTTCGTGGTTCATTAGTATTGAGCAACCGAGTCACGAAATTTTAAAAATAATTTAATATTAACAAAAGTTTCAACTTTGAAAGATGTCTCTGTAAACAATAAAGTGTACTCTTATTATCTTTTAAGGACTTATGTTATTGACCATTTAATTTTTTGTGCTGAACAATTCTCCCACTAAATATTTTGAGATGAGTAAATGAGCGTGTTTTCTTAGAACAAAGTCACAACGGGTAATCTGCTGAGCCCATCGACGAGAATCGAACCCTTCATTTAAGCTGGGGACGTGAGTAAATGATGAATGGACCCTATTTTTAATGACTGTTATTATTTGTTTCGTTTTTTGTAGTTAATACTTCCTACGCAAAATTATGACGTAAACATTAAACAGCGATTATGGTGTAACTTTCGATCACGAAGCCTAAAACTGAGAGTAATTACAAACAAAAACTAAGCGTTTTGGAATACTTACGTCTATGTCCCTCAAGGTAAAATTCACAAGCTTTGTCACATCCCAGAAACTGAAAAAGAAAAGGAAATGTACTAAATATGTTTATAAAGAACATCTATACAACAATCCTCAATTTATATATGTAACTTTACTTTACTTTTTAATTTCTTCTTGGATTCCTGAAAAACGTCTTGAAATTTTAAAGTATGTTTCTAACCTCCCAAAGGATGTTATTTAAAAAAAAATTCGAAGGAGTAGCAATGAACACCAAAAATATGATCAAGAGAGTTTTACTGCTTGTCTATCTGTGTTCCCTGGTGTGTAAACAGTACGACGTTACAATGCTAAAATATGGGATTCGATTTCCCACAGTTGACAAAAAAAGATGCTTTTATGGCCACGAATAAACAATCCACTATGCTAACAACTACGTCACGCTAAACCCAAATTTGATTGAGCCGATTTACTCAAAAAATTTGTATTAGTATAGTGCCGTTGATAACAATAAAGCAAATTTAATATTTGGAGATTTTCGAACTGGGTTCACTATACGTCTATTGTTTTCACAAGGTTTGCCTTGTGGACTTATATAATAATTGCCGTGTGTATGTAAATAGATATACGACACAATAATATATTTTGTATTTTTAAAACGTCGCCTGACTCATAATCTGAGGGTTGCAGATTCGAAACCCCGTCGCACCGAACATGTTCGCCCTTTCAGTCGTGAGGACGTTATAATGTGATGGTCAATCCCACTATTCGTAGGTAAAAGAGTAGCCCAAGTGTTGGCGGTGGGTGGTGATGACTAGCTGCCTTCCCTTTAGTCTTAAACTGCTTTGTTTTGTTTGTTTTTGAATTTCGCACAAAGCTACTCGAGGGCTATCTGTGCTAGCCGTCCCTAATTTAGCAGTGTAAGACTAGAGGGAAGGCAGCTAGTCATCACCATCCACCGCCAACTGTTGGGCTACTCTTTTACCAACGAATAGTGGGATTGACCGTCACATTATAACGCCCTCACGGCTAAAAGGACGAGCATGTTTAGTGCGACTGGGATTTGAACCCGCGACCCTCAGATTACGAATCAAACGCCTTAACCCACCTGGCCATGCCGGGCCTCTTACAGTGCTAAATTAGGGACGGCTAACTCAGATAGCTCTCGTGTACCTATGCGCGAAATTTAAAAAACAAAACAAAAAATAAAATGTCGCCTTCTATATAGGAACAAGATGATTTTGGGAACTCTTAGTATTGGTTAGTTGGATGTGCATAAAAAATAATAAGAATCTTGTAAATGTGCAAAATTTTTATCTTTGTTTCCCTTGAATTTTCGGGGCAATTTACTAGTTTTAAGACGAAAATTCATCATTCACTCTAGAATCTATTAAATGTTTTATGCCTCTTGATATATTTCTTTGTCATGTTATTAGCTTATCTGACAAAATCTTACGTAAATAAAAAACCAGCAGATCCCCTTTCTAAAGATGGTGTCATTTTAAAAAGCTTGATCTTAAACATGCAGTAAAAAAAGTAAACCGAGCTATTCAAATAATTTATAACGCACTATTATATAAAAAATGATAACATTAATATAATCATAAAGATAATAAGGTAAAAGTTTTATTTTATGAAAATTAAATACGAACGAAAAATTTTGAAACTAACACTATGAGGAAATAATTTTAAGTTGTTTTTTTCGAATGTTTGTGTAATTTTTAATGTCATTTTTAATTTGACTAAAAAAGACGTTGCTATGTCTTCCAACAATAACGTTCACTATCATTACATTCTTTTACACGTAAGTACGTTGCTATTGACTGAGTGTTAAAACGACTGCTCTTCCAAATTTATAAGAGCAATGTTCTTCCTAACTGATTGTTTATCTGTCTATTTGTCAAACTAATCTTATAAGGTTGATATCACACGTATAAAACAACTTCATTCTTTCTCTGAAACTACAGTCTGTAAAAATAAACTAAAATTCAGCCCGCTGTTTCTCTTGACTTTTCAGAGAAGGAATGAATTTAAATAATGAGATATATTCTATAAACTTTGAAAATGGACATAAAGGATACACGTAAGTATTTTGTATAGAAGGTTGAAAAGTTACTTACGCAAATATCTGAGACGCCACACATTGTTCCCCAAACACCAAAATTTCTGTGCAGCAGTTCGCAAGTTTCCCAGCACTAAAAAAAGAAATAAAAAAAATGCAACATTGTATTAGTTTGTATAATTAGAACCAGTCCTCATATACAGTTATAGCTTCTCACGAGTGTTCGGGTTAAAGACATTTTCAGAGTGAAAAGATGTTACAAGATTCTGAAAGTAAAAACAATATATATTTAATTTTGTTTATGGTTAAAAACAAAGTCCAAAAGTTCTTAAAAGTGCAATTAAATAATGCTCATGGAAATTCAAAGACAAAGTTATTTTTTTGCGAATGAAATTATACTAATTTTATTATTGGGTCTGGCATGACATGATGGTAAAGATGCTCGTCTCGCAACTTGGAAAGCGAGGATTTGAATGCCCACCACCGGACATGAACGCCCTTTTGGAGGTTTTATAAAGTGACGATTAATCTCACTAGTTGTAGGTAGAACAATGGTCCAAAGGTTACCTGTGGGTGGTGTTGATTAACTATCTTCCTTGTAGTCTAAGCCTGAAATTACCAAGTGGTTCGAAGCAAGACTCGCAACTTGAGGGTCGCGGCTTTGAATTTCCGTCACACAAATCACACTCGCCCTTTCAGCCATGGAAACGTTATAATGTAACGATAATTCCCACTATGCGTTGATAAAACAGTAGTCCAAGAGTTGGTGGTGGGTAATGATGATTATTAGCAGCCTATCCTCTAGTCTTACACTGCTAAATTAGAGAGGCAGATAGCCCTCGTGTAGCCTGGCGCGAAATTTAGAAAAAAGCATCTATAATTTGTCAATAAAATAATTTTTTTGTTTTGCAGTAAGCACAAAGCTACACAATGGTCTATCTGTGCTCTGCCCACCACGGGTATCGAAACCCGGATTTTAGCGTGTAAGTCCGCAGACATACCGCTGAGCCACTGGGGGGCATAAAATAATCACATATTTATTCACATGTGACTTATTCCTTTAATGAGTAGATATTCTTCTGTATTTCTATATTCATCCACTCACGATAAATATTGAAATATACAAAAATATTATTGTTAATAGCAAATAAATTACAAGAGGTTATCTATTAATAAAAACTTATAAACATAAAAGTAATGAAAATCGTGTTTTGTTTTGTTTTTGGAAAACCAGCGATTTGAACAATATTTAACAAGCTGGGTATTTAAATCTTAGAACTAAAACTTATTAATATGATGAGGTTTGTCAGCTCCAAATCGTCGACTATTTTGATCCTCATCCAAAAATAATCGTTTTATATTTTTATCGTAAGTTAAACACTTTCAAGAAATATTATACACATACCATCCATAAATGTACAGTACAGTGATGAAATATTTTATATCACAAATTATCAGGTCATTCCATAAGTGATATCCGAAAATTTAATACAGAAAGTGTATCGTCATTTCTGTCTTTGTAGAAGGCTTTAATGACTAAAATATGTAGTAGGACATGTATGAAAATGTTTAGACAAATGAAAGAAACTAACCCAACTCCACTTGTTCAGATCATTAATCAAATAAACCCTTATGACGATGGATGTGTCTGAGGAGCACATTAGGCATATAATGCTTTATGAGTTTAAAAAAGGCAATAGTGCAATAGAAACTACATAAAACATTCAAGGTGTTTATGGTGTGGAGTCTCTCAATGAAAGAAGATGTCTAAGATGGTTTCAGAAGTTCAGATCAGATGACTACAGCTTAAGTGATGTGCCACGTTCAGGTCGTCCTGTTGACTCTAATGATGACTTGCTGCTGGCTGCACTTGATGAAGACTGTGCTGTAACAATTGAAAAACAGCACAGAAACTTAATTCAACCCATTCAACAGTTCACCGTCATCTGTAACAGCTTGGAAAGGTGTCAAAACTTGGAAAATGGATTCCCCATGATTTGACAAAAGCCAACCTTAGAGCGGAAGTAGACATTTGCACTTCTCTACACTCTCGTGAATGTAACTCATCTTCTATGGACAGATTAGTGACTGGAGATGAAAAATGGACATATATTAAAAATGTTAAGCTCCGCAGACAATGGCTCAGTACAGGTAAACTAGCTAAAGCACAGCCTAAAATGGACCACCACCCTAGGAAAGTCTTGTTAAGCATTTGGTGGATATTGTTGGCATGATCAACTTTGAGTTGCTGCCATTCAATGTAACGATTACATCAGACTTCTATTGTGGACAGTTAGAGTGCTTGAATGTTGCACTGAAAGAAAAGAGGCCTGCTTTGATCAATCGTGAAAGGTGTTGTGTTACACCAGGACAATGCACGACCCCATACAGCAAGGATCACACCTGTAGAGATTGAAGAGCTAGACTGGGAAAACTTCCACATCCTCCTTATTATCCAGACCTTGCTCTATCTGATTATCATCTATTCCGAAGTGTGAAGAACTATCTTGATGGGAAAGAGCTTGGAACACATGAAGATGTCAAAACTACCCTCTCTACATTATTTTCTTCCAAACCCCAGGAATTTCATAGAAGTGACATTCAGAAGCTTGTGAATCGTTGGCAGGAAGTAATTAATAATAATGGAGCATACATTATTGATTGAATAAGATAAAAAGCGTCGGAAATCCTTTCGATTTTTCTGAACCTAAAATCGGACATTACTTAAGAGATGACTTGATATATTGCTAAAAAATGTTCATGTGTAATTTTTTAATACTAGTCTTAATCTAAGACAAATTCATACTACTTTTAAAATTCTATATAAAATAAACTACACTTTTTATAATCTTACTACGATTTGAGCGTCATCCAACTACAGTTAAACATTGTTAACGGTTTTTGTTTTTCTGTTACATGATCTCTTCGACAATCTATTGAAATTACACGTTCTTAGTACTTTGTTATAATATGCACGACGTTCTCTAGGACGTAAGCCTTGCTAGAGCTTCTTTCCCTTGGTTTATACGTCGTCCAAAATACATAAAAAACATTCTCGACACATTTCAGTCACGATCTATATGTACTACTTAAACCTTGCTTTGTACATCCTAAAACGGTTAAGCCTTATTAAAATTTCTTGTCCAGGATATGTGCTGCATCCAATAACGATTAAACTTCAATAAATATTTCTTGTCCGGGATCTGTGCGACATCCTAGAATGATTAAATCTTGTTAATTTTCGTCCAGGATTTGTACGGCATCCCAAACGGTTAAACCTTGTTAACACTTCTCTCCCACGAATTTTTCGGAATTAAAAAGAATGGAAAGATAATACGATCTCGCCAATTTATCTTTTAAACTTACTACAGCACCTTATAGTAAATACAAATATACTTTATTATTTTTAATTTCAATCCCAAAACATATTCTATCGATAACTGAATTTGACGAGAAACAAAATTTTTAGTACCAAAGTAGAAAATCTCAATAAAGTGCACTTTATGGCCAAATAAAAACTGAAAGTTCTGGTTAGATCAATTTTCAGGCCCGGCATAGCCAGGTGGTTAGGGCGCTCGACCGGCAATCTGAGAGTCACAGGTTCGAATCCTCCTAACACCAAACATGCTCGACTTTACAACCGTGGATGCGTTATAGTGTTACAGTCGATCCCACTATTTGTTGTTAAAAGAATAGGCCAAGAGTCAACAGTGGATGGTGATGATTATCTGCCTTCTTTCTAGTCTTACACTGCTAAATTAGAGACGGCTAGCGCAGAAAGCTATCGTGTAGCTTTGCGTGAAATTCAAGACATACAAATACATCAGTTCTCCTTAATTCAATCTAGTTGAGAATATTTTAAAGCAGTTAACGTGTAGAAATAGCTACGTATACTATTACGTGGAGAAATCAAAGTGGTATAACATTTATAGATATGCTGTCAGTATATACATCATGTTATTTCTTCTATATGTTTCCTGATAACAGATACAGTTTGGTCTGTAATATAATTTTCTTGAGTGTATTATTTAGTGCTAGAAGTGATTTACTAAATGACGAAAAAATAATTTAAAATGAGTACAGCGTATTTGATGAATTAAAATTTTTTACAAGTTATGTGTAGTCCAAAATGTGCGCACCAACAACTGACTTAGCGATTTCGGAACATCGCGAAAAACAAAGAACAACATTGGAATATTTCTCTGTGCAAACTATGCCTTCACTGTACAAAATGTGCAATGGTTGCAAAGTTGCATCTTCGTACTTCGTTAGTTCTTCAGTGTTTTATGTAAAAAATGTAAAACTGGATGTCTCTTGTAGTGTTTTTTTTGCAATAATTATTTTTACTTACACTACATAACTACAAGTATAACCGTTTAATCAGGCGAAAGTGTAAGTATAGTTTGATATATAAATCTTCATTTTAAATGGTTAGGATTGTTCCATCAATCTAGAGGCCTGATGATTAGGGACGCTCGACTTGCCATCTGCGGGTTCGAATCGTCTTTTCAGCCGTGGATGTATTCTACTGTGGCGGTGGGTAGCGTTACTTTCCTTCTCGTCTATTCCTGCTCGTTTAGAGACGGTTAGAGCAGAGAGCCATCGTGAAGCTTTACGCGAATTTCAAAACAAAACAATCAATCTGATACATAGAAAAATGACACTTAATCTGAAGAAAAACGTGTACTTACCATGTTGCAGTCTGGTGTTCCGCGGCATGATTGTATGAGTCTGGTGTCGTTTTCAAACTAAGTAGACAGATGAAGAATAAGTAAGCTAATAAAGTGACACACGAAAAAAATTATTGTTAACAAGACTGATTTTTTTTTTTTCAATTTAGCTAAATATTAATCCATAGTTGACATAAGTTACGACATAAATTTCATCTGTTGAATGTGTTTGCTACTGAAATCTGTGCTAATTTTACTTTTTCCTGATGATCAAGTTTCTGGTGTTGGGACTATTAAACAAGTTTGTTAAAATTAAAACAAATGCAACCCTAAAGTGTTACCTGTAGGGTTTTTTTATTTCTTAACTTCGGTAATGGCTACTGATATTGATGTTGCATCATATGATTTTTAGCATAGCATGTTATTAGAATGAGCTCGTGTTAAAATTCTCAATAATAAAGTTAAGATTAGTTAAGCAACGTGAAAACAAATCAAATCAAAACAATGGAATGGTAAGAAATTTTTCAGAAAATTTACAAATGTTTGCTGACGGTTGTTGTTTCAACATATCTATCCTTTCTAATAATAAACTAAACAATAAAGAAGTTCAAAGGGATTATCTTATTTTTTTAAGATTTAGATTAAACGATTGCAATACATTTGAATCGTTCTATAAAACAATCATCAGACAGCTAATAGGTTTAAAAGTTTTAAAGTTAAAATATTTTGGTTTTTGTTTCCGTTTTCTTTATTGCTGAAAGTTCCCAAACTAAACAATCTCACGAGTCTTAGATTCAGTAAATATATTTTTCTCAGTTTATTTTGTTGCCCGTGTACCAGAATCATTCGTTGGATAGACATCTTACCTGTTCAAGACAGTTTGCTCGACACTGAGCCGTCTTTATCTGTGTCTTGAGTTGGACCAACTTCGAAGTAGAAGGGTTTATTACAATATATAGACTAAGCCAGATTACTGAGTAAAATGCACCAGGTAGTCGGAACATGACAACTTTCAGAATATTTCTCAGTGGATTAAATGAAATGCATAAAGTAAGGGTTAACAAACGAACAGAATATTGTTCAAATCCTGGGCTGAACTTTTAATAATTTACTGCTTTTACCCGTCGTTAGCTATAGTTTTGGTCTTAGATTCAAATCAAGGATCTAGTCGCTTCTGATCACAGCAAGCCTAACTTCCCTTTTAAGTCTGAACCGCCTTGATAACTTATTTCCCTTTCAATTGGTACCGATGACCTAGTGACGCAGCAAACCACTAATATTACTGTGGACAATGACCGACGATCCGCCTACTAGGCTGATTTCCCCTCCCTATGTAAAAAATACAACAATAATCTCAATATACAGGAGTAGCGCCTCCCGACTATTCATCAGGTAACTAACGACCTATGTGTCAGTCGTGTTATAGGGGATCAGATTTCGTTTGCCATTCATAATGACAACTCTCGCCATTTTTCTTATTTGCCCTAAAGAACCTCAGCCAGAGACGCCGTAAGACACAGATATGCTACAATGTCTTATCCTAGAAAGTCTTAAGAGTAAGATTTTACTAGTAAATTATCTACGTCAGGTGGTTACAAGGTCAACAAAAATCATTCCAAAAATCCCTGGGGCAACACTACCTGAACTCATGCTTAACGCACAAAAGTCCTTCGCCAGCCATCTGGTGACACCTCAAATGATCAATACCTTTTGGGGGTCATCTTTAAAGTTAATTCCAGTGTTTTGCAATTTTGTAAGCAAGTGATATTACAGACGCTAGGCCCATATATTTTCAATTGTTGGTATTTGACCTGTATCTATCTAATGATCACAAGTAAATAAATATTTATACATTTTATTACGCCAAATAAAATATTTCTCTTAAGTCTTAATAATAATTTGTAAATATGTTATTGTTTATAATTATTATTAATTGTACATGTGTGTGTGTGTTTTCTACAGCCAAGCCATATCGAGCTATCTGCTGTGTCCACCGAGGGGACTCGAATTACTGATTTTAGCATAGTAAGTCCAAAAACATACCGTTGTCCCACCGGGGGACAATAGATAACAACACAAAGTTATATTTTATAAATATTTGGATTTAACACGACTTTTAGCATATGCGAAGCACAGAGAAAACATAAGCTATCTCATAATTATTCAACCTTGATCAAACTATGGCCAGGTGGTTAGGGCGCTCGACTTGTAATCTGAGGGTCGCAGGTTTGAATCTCTATCACACCAAACATGCTCGCCTTTCAACCGTTTTACCACTATTCGTTAGTAAAAGAGTAATTCAAGAAATTGCGGTGGGTGATAATGACTAACTGCTTCTCTATAGTTTTACACTGTTAAATTAGGGATGGTTAGCGCAGATAGTCTTCGTGTATCTTTGCAAAAAATTAAAAAAAATAAAACCAAACGTTTAGAATAAAGTAAAATAATACTTAAGATTACACTAAGAGCAGATATTTATATGTCTTTATATGTAAATCAATCTCATATTTAAGTGTTTTATAAATTAAAAACAAATCTTTTTTTTTATTCTTTCATGCCAGAAAGTAAAGAACAAAACACTAAATGAATACATTAATACATACGGTTATGATGGCAAATTAACAAATAGTTTGCTTATTTGAAGATAGCCCCAAACTAGCGTTAATTTACCGTATCGGATTAGGTAGCCATTTTACGTGAATAATTGGTATCCATTGTTGGCTACAGTACCCTCAAATTGAAAAACAGGATCAGATTATGTCAGACAATACGTCAATGTTAAACACAAAAAATGGAAGCTCAGCATGTTTCAGTGTATTGTTTTACGTTTCATCGCAGTCTTCGGTGGCGTTTTGTAACAGTTTCACCAGTCTTACCGTAAAAGAAGAAGAAAAAAAAAGCACTATATTGCCACTTGTTATTTGTGCAAGAAAAGCGAGTTTCATGAGCAGGAAATTTCTCGTTTTTTTTTTCCGTTTCTTTATAAAGCACCAACAGGAAATACTTTATGAAAAATGTCCAGAACAGTTCTAATTTTTCAGTTAATATAATTATGTTTTATTGGTTGTCGAATTATGGTTTGGAAACCAATCTTAGTATTCCTGTTTAAATAAGCAAGTGAATTATTTTTAATTTAAAAAGATAAGCACAAACAAAAAATAAAAATGTTGAATGCAAACGAAAATAAATTAAGCAGAGTTTATTTAGTACAAAACAGGAAACCTTAACACTTACTTCAAAACATATGTGTTAGGGGCGATGTATTCATCACTTTTTCAAGCTTTAATTAATACTATTTCTGTATCACCCTTTACTACGGTTATACCTTTTATATAAATTATATATTTTTAATTTTAATATCGAATGTACTTAAAAGTTGTTTCACTCATTTTTAAGCCTATAAAATGTACATATTTTTCTACTTGTATTATCTTTCACAGCAATACTACAAAAAAAAAAAAAAAGATTTTTGAGCCGAATAATAAATGCTTCCTCTAATCTTTTATTCAACTTTTTAGTTCGTAGCAAATACGCTTTATCCACGAAAGTCGTGATTTTCTTAAAGGTTTATTTTCAGCAACAGTTGAATATTTGCCCTTTTCAACGTCCATTCTGATTTTCACGTTTCTTTAAACTTATTAAGTTTAGCAGCATTTTAAGCCTAAACCATTACAGCGTCAAAACCTAACTGTAACAAAATCAATAACTTTAAAAACAACAACTTCAGAAAGTAAACTACGGCCCAACAGGAACAGCGATGCCAGAAAATTGGGGATAAGTTGTTCGAATTACATATTTTAAACTATGGTTGGTAATTCTGAATGTATTATAAAGATAGTGTTTTGGTGGTTGGAAAGTTGTCTATGAATATGTATCTTTGAAAATTCACTCAGTAAGATGTTATAAAACCAAGGCTGGAGTCATAGAAGCATTCGCATTTTTACTAGAACAAATCCAAGTTAAGCGTTGGATGTGCGTGTATGTCTATATACATTTCGCCTTTGACAAATCTTAGCTAGGACCTTACGATTGTATATTTTTATTTATACGAAATTGAAGCTGTGGTCTTGGGATTGTAGGTGTTTTATTTATATCAAATCTAAACCTATGGAATATAGGCATTTCATCTATATCATATTTTTGCTGTAGCCTTTTGACTATAAAAGGTTTATTTAAACTGAATCCAAGTTTAGGTGGTTTGGTTTACACAGTTTGTTGTTTTGTTTTAAGTAACCCGAACTGAGTTCTCAAACTTTTCGTATCTTATAAACTCTTTTTTACTTTATTACACAGTTTCTACAAAAAAGTACAAATATTCTTTACAGCTTTTTTATTTTATAACATATGTATATTATGGAATTTAAAATTTATTACACGTTTCAACGATGCACTTTCAGATCAATTCTTCTTCGAATATTAATTACAGCTGTAAAATTAACATAGTTAATTAAATGTATTCTGTTGTGGCGTTAGCGTTCGATAGATGATTAATAATTTATATAACCTTTACAGCAATAAGAATTATGAATTATAATTATTTGCAATTTCTGGAAACAAAAATTGTACACGTAAATACTTGCGCCGTTTAAACTTCAGCCGTTATAATCTGGATGTAATTTACTAGCAGTAATTTTGTATTAAATTTTATCATAAAGTCATCCTTTTTGGACTGTGTGTGGGTGTGTTTATATAATGGCATATCGAAATGCGTTAAGCAATGTTTCCATGTACGAGTGTACTAAATCACAAGTATGCGGAAGTCTTGGATTATGGCGCCGTTTTATCATCTGGATGTCTGCTGCTAACCTCAGACTATCCTATGTTGACATAATTCCCTAGGGTTCCTCTACACATTCATGCATTCCTCGTCATGAAAGAATGCATTAAACAATACAAATAGCTCACAATAAAAGCAATATCCTGAAAGTTTGTTTGTTTTAAATTTCTTACATAGCTACAAGAGGGCTATCTACGCTAGCCATTCCTAATTTAGCAGTGTAAGACTATAACAAAGGTAGCTAGTCATCACCACCTATCGCCAACTCTTGGGCTACTCTTTTACCAATGAATAGTGAGATTGACCGTCACATTATAACGCCTTCACAGTTGAAAGGAGAGCATGAATGGTATGAATGGTATTCGAACCCGTGACCCTCAGATAACGAGTCGAGCGATTGCTTTGAATCATTCATCTAATCACGTAGTAACTTAATGCAAGATCAAAGATAACCGTGTTCTGCCGCCGATTTAATAAATCACCAGCAATACCTGTGACGTAGAAGTCGCTTTGTAAGTTCTACTGTTGTAGTTATTCTTTTTACTTTCCTTAATGTACATATTGTATATTTCAATTATTTTTATCGTTTACTGTTTGCGAGAAGTCATAATGCGTGTGTTTTTAAATTAAGATCTCACGAGGCTCTTACGTCAGATCTTGCAGTTTACCTCAAGCCCATTTCTTTTGGGATACGCGCTTGGGCGGATTTACAGTTGGCCTCCTCTTAGCTAAAACTGTGCGAGTGAAAGAGTGAGCCTGACCTGCACACCATATGGTATCATTGTTTATAATGTAATAAATTATAATACCCCCTGATAGTGTAAAGAACCATATAGACATCTGGCACATGGAAAACCGGGGTTCGATTCCTTACCGATGAGGAAAACCCTTTGTGACGAGGGATTGAAGTGACAGCACCTTTTTGGAAAAAACTGGAAGAAAGCAAGAGTGAAGCTAAGAAGAATCTGGATGTGAACTGTTAATGAAATTAAATATTAATAGAAAGGCTCACAACAGAACAATTTGGAGAGATATAATTGCTTGCCTTGGATCAAAGACGCCACCACAAATTAATAAATGAACAAACTCTAAAATATATAAGTTTTATTATTTTGTGCAAAACGTGAAATACATCGATTAAACCTTTTATTTTTTGCATAATGCAACAAAACATGATTTTAATAAATTAATTAATAAACAAACCATATGTGTGTTCTTCTTATAGCAAAGCCACATTGGGCTATCTGCTGAGCCCAACAGGGAAACGAACCCTTGATTTTAGCGTTGTAAATCCGTAGACATACTGCTGTTCTAGCGGGAGGCCGAACCATATGTCAGCGTTCCAATGTGAGGAAGAAATAAATCAAGTTGTTTAAATACATTTTTATCAACTTAATAAACTAAACATCATCAGTATATTAAATGAACGTTTTAGTTTACTATGTACATTGTATTTTATAACGATTCTTGTTACTTTAAAAATTGAAGTACGTCTGACTCCGTAAGTCCATGAAGTCGATCGTGTTTGAAGGAAGCTTAGAAAAGTTTGTCAATTTTCCTTCAGATGACGTGTTAGAGCCCTCAGGAAACGTTAAAACGTTGAAAATTCCTATTTTGAACATAACTTCCAAAAGTAAGCAAATACGTAGTTAGTGTCTGGCATTGGTATCAGAGACAAAGAACAGACCAGATGGCAAGCACGACCGACATACTCATCAGGAAAATTGAAACCAATGGTGTTTACTTGGCGATGACTCATTTATAATCAGCAACAGACTGTAACTTGTTAATTTGCAAATTGCAAAATATATCTATAAATAAGAAGTAATATGTTATATTGGTTTAAAAACTACAGAAAAGATAAGTTAATTTGCATTAACATTGAAAATAGTTACAGTATTTATATAAAAGTAATATCTGGTGTACCACAAAGTTCTCGTTTCAATATATAAATAGCAGAGCAAGTATTCTTTAACAAGGTTCTATTTATACGTATATAGACAGCATTGTTTTAGTGATAAGTGATTATAATCCTGTTACCAAAGTATAATAAATAAAGAGATATTAATAATATTATAAAATAATTGAACTTAAATATTTATTTTAATAATGGATATGCATTTGGCTAAATATTTCCTGTTAATATTAGTGATTTGTGCTCTGTCCACCACGGGTATCGAAACCCCGTTTCTCGCAATGTAAATCCACAGACATGCCGTTGCGCTACTGGGTGTATAGGTATTCGACGCTTATTAAACGTGCGTTTGCACGAAACCACAGGCACAAAGTCACGTGGCTCAGTAAATAATTATTTTAGCAGTCACGAAGCTTTATTTAAAGCGATGTTTTATACGTGTTTATTTTATTTCAAAAGGATGCTTTTCTACTGGTAAACTTTTATACGTGAGGATTGAGTCTTACTCTACTCGTGTATTAGTCCATTAGGAGAAACAACATACAAGACAATAAAAAAATTAGAATTTAGAAATTAAATTCTACAAATAGAGATCGTAAAAAATGGGTATGCAAACAGGGATGGAAATCTACTACTGACAGTTTGTTCAAGCTACAAATCCCTATTATGAATCCATTATGAAATTATAGCAAGCATAATGTGAATCACACTGGAATTTTCTAAAAATTGAGAGAGTAGCTTCAAACTTATTTTGACCTCCTCAATTTTGTCGTGCTGCGAAATTTTCTACGTTCTTCACTTTTCACTATCAAAAAATCTGACATTTTTCTAGTGTATGTGTTACTTTGGAATTACAACTCGCGCATTTTCTAGCGCATTAATTGGAAACCACAACGTGAAAGATTTCTGATTTTACTGTACTCAGTACTCGAATTTGTTGTTTCTACCTGGACTTCTACGACTATATTTCAGCAATTTGGTAACAGTAGACGATTATCATAGTATAATTGCTTCTACTGTTTCTTATACTTAGCTGAAATTGTGAGTGCATATTCGGTATTTATTACCACTGCATATAACATTATTTCATATAATTGTTGCTATTTTTAAATAGTTCATGCTAAGATAGCAGTCGTAAATGTTGTCGATAAGTGTGTCGCTGTTGTCTATTTTACATGCATTATTTGTGTCTCCTTACTCTAGCAAACACTTGTGCACAGCAAGCTATTCAAGAACACATATATATTTCATGTAGATCTGACAAGGTAAGCATGTTACTTCGTCTGTTTATATTGCATTAATCTGTGTTATATTATCTTAGAGGAAACATCATTCCATTCTGTTGAGATTACTCTGTTGCTGTTCATCTTTTGTTACATTACACTGTGGCATTGATGGAAGCCGGTCATTAATACTATAATGATACAGTCTTTTTCTTCGAGATGTTCCTTTGAGAACACCTTTATATTTTACTGTTGTTGTTGTAGTTGCATACCAGTAGATGTGTTTATTCTTTGTTATACATTTGTTTGTTATTTTGAATGGGTTCAGTGCCATGGTTGGATGGGAAATGCTAATGCAATAGTAAACTGTAGAAAAACATGTAACATTAAACTCAAAGCATATGTATGTATGTAGCTAAAAATTCATTCTTTATAAACAGACGTAAAAAACTTAATAAACAAATTTAGTAAAAATTGTTAATTTAACAGGGGAGTGTAGAGATAACTTTAAAAAAACCAGAAACGAGTTAAATGATAATGGAAAGGTTATATTTTGAAGGTCACAGCTAGGTACTCTAAAGAAGTAAACAAACAAGTCTGGAAACAGTGTCTACATTATTTTCTCAGGCTATAAATCCCTGCTTTGACTCCATGTCTTCAATACTTATAAATTCTAGTGGAGTCAACATAGAAATTTATAGCCTGAGAAAATAATGTAGACAGTATTTCCGGTCTAGTTTGTTTACTGTTTAGAGTCCCAAGTTGTAGACTTGAACATATAACATTTACGTTTTAAATTGTTTTTGTTCTTTTTGACAATCCTCCTCCCCCGTTTTTAAATCAACTATTTTCACTAATCTTGTGACAATATATGGACTTATTTATAATTTACAGATAAGTAACATGTTACAAAGTAGTATAGAAGAAAAAATTATAAAAGAAAAAAAGAAATAATAGTATTGTTACTTACAAAAGGTACAAAACTTTAAATGTATTAAATGCATTTAAATTACACCACTATAGTGTTATAATAAAGCGCTATTTCTTATCGCCTTTTAAGATTAAGATAGACCATAATAAATATAGAAGATGAAAAAATTAGGTTATTATATATAAATCACCTCAAGTAAAAATTGATCGTGGTAAAAATAAAGTCATGAAGTGCCAAGTGTATTCAATACAGTTCCAAGAAGTTTAATAGAAATTGAAATATATACTAATGTTAGAAAATCGATAAAAATTGGTTAATACACACAATTAGAAGTATTCTCATTTTTGGTTTGTATTATGTTACATTTACAATGGTATTGTACTGGATAAACAAGTTAATTTTAAATTGTACAGGTAAGCTTTTAAAAACTGTGAGATAACCCAATATAAAATTGCTAATAAAAATAAAACAGCTAAAATGGGATATGATTGAAAACACTGATGTAGATTATAAAAGGGTTGAACGTTGCTTCACCAACATATTCTAATCAAGTTATTGAAGTAATAGCGTCTGTTCATTTTTTTATAGTGAAGCACAAGGCTATTTGTGCCACACCTACAACTAGTATCAAAACTCAGTTTTTAGAGTTATAAGCCTTCAAACTTACTGATGAGCCACTTTGAGGCACAATGACCTCTATTACTCTTTTCCCTAAACCAGATTACCTAAAACTCACTTGGTAGTTACCCAATGATTTACTGCCATTACCGTCTACATTAGGGTAATCAATCACCCACTTACATTTGCGCTAAAAACACAATGATAAAAATCATATGAGAAAAGAAGAAAGTCGAACAGCTAACCAGCTCTTACCGATTCGCCTCTGATTATAAGTTTCAACGTTCGAAATCATGGCTCATACCATACTAATCACAGGTAGCGGTGTGAGCCAGTAGTTACTGCATATATTAATTTTATCCTTAGGCACATCAGAGATCACATTACAAAAATAGTTACAACAAGGCACCAACCATCTATAATTAACAAATGAAAGGTGGGGCGTTACCAGTTTGTGTTTACAGCAGATGCAGAGGTATAAACATTTTCCGGCATCCATAAATTATATTGGATGAATCTTGTAAACTGAGTAATTAAGCTTTAAGCTTCTGGAAAGGTTGTACGTATCTATGTACATCCTCGTCTAAGTCGCGTGCAGTGTGTCATCGTATCACTAAAGTACTGTTTCACATTACAAGATATTGTTAATATGGTTATATGCATTCACAGCAAATTATTCACAATACAGACAGGAACTGAATTATTAAGAGCTGATTCTAACTGAATGACTGACTAGTTCTTATCATTCATCTCAACTGTAAAGTATAATAATAATAAAACACTTTGTTTAATGTATGGACAAAGAATACACTATTCTTGATAACAGTACTAATACATTTGTTTTAGGCTTTTGTCAATAAAATAAAAAAGTACGATTTGTGTGTGGTGAAAATTAATGACTTGGGTTGTAACAATTAACGATTAAGATTAACCAATCTCTTGGGTACACTGGAGATTGGAAGAAAGATTAATATATTGTTCCATAATAGGAAAAGAGGTACCTTTCTATTAAAGTTGGAGTTACGACTTGGTTTGGTTTTTGAATTTCGCGCAAAACTACACGAAGGCTATCTGCGTTAGCCATCCCTAATTGAGTACTGTAACACTGGAGGGAAGGCAGCTAGTCATCACCACCCACCGCCAACTCTTGGGCTACTTTTTTTACCAACGAATAGTGGGATTGACCGTCACATAATAATGCCCCCACGGCTGAAAGGGCGAACATGTTTGGTGTGGCTGGGATTCGAACTTATAACCCTCGGATTACGAGTCGAGTACCTCAACTACCTGGCCATGCCGGGTCTGGAAGTTACAGAAGCAGAACTTAAAATAAAATCAGACTCACAGTGAAATGTATATCTAATGAGGGTGTTATTTCCTAATTACTGGCCTGAACGAACTTTAAATATATTTCCAGGGAGAATGATGTTCACACACAACCCTGAGCACCACCTCTCTTTTTTCAAACTCCTCCCCCCCTTTCTGGAATTAAATGGAATTAATATATTCCGCTTCTTTCAGGAAATACAAGGTGTAAACCCCAAACGGCTTTAAGTAAAATCGTGTCTTTAAAGCTGAGAGAAGAAAAGATGTCTATAGTGCGCCGATGACTTTAGCTACAGGTGTAAAAACTTCAAAAGGAGAAAAACTATGAATTTGACGAGGTGTGATAGAAGGCATCGCAGGTCTGATAACGACCGTGCGACGTTAGAAAAACCTTTCAAGCAACGTGAAAATCATCACAACAGGAAAACATGGGTGACAGCTGCACGTGTGATAATCAGTTTGCTCAGCCAGCACAATGCATTCCAACGAGCCAAGTCCAGAAAACGAATGAGTTTCTACAGCGGACAAAGGTGATAATAGATGCCGTTATATGTTTGTGTATACGTCTTGAAAACGCCCAGCAACTGCCTAAACAACTGGTAGAGCTGCTAGCCGACCGACAGACGGCATGGAGAGACAAGAGATTGAATGCCGCTGAGACATGTTTTCGACTGTAAGTGCCAAGCTGACAAGGGTAAAACCTAGTAAGGCCCTCAGATATTCTTCGAAAATTAATACATTAAAAAATAGGTTAAATATTTTTTACTAAGCTAATATACTCAGTGGAATATTTTCATAAATATCTACAAGTTGGCGCTTATTTTAGTAGAAAAGATATTATAACCTAACACGCTTGTACGTTCTAACCTTTTTTCTCTGATGGTCGTAGTTGTTATCACTTTTTAGCGCAAAACTGCACAATGGGTTGTTATCTGCGCTCCGTCCACTACGAGAAGTAGAACTCCAAATTTTAACGTTGAAAGTTTGTAAATTTACTGCTAACCCACTAATAAATTCTGATGAATGTTCTGTTGTGTATAATCTTGTGTAAGTACAAGAAGCCGTGTTTTTGATGTACACTTACATTCGTAACATTCTTTTTTTTTTATATGCGCTCCGTCTCCGCAGAGAGTCGAACCCCGCATTTTATCGTTGAAATTACATAAACTAACAGCTGACTATCAGAAGGCACTTCATTACGTTATAAATATTTTTCATTAAAACATGTTATGCTTAAAACTTTTATTGCTATAAATAAAGCTAATGCACTAGGAAAATAATGTTTCAAATGTCTTAGTTTGACTGTGTTTCGGCCCGGTATAGCCAGGTGGTTAATTCGCTAGACTCGTGAACTCTCCCCCCTCCCTAACATGGTGGGGGCGTTATAAGTTACAGTCAATCCCACTATTCATTTGGTGAAAGAGAAGCTCAAGAGCTGGTGGTAGGTGGTGATGAGTAACCGTCTTCCCTCTAGTCCTTCACTGCTAAATTAGGGACGCTAGCTCAGATAACCCTCGTGTAGCTTTGCGCGAAATTCAAAACAAACAAACAACTCACAGTGTTTATTGAATTTCTAAGGAAAGTAAATGAAACTCTTCAAGAAAATGAAATGAGTTTCCGGAATACAGAGTGGCCGAAATACTATAAAGTCGATGTGTTTCAATTTATTTAGAATGGATGTAAGTTTGGTAGAAACTAAGGCATAATCGTTCTTTTACTATGGGGTTTTAACCGAAATTTTTTAATTCACTGAAGAGAATTTTAATCAGTGTCAGAGTTTATTGATTATTGAATAATATTAAATCACGACTGCTGATCTATTTTAGCCTCTAAACTGTAAATTTTTACTGTCAAAAACATTAAAACTTATGTGAACTTTTTTTCAGTATCCTATACTCTCGTCCCTAAGTATTTCAAGCATTTACGCTAACGTTTAAATTTCACACTTTCACAAAACATTTGAATCAATGAATAAACATTAAATAAAGTAGTTCAACGTAGCGCAGAAAAAACAACAACTTACTGTTTGATATGAACGTTCGACACTTCGACTTAAGATTAATCTCAGAAATTCAGAGATAAACCTATTTTGATTGACAAACAAACTTTTATTTAAAGGCAGTGATTTTGACAATAGCTTTATCAGAGCTGTCAAAAAGTCATCCCAAACACCCCATATGAAGCAACCAGCCATTTCAGTGGAAGAGGCTTTGTTTGGAATAGTGTTGTGTGGCAGCAAAACTGAATGCGAGTTTTCTTTGGTATACATAGACCTTTACATTTTTAAGAGCTTTTCACACTAATAGTTTATACCACCAGATTTTCATTTCTATTCCTGTGATTTCATATCTATGAAAAATTAAATCTAACAGTTTAGCAACTTTATTTTATATTTCTCATGTCTATGAATTTGAAAGTTGCCCACAAACACTCAACAGCTTTCGAAAACACCCATCAAGGTGCCAGCTAAGATTAAAATCTGCATGCGTAAAAACTGATAAGGTTCCTGACAAGCAGATAATCCAGTTTCTAACTAGGAAGGGCATTATAATTTCAATAAGTTATCCCATAATTCCTCTAGTTCATAACATGAATGACAGCTCAGCTCTTAAACTGTACAAAACAAAGATATTTGTATTATTATAGTTACAATATGACAAGTAATGTGACCCAACATTTATAAATAAGTAACTATCGAGTGGTGAAGTAGATAGTTTGAAACTGTTTCGAATAAAAACAAAAATCTGTAAGCATTATCTAACAAGTTAGCCCTAAAAGCTTAAAGTCGGTAGAAGTGCGTTTTTTTTTCTGTTCTTTTTTCTCTCGCATCTTTTACCACAAAATTGTATTCTGAGAGGAGCAGGTTTTCAGATACCATTGCAGTTAGATACAAACATGTTGTGTTTTAAACATCTAAACGGAAGTTAATTAAATTACGTATTTCAGCGTATATGGTGCTGAAGAAAATTTATTAGAAAACTATGTTTTAGAGAATTTCCCGCAGCTACTCTACATATATTGTCACTCTTCCAAAGAAATCTATTCCTTAAAATCAACAATAATATTTATTAGCTTTGATAATACAGAAAAAAAGATGAAATAAAAAGAGGTAGTATAATATAACGCACAAGCAGTTATCATTCCGTCTGTCCACAATTTGGTAGAGAAAGCCGGGGCGGATATCCAAAAATCGAGCTTTAAGTGAAGAGTTTCATGAAGTTCTTTGCTCATATTTATATTTTTTGTTCTCTAGACAACAGAGGGTCAGGTGCGATTATATCCCGTTCTTCCCTCCTTTACGGCTGATTTATTTTTGATTGGTTGATATTATACTGAAGTAAAATGCCATTTTTATTACTACACGAGTACAGCCCTTAACACTTTCCAAAGCTAAGTCAAACTTATATAATACATTGCTATTTATAATACAATCATTATTTCTTTTTTCGATTTGTGATAGTCTTTCACATCGCGAACAGTTCCAAATAATGAACGCACACTTACTCTATTTTAATTAGGTATGTATTTACATAAATACCGTTTCATTAATACACACAACTTATTGATATAGTTACCTACTAATAGGTGGCTTGTCCTTATAACAGATGTTAACTAGGGAGAGGTATTGATTTTTAAGAGCCATTTCCATCATGTATGCAATAACGAACAAACTTAGTCACGTAACACCTCGTTTTTGTTGATATTTTTCTGAAAAATGATTGGAAACATTGCACGGAAGGAGACTGTCAAATGGTGACTGAATATTTCATAATTATGTACAAAAACCGATTATTTTAATTTGGAGACTAAAATGTTTGTGTGAGTAACGAATTTTGTAATGTTTATTTACTTCATGACTATCGTATTTTTGTTTAAGTTAAATTTATGCTAAGAAAAATGCATAACTTGTACTGTTAAGTCTGTCTTGCGAAATTTCCGCCTAGTCACTAAAATTGTAGAAAATTCTCGAGTGTAATAGTCAACAATATACATACGCACGTGAACATTGGTATATCGTCTATATTTGTTACACAAGCTGAAATTTCGTGAAACTCTCCTCACACCTACAAATATAAACAACGCGACGTGCCAAAAGACAGTATATATTGCTTTAGTTGGTTTACTACAAACATCGGAAGTTATAACTGACTGTTATAACGTTTATTAATTGGGAAATTCGGGTATTTGACTAGGAACGTTTGTACATTTCAAACATTAAAAACCATTTAACTTCACTGGATTCACACCGGACATTAATATTTTTACTTAAACATCGTACAACTTCAGCGGTGGATAACTCGGCGTGTGGCCAGCGAAGAACAAATAACAGAGCTAGCTAGCTCTCTGTTGAGTGAATCGTTATCCACATCAACTCAAAATTAACTCATTGCTCATGAATCTTCGATAAAAGATCAAGGAAATTCCAGGACAGATACAAGACTTCACACTCTTTGTAAGTTTGGGAAAAAAATATTTTTACATAGATCGCTATTTGTATTTTATTGTAAGTTGTATTGTATTTTGCATATATTAAAACATTTGTATTAAAAAAACTGTGTGCATCGGTCTTGTTGGCAAGTATACTAAAGTGAATACGTATCGACATTTAACTTTTCCATCAAAATTATCATCTTAATCAATCTCAGGCACTTCAAAATTATACCTTTGGTGACAAATTGGAGGCTCGTCCGGGATAAAATGTATTATGTAACGTGATAAGTTTTAATTCATGAGGGAGCCCTATTGCTCTATTATAGGCATGCATACTCAATATTAGGCCGTATGTATGTTGTTAATATTTTTATAATACTCGTTGCCGTTGTTTCTCTATTTGTGCTTGTCAAACTCTTGGCACAGTTGGTTCGTTGCCATACTCTTGCTTTGCTTGTTACTGAACTTCGCGCAAAACTACACGAGGGCTATTTACCCTAGCCGCCCCTATTTTAGCAATGCAAGACTAGAGGGAACGCAGTTAGTCATCACCAACTCTTAAGCTACTCATTTATCAACGAGTAGTGGGATTGGCCGTAATTTTATAACGTCCCCACGGCTAAAAGGGCGAGCACGTTAGGTGTGACGAGGATTCTAACCAGTGGCCATTAGGTTACGAGTCAAGTACCCTAACTACCTGGCCATTTTGAAGTACGAATGCTGGCATTAACAGAGCAACTGTACAACTGTATTTGTAAAAAGGATGAATCGATATTTTATAAATTATGATTAATAATGATGAGAGTTGTTCCATCAGTTGACTTTGGGAACTAATTTTAGGGTTTGAGGGACCAGATTAATTTTTTCGTCAGATGCTAAACCTAAAACTTAACTGTATCGGAGGACACAATAGATACAGGTGTTCTTGAATAATGATTTGTATTGGAAAGTTTTATCTATATTGTTTGTTTAGTTTTTATGAAATGTTTTGACTTCCGCTATTTTTCTTCTCTTTTCTATTTAAACGGATTCGCCAGCAGGCAAATCACTGAGTTACAAGTTGATAATTGTTTGAGCTCTTGTAGCGGCAATGAAATGTCATAAATAAAACAAAGTGTGGAAAAAGGGAAAAGGTCTGAGCCTTGGGGTATGTACTGATGAATGAAATGGTTTAGAGAAAACACATTTATGTGAACTCTGACGAAATGGTCACAAATAAAAGATATCCAATGAATGATTATAGCTGAAATACTGAGTCAAAACAGTTCATAACAGACTATTATGCTATTCAGTACCAAAGACTTTTTTTATGTCGAGAAATACAGCTATGATTTAATACTTTGGTTAACAGAACTGACGTACAGATTCAGAATTACATGATCAGAAGTTTGGCATTAATTCCTACTAGAATTTTGGATTTCAGAAAACGTTGTTAGTTACTACAGATTGTTTTACCTGGAAGTTTAGAAGACTAATGTAATTTTGAAGATGACAGTAACTGGAGTTTTTTTTGGGAATAAGAACAATAATTGCAGGTTTCCAGATAATATACAGCTAGGAAGGCATTAAAAAGTGCAATAAGGTAATGTAGAAAATTGGAAGTTTGTAATTGAATTTTTCGACTTAAAATGCATTTTAACTTTGGCTTTTGACAAGAAATATTTAAAAAAAGTTAACCAAAAAACTAGACTGAACAGTTCTCTCTATGTCCAATAATGTCTCACCTCAATTGCAGCCTACCCCATAGTACATGTTGATCTTAGCTTATTTCTTTACTGTTTTATAGAACTTGAAGGCCAACATCAGATTATTAGTTAATGCTATCCTTCCAAGAATGCTTACTGTATGACCTTTATCAATCTCATCTGTTTAGACTGTTGTTATTTTTATTTTTGGCTAATCATGTGCTTCATCTTCTTCCTATTTCCTACAGAGAACATTATATATTTTCCAATCAATTCATAAATAGGAAGAACTATCTTTGACTGGCTTATGCCAAACACACATTACAACTTAATAGTTCACCTGAAGAAAAATTCTGCATGGAGCCCAAACCGCTGTCCCAGCAAAAAGAAAAAAAATGGCAGTAGATATTCATAAACGTTTAACCAGTCATAACTGTAAAAACTCTAGCAAATTATATATATATAACAAAGTCTTAATATTGATAGAATTTAGCCATATGAAGTTCCAGTAACTACTCAATTTGAGAAAAGCCAACATACAGTTGGTATGGTAAACTTATTTTAACTGCACTTTAATGTAAATTAATATTACAATATACCAACAAATTAAGTCAAATTGAACAGAAAATAAAGTTAAATACAGTTATAAATTAAACTTAATACATAAAAACTTTTAAATCTAAGATGGCAGTCTGTAAATAAATGTTGCAATAAATTAGAGATACAAGTTTTATTCTTGCATTTTCTGGAAAATAAACATTCAATAAACAATTAGGAATCCAATAGTTTAACTTTACAGCCAGTACATCAAAATGCCTTAAAATTAATATTGACAAAATTCTGAAAGGTCAACTTTATTAACAAAGTTTGGTATCCCCACCCACCCATTCAAAAGACAGTAATATAACACATGAACATTCCTTTTTTTCTCAAAACCCATGTGTTTATATAAAGGGGTAAGATATCTGTGACAAATAGAAAAGTTAGATATTGTTAACAAAAGGTTCTTTACACTCATAACTACAGTCTACTAGAACGTTATATCAAAAATAACTTCTATAAATACAAATTTTACAATGTTATGTTTACAATAAAAATATTTAGGGTACTTATATGTAGAGCATATTACCATAAAAAGAGTTTCTTAACTTTGATATTGCCTTCTTCAGGTTCACTTCAGTTTGACAGATCAGTACACAAGTAAAAGCTTTATAGTAAATAGCAAGATAAGATGTTAGTAATCAATAAATATAACCGAAAGTGAAATAACCTGACCATTAATCATAATGGATCTGTCAAAGGTTTTCTTGAAATTTTTGATAAAAGTTGGTATACACAATAAATACATATACTAATGTAAAGAAAAACTCAATTTGTAAGAAATCTGTACTACAACATTTATAACATACTCAGACTTCCTACAACTTTTTCATTATAATAGATCACATTCACTTAAGATAATTATCAACATTTAATACTGAATGAATTTTAATGTTAATTTCTTAAATATCTTGTGCACCAGAATGATCACAATCTGAAAAACTGATTTTAGAAATATAAAAAGAATCCAAATATGCTGGGTAGTTTTAGGAAAATCTGATTCTATTTATCAGATCATTCTGGAATTTGTTTCATAATGCATCAAGTTATGCATTGAAAAAAACCCGTTAATACCATAATTTACCCAGCTTTGAAATGATGCAATATACAGCTTACTTTTAAAACTTTAGATGTTTCTGTTAGCTATTACAAAATATAATACACCCAAAGTATCTTTATATGTACTTTAACTTTCATAGATTATTACTATGAATTTCTTTCTTGTTTAATTATGTAATCAATATTTTACTGACAAAATAAAAGCACAAACAATATGGAAGCTAAAACTCAAATTAAAATAAAAACATCTAATGAAGAACAGCAAAATTAGTATTTTTAAAAATCAAGTATTACTGGTTATAGAAACAATAACAATCTTTTTTCATAATTCATAATTTACCTAAAAGATATTTAAACTTCCACACTAATTACTCTACTATACTTCTAACTTTTCCAGTGTGTACAAATGTGGATTTTTTAACATAAAAGTTAAATAGCATAAGTAATAAACTATGTCTAATAGAATACACCATTACAAAGTTTATTAACATTATTTTCTTAATTGTGTTTTATTTACACATATGCAATAATAAAATGTGGTCTTACCCACCACCAGTCTTCACTAAAAAGTTGTAAAATAAAAAACAAGTTACAGAGCCATCTTTATTGAAAATCATTTCTTAGTGACAGGATCGTTTTCCTTTTTTCAATGGTTATTTCACTTAAACCAAATTATGGTTATGCCATGAATACAACAAATATTATAAAAAAAATAATCAAAACTGCAAAAATTTTTATCATTAACCAACGATTAGATGAGATGGACTGGAAGTACTTTAGTATCTCCAAATGGGCTGCTTCCACATTTAATTGAGTGTCTTCAACATTAGAATCAATTCTATGAAGATAAAAATTAACAATGGTTTAGCAGAATAATGATATTCAACTCTTTCATGCCCAGATAGGCACAATACACTTGAAGGGAAAATCTGTACAACTGAATTAAAAAAGTTATAGAAAATACTTAATTTTTCTATTTATCAAAACAAAACTGCAGTTCAAATTTACTTCAGGTACTTAATTTTGTGTATAAGGAAAATCACAAATATTGATTTTGTTTTCATTTCAGCTTGGTCCAAACAAAATTATTAGTTTCAGTTTCCTGAATTCTTTCTCAGCACAACAGCACTCTTACAGCCCTCTAGGAGGAATGTGTTGGTAGTTTTGAAAAAATATTGCTAGTTTTATTTAACTCAAATAAAAGTGTTTTATAAATGTTTAGCTAGTCACCGTTTCTTAATTTTGATTGTCATGTAATTGCTTATATCTAAGCTTTAAAGTCATAGGTTATTAATCTAAACACTAAATGAAAGTTCTTTTTTTAACTCTTTTTAACTGCAAAAGCCAAATATGGTTTCATTTTAACAGATTAGTGTAGAAAACAGAACCAAATGATAAAATTCATGCTTTATTATTTTATACTTCAATGTAATTACAATGTTAAAATACTGTAGAAAAATACATTTTTTGTAGAATGTGATGAAATAGGAAGACTTAACTCATTTTACAAAAGAACCTGTCAAACATTACCTACAATGCCAATGTATTTAGACCATATCAACCTAGATATACAAGTATAAAATGTGTTTGAATTTATTACATTTATTAAATAAAACCTTCTGATTAACCAATCTAAAATTTAATTTTGGTATGGTAAAAAAATTATTTTTATTGTATGCCAGTTATTAACATAGTAAATTTCCATGCAATGGTTTTCTAATAGTAAAAAAAGATAAAATTTACAGATTTATTAAAAAAAAACTTTATAGGAAAGTTTCAAAACAATAAAGAGAGAAACTGTTAATTAAAATCTATAATGAAGGTAAGCCTTCTTAGCTGCTTCTTAGAAAATGTATCAATGAAATATTTTAAAATTTTAAAATCTGAAAATTCATACAAATACCACATATAAAAATAAAATATTTTATCTATACAAACTACATAACCAGTAGAAAATAATTACAATTTCAATTTCTTTTTTTCCCCCATAATACAAGAAAACAAAGCCTACAATAAGTGTGTCCAATCTATGCACCCTGAACTCAATATTAATAAAAACACCAAATATCATAAAAACCTTACAAAATTAACATAAACTTTGAAGTTTTTAATATTGACTATTAAATAACTATTATGATTATGTTGCTTATAACTAAAAGAATGAAAAATACCTAACCTTTGAACCATCTCTTCTTGTTCCTTAACCATTAAGGCAAGTTGTTGGAAAATGGAACCCAATTCCACAATAGTAGATTCTATGTTCTGCATTGTGTCAGCTCTACTCTGGATGTAGGCATCCTAGGATTGTAAATACAACTTGTGTAGTGTAATTATAAAATATACAAAAAAGCTATTTCATTCAATGTATGCCTAGTGTTTAAGGAAGATTGAGACAGCTAAAAATATATATATTTTATTGGAATACAAACTGGATGATTCATATTCTCCACTGAATACAAAAGGCATTGTTTTAGTAATTATGGTAAACACATGTTATAACATACAAAAGCTAACAATGTTAAGGGTGGATGTTTTCTCATAGAGAAGCCATATCACATTATCTGCTGTGTCCACTGAACAAAATCGAACCCCTGATTTTAACATTGTAAATCTGGAGACTTACTGCTGTCCCAGCAGGGGAAGAATGTTAAGGGCAATTGAGACTACAAAAGTGTAAGAAAAACTTACATTAATTTAAACCTCAGAAATAAAAGTTTTGAAACATGAATTCTACAAAATTTAATAGATATAACAAAAACAATTTCAGAGAGAAAAATTTTGGAGGATAATATTTCTATTAAACATTCACACAGTTAGCTATTCTCAATCAGTGCTGCCCTCTGTATGCAAATATTTTCATTAAGCATGCCACAAAACTTTTTCTCTCCTATATTGGAATTGCAAGATTCCAGCACTTCTGTCACATAAATTATTGTGCTCTACCTCTTCATCATCAGATCAAAATAGGGAAACCACACCACTTCTGAGCCAAGTATACATTTCACCCAACTGTGGAACGTGTAAAATATAATGAAGAAAAATTAATGGAACTCATTGAGTGTGAAAGAATGCAACAGAAAAGTGATCTTAACCATAGAAATATACTATAACTCAACCCCACAATGAGAAATGTGAGTAAACAAAGGATGCATCCCTAGATGTAGAGTAGCTGGAGCACAGTGGACTGTACTCAGTAAGTCAACTACATCCAAAAACCTGCCAGTGAACAACCGACATCCATGCAAGGGGAGGATGAGGATCATTCCATCTTCACCTGAAACCCAAGAACCATGAGATTGAGAATCACTCAAATTCCCAGATATGACACAAGGATTAGCTTTGAGCTATCAATTCTGGAACTAGACATAAGATATCAATAGAATATTTATCACATGTAATCAACTATCCCAACCATGAAATAGGCTGGGACCATCCAAATGGCAGTAGCATCCCCTCAAGAAGAGAGCGTGGTAATGTTTATTGGTAGACTAATTCCAAAACCTGCCCATGGGGTACCAACAGCTGCACAAGGGTTCCCAATCAAATGGATGAACTGCATTATGATGCATAACTCCAGTGTCATTAGTTATCACAAACAGGAGGATAGCACATCATTTACACCCAAAGAACATCAATGCCCTACTATGTAAATGATTGGTTATTGTGTGAAACACATTCAGCAAAGTGCCTCCAAGATTAACCACCCCAGAGGCTTGAAGCTGGAAAGTGGCAAGGACTATTATACTCCACTAAAAGAAAGGAGGGTGATAATGTGGTGGAAAGTCAAGAGATACATCATTGCCTGAGACAGTGCAATGGATGACCACAAAACCTTATAAAAATGTAACACCCCAGAAATAAGAACATACATAAATCCCTATAATATGTCAAGGGTAAATGAACCTAAACCAATACAAGGCCTCAATAACAAACTACTTACCTAATGTGAGAGTCAAATAAATTATGCAGGCTAAAGTGGAGGAGAGAAGGGCAAGGGATCTTCAGAAAATCCCTCAGGATTTGTGCAGAGAGCATCAGATAAGAAGTGTATGGAAGACAGACACTGTAGTAGACTGGTATGGGTAAAATGCAAAATTGAATACTGGGCATAAGTGAGACTAATAGATAATTCAGGATAAACTGATTTTAAAAATTTGCCAATTCCTTTCAATAAAATATAATGTATTTAAACCCACTGGGAAATGCCTTAAAAGTCTAATATCCATTACCTTACACATAAAATGTGAAATAATGGATATCAATATCTATAGTAAAGATGGATAATGTCAGACAAGGTTTTTCAGAAATGCAAAGAAACAACTGAAAAAGAACAATTACAAAACACTGAAAAGATGAGACATCTAGTAAATTTACAAATGATTTCACAAAACTAAAAACTTATTGTCTAAAACTGTATTAAAATTGAAAACTTAGAGAGTAATCTAAACATACTTTACACTGTATATTATTCTTCCATGTACACAAAAGTGATCTTGAATTACCTGCTCATCAATCAGTTGCATCTGCTGGTAATGGTCCTGATGGTGATCCATGTTGATCATCACTTCAGAATTAGCTCTTTCATCTGCCAACAGAACTGATCCATTGTGTCCAGATGTTACAGATGGTGGGAGGGTAGCCGATACAGTTCCCTGGGTAAACTGTTCTCTTCTACTTCTTTGATGTTTTAAATTCTGTACCAATTTTTTTTTAAAAACAGTATTGAAAAGTTTAGGTAGACAAGCTGAGCATGGTAATACTAAATTATCATACCCCCAGTAAGTACATTATTTTAAACTGCCACTCTGAAACCAAAGTATTGTCTAACAAAGTTTACAATTTTTACTTAGAGATGTTACACAATTATATTTATACAATTGAGTTTATTTACATATTTACAATAAAAAAAGACTACTATAATCCAAACTACCCACTAAAAAATTCATTTTGTTCTAGTATTAACTACCTTCCAAAGGTATTATCCACTTAATGAAAGTTGCAAATCCATTTTGATCTAGTATTAATTAATTCTTGAGAGGTTATAAATTCATTTATCTAATTTTAGCTACCTGCCAAGTCTGATCTGGATTATTACTTTCTTTTGGGTTGTAAATTTAACATGAACTGTAATTAACAACATAGTAAAAGGTTATAACTTCAGTAATACCTAGTGTAATCTGATTTCTCAGAAGAACATACCTAATTTGAGCAAGTATTATACACCTCTTGAGACACTTTAAACTGTTCTCTGGTTAACTTCTTTGTGCTTTAGCAATGTTACCACTAATAAATCACTTATTATAACCTAGAGCAGGGGTTCCCAACCTTTTGGCACTCGCGACTTGAAAATGTAATTGATGAAATAAAATTAACGTTATCCCAAGCTACTTCTAACAAGGCTACGCGACTCCCCTGCCAAGGCTTTGTGACCCCCTGGGGAGTCGCTACCCACCGGTTGGGAACCCCTGACCTAGAGTATTTAAATTATAACTAGTTTTAATGTAAGATGTGTAATGTAAATGCAGTTAGTCTCTGAGAAGTTTAAGTTTTAAACTTACCTCTGTCCTAATTTCTAGAACCTGTTTGAAGTCATTTGACATCATGGCCAATTTGGACTGAAAAAAATATACACATCAGAGAAAAATATGACATTTTGTGGCAATAAATTAATTATACATAAAAAATTGGTTGACCAAACAGTTGTTTGTTAACACATCTCCAGATATCTTAATAAATGGATTCAGTTTTTAAATATCAGTACTACTCAATGACATAGTTACCAACAAATTACAAGTTTTATTTAAAAATATTTGAAGGAAAAGAAACTATTACTTTCATGTAACTTTGTAGGATATAAATATGAGATATGCTTTCAAGAATGACCCATACATCTTTAAAGAAAATAAAAAAAAACTACCACAATCCATCAAACTTCCCAGAAAAATGTTTTAAATGCATAAAAAGTAATTACTGCTTTCTTTCTATGAAAAGTGACAGCAATAGAAAGGGAAGTAATTATAACCACTATGTTTACCTGCAGAGTAACAACAATAGAATTGGAATGTGACTGCATGTGTCTCCCTTGCTTATAACTTCTTGTTTTGGATAACTAAATAAACAAAAAAGAACTAAAATCAACACCCCCTTATCATCAATAGGATAAACATATTTTTCTGTACAGCTAATAAAACTCTTCAATAAGAACTAAAATCAATAAACCTTTATCACCTTTATACATACTAATTTAACTAACAGCTATTGTAAACTTCACATTCAAATCAAAATTGATCTGACAATATAGTTATACCTCATTTCAATATTTACTTAAATCTTTTATGATTACTCTGAACAATTAAAAGTTCATTCTGCCAAACATAATTTTGAATTATTAGGATTAACACTTGTGCCAAAAGTTACGTTCAGCAATGTTTTTTTTAAAAAACCAGTATACCTGCTTCTTTAAACTATCCATAAAAATTTTAATGATAGAATAAAACTTCTATGAAAGCATATTATCAGAATAGGTGTGCTTCAATTCAACATACCTCCTGTAATTGTGCTATTTGTTTATTTAGACTGTTGATGTCCTGTTTTATTATATATGTTAGCTCTTGTATCTCTACTGATTGATCATCAAAAAGCGACTTCTTCTTGGCCACTGAATGATAATAATTAGTATACTTAATCAATAAACAAATTAAATAACAATATTCTTCCTATGTTATTTTTTAATAACATTGCAAGCAAGTCCTTATTAATTATGCTTCCCAATTTTCCAGTTATTTATTTTGACAAACTACACTTTGTTTTCAAACAACTTAAATTGAATGAATTTTTAATAAATATCAAGGTAATAAATCTTAACAGGTTAACTAAAGCTGTTTTACCATTCTATACATGGCAAAGAAAGATTTAACATATTATCTGAAGCTATTCTGCTATTCCATACTTGATAAAACAAATGCTAACATTTTCTTACATTAAAAATGTATTTCCAATAACTAACACCTTCCCCCACACAAAGTTATTTCATTCTTCTTCCTGCTCCGAAGTATTGCTAAAATATTTTAGCACCAGTTTTTATACCCCATAAATTTTGGAGGGAACCCAGCTTGGCCACATTCTCACTGAATGGATAAATATAGGGTTGTATTGTAAGGTAAGTTTCAACTTCACATTCAAGAGGAAGCCTCCTTGGACCACCATCCCAATGGTTGGGAATTGGTAGGTGGTAACAACTTCCATGCTATACTTGGAGAAGACAAAGAGGGAAAGATGAGTAAATGCAGTGAGGAATTCAGAAGAGCATCACACTGGAAAAAGTGATATAAGTGTCCACAATTTCCAGATTTATGCAGTCAAACGATCAGTAGGGATGGGCAGAAATCTCCTTTCGCTTTACTCATGATAGTTCATGAGTGACAGTCTCAAGTTAACCTTGCCAACTCTTAGAGACAAATGTATATATCACTAGGCATGTCACTCGTGGTCTTGTGGAACACCCCATCTATAAAATAACCATTATAGCTCTACCAGTATATTGTGTGGGTTTGAGTAAAAGCACACCTGACCAGGTAACATCCACCACAGAGTGAGTTCCCATCAGAAGCAGTAAACAAAAACATAAATGTTGTAGACAGACGTACCAAAGACAAGGGCAAATGGAGAAGTGTAAAATCTCCACAGCAGAGATGACATCCACCTGATAAAGATACACCCAAATAGTGCAGATTATAATGAGCGACAAAGGAATAGGGAGTGGTCTACATATGGCCAAAATAGTTTCTTCCAATGAATGTTGAAGACAAGCAGTCAAAGACATATGTCAAATCTGATGAGAAGATACATTGAGGAGATTACAACCTTCCATGGATCAATCTAATTATGCCAGGCTAAGAAATTGATGAACCAAACCAGGTAGTCTGACAGAAAATAGATCAAAGGAAGCAGAAAGTTTACAGGGAATAAGAAGTTGAAAATGTGAACCTCAAAAGGAGGCAGTTGTGCCATATTACACCTTAACATGCAAACCTGGCAAAGAAGCCAATCAGAATTGGAATGGGAGTAGAGGTGGAAGATGGAAAGTAAAAAAGTGGGTGTGAAAGCAAAATGGCCTTCTTAGACAACAGAGGTCATAAGCAGAAAGGACCAGTCTGGGTATAGAAGAATATAAGAATGTTATAGCATTCTAGTAACACTAATACAAAAATATCTAATCAACAACATCTGCAATCTAGGAGAGAAAACAAACTTGTACCATATACACGATTAACTAGCTGTAAAACAAAGGTGTAGAAGGTGAGATACCCTGAAGAGGCACAGAGTGTGATGAATAAAAACAAAAAAAGTGCAGGAAAAGAGTGAATCCAATTTTCTTCACCTTGATTGTATTCATCCCGATACATTTTTAGGTTGAGAAGAAGAATACAGCATCAGCTTAATTAATCCTGGAATCTAGCTCCCTGTGAATTAAGGCCTGTACCTCCCCTCAGAAGATAATGTCAAACCCAATGCCTAAGTAGTTGAACCAAAGGTGTTGTCTACCATAACAGAAACTTCCATTGTTGATACAGAGAAACAAGTAATTCTAAGTTACTGTATAATTCAGTAACAATAAACGAATGCAACAAAAAAATTTGAAACAAATTTAAGCAAACAAAGTAATAGAAAACTGTTGAAAAAAGGATTGAAATGTCAATGGAGCACAATCATTACAGCAGTCACATAAGAAAATATACATCCAAATGATGTGCCAATTTAGAAAGTGATGATTGCGTACAAAAATCAGAGAGCTATCTGTGTGAATATAGGTGACAATACTATTTGTGGAGGGTGATCAAAAGAGGTGCAAAATTTTAGAATTTACAGACTAGTGTATTAAGCACTATAATTTTTTAGCAATACACCCATGTGCAAATTAATTGAAACAAGATGGAAAATTACGATTTTTTTCAATTTTTTGCATTTTATTTCTGAGAATCCAAAATTTACTTACAAATTAATACATGATATGACTGCCTTTATTTTTCAGAAGATCATTAATCCACTTTGGCATCAAGTCCACGACTTGACTGCTATCTTTACTAATTTTTGGATCGCGCTACCACACCTCAATTAGCTTATCTTTCATAGTACAGTCTTTTCCCCAAAATCTTTCTTTACAAATCGCCCAAAGATTTTCAATAGGATTTAAATCCGGAGGGTTTCCAGGCCAGTTCAGCACCTTTATTTGCGTTGTAGTCATACAATTCTTCACAAGTTTCGATGTGTGGCACAGAGCCAGATCTTGCTGAAAAATGCCAGATCCATCTGGAAATCTCTTTTTCAATTCTGGAATGACTCTGGAACGACATGTAAGCCTCCGACGCCACAGTAGTTGAAAAAGCCCCAAAACATCTTCTTCAAGGGATGTTTTACGAACTGATTGATGTGAGATTCTCCAAGTTTCTCACCTGGAGATCTGCAAACATGCAGACTTCTTTGACCCTGTATGAAGAAATGAGTCTTGTCACTGAATAACACCTTCCTCCTCAAAATTTCGTCATATCTCCCAAAAATAGATCGACCGTACTACAAAACACAGCTAATGATGCCATCGGTGTGAAAAAATGACTATTAAAGGAAATCAGCAGGTCCAGTGAGCCTACACCGACCACCATGCTGAAAATATTGTAAAATGACCATTTGTTTCAATTAATTTGCACAAGGGTGTAGTTAGGGGGCAGAAAAAAGACAACTATATGTGAGAGTAGGTATGACTATCAGAACTTAACATATTATCTGGAGCTGTTATGCAATTCATAACATTACCTTAGATTTTTGTTGTTTTGTTTTACCATTCTATGCTTGAAAAAGACAATATCTTAATATCTAATCTGAAGAAATCCTACTTTTTTATCTTGGACAGAACAACAAATTTTAAAATACTCTTGTAAAATGTCCTACCATTTTATACTGAACAAATCAAATATTTTAAATTAAGATGACTGTAGTACATTCCAAAACATTATCTTAACATCCTAATACCATCCATACAATTATGCTAACACAGTAATCAAAAAGTAAATTATAATCTCAACTTACATAATGTTAGTTTTTCCAGCTTGGTAAATGTATTGCTGATATCTCTTCCAATTTGTCTAAATGAAAAGAAAAATAACAAAGACATGAGGTAACACATTTTCAAGAAACTAAAATAACTACCAAATAACATATCTGTAATCAAACTAAACCCACTTTTCTCCTCAAAACACAACTGTTATTGAAACATACAGAAATAAGCATTAAACAGATAAATCACAGCATGTTATTCCACACAATGGTCATGAGAACAGAGGCAGATGTACTCATAGTACTTACAACAAGTACTTCATCACAAAAGTATTTTAGGTCATATTAGACCTACAACGTAGTTATGGATTACTGAATCATATATATTCTTCGATCTTTAAACAAACATGCATACATGCTGAATGTATTTAAGATAGAGGTCTTTAAAATGTCACTAATTAGCATTTTTACTATCATCATGAAATGTACATGCCAAGACTGACATCAATAACCATACAATAAATGAGCACTTTCAGAACAAAAGCACTCAAATTTTAACATAACATTTTAGAATTTGTTCAATTTTTATGTGACATTTTACTCAAAAAAGCATTAGCTAAAGATAATATTTATTGTAATTCTCTCTACCACTTTAAAAGTTTATTGTATTTTCTTACAAAGCACAAAAAAATAAGATTTTTAGTAACTTAGCTATATGATCACATAATTTGACAATTCACTACCACAACAATAAGCATACTTTGCAATTTTCATGAAAACATTCCAGTCCTGCAGGTCCTTTGTTTGTCTATTCTGTTGAGGTTTTACATATCCATTTCCCTATATAAGAACAATATAAAACACGGGTTTAAAATGTTCATAATATTTTTAGCACCAATTTTTAATGCATGTGTTAATTTGTTGTATTTATAATTTTCATGCAGTGCTACTAGCAGTTGTCTGCATACATTTGCCCCTAATTTTGAGCTCAGAGACTAGAAAGGTGTTATTTAACAGTACGGACTACCAACTCTTGGGTTATTGGATTTGACCATTATTCCCATATTGCACCCAAAGCCTCACAAGTATAGAGCTTTTTCTCTGGCAACTGAACACAAATCTTTAGATTAATAATTCAGGTATACTAATCATTCAGCCACACCAAACCTTATGAGTTAAGAAAATCTAATTTTGTCCTTTTTGAGATAGATAAAACACTAGTATATAGTTATAAACAATTTATTTTAATGAAATCTTGTGGAGCATTAAAATCAAAAGTGGTTAACAAAAATAATTTCATACTGATGCTTCACCAGTACTAATTACATAATTACGTGGTATATTTAAGATATATTCAAAATTACACTTCTTCTTAAAGTAGCTTTTAACACTGTACAATCCAAATCTCTGTATCTGCAAATGTCCAAATCTGCAAATATAGTATATCGAAGTAAATTATATATTGCCAAAGTTATTTATTGGTCTTTTAAGTTTCAACAAAGTACAACTGTGCATATAAAATGTTATTTTAAGACCTGTTACCATTCAATTGTGTCCAGAAAACCTCATTCACACAAGCTTCAAAACTAAATGAACAAACACACACAATGTAAACAATGAAACATACAGTAAGTGTCATTTACTTACTGAAGTGAGTCAGTGATAAGTAAATTAATATTATCATTTACACTCTCAATCCTTACATTCAGCTGGCCAGTTATTCTTTTGCAAATGACAAAAAAATAGTGTTACTTATTTGAAAGGCTATCTGCAAACAGGAACTTCAAAATTGCTCATAGCTTTTCGAAGACAAAACATCTTGTTGAAAGAACAAGTTAGGTAAATATCTCACTCAAAGAATTACCAAATAACAACTTACATTTTATATATGTAAATGAAAAAGATAACCAATGTATAAAACATATTTTTCTTCCTTTCCGGCTGTCTAAAGGAAAACTGCTGCACTAAATGCAGGTCTACATTACAAAAGCCTATGCGTAAGGTATTTTGAATAAATACAAGTGGAATCTGCAAATTAACTTAACTGTAGTAAACTTCATGATAAAATCACAATACCTTACTGCACTAAATATACATGGTTAACTCTTTGACACATACAATGTTAAAATTTGTTTTAAACCTAAAGCACAAGTTGTCTCTTTGGCTTTACCATTCTTCCTTGCATTGATTTTACAGTGGCCATAAATTCTACTGTTCTATCTCTACTCATCATTTCTGGTTCAGCCTGGACTGGCACAAATGATTTGCTAGGTCCAGATTCAGAAGTGTAGGTTGTAGGGATGCTCTGTATGGATAAACCACCTTGCACCCCTCTCTCTGACTCTGACCCAGTACGTCTACGTCTTGCACTCATTAGGAAAAACAACTAGGAGCATTCCACATGAAATAGAAGTATGTGCCTACAAAAAAAGACTGCATCAAGAAATAAGTTCTCACTAATAATATAGTTAGAACAAATTTATATGGTTTTAGCAGTTTAACCACATAGATCATACAAGTGTGTGTACACTTAAGTTGAAAACTTGTAGGTAATACAATTAGCAGACAAGGGGTTGAAATGGGATAAATTCATAAAGAAATTTACGTGAGAAAGAAAAACTTAATGAGATTATCATATGAATGAGAGTCAATGTATTTCTATATTATCTTTATTAAAAATTATGGGCAAGACCCTAAACATGCAAGATGCTTTTTAATTAGAACTGGATGGACAAGGAAATACAAGTAGGTGAATTCATATTATGTTCTTATTTAATTATCTTTTATACCTAGATTAATATGCATATGCTACTTCTTGGGTTGATTAATAAAAACCTTAACACATATATGTACATTTATTGTTTTTTTAAAGAATAAAAAAGAATATATGTGCACATATTTTATTCTAATTATTTTTAAATTACAAAAGTTTTAACAATGCACATTCAAATTAAATTTAATGGTTAAACAGCTTTCTTGAAATAAATTTGGAAACACTAAACCCATCCAATTCTAATGAGCAAAATGATGAATAAACATATGTTTATATATGTATTCAATGCAGTTTCAATGTTCACAAACATATGAATTTATAAATTCAGTTTTACTTTCTAGACACTTTAATACAATGGTGGTAAATGTTAAAATATAAATTACAAGATCTATGAAGAAATATGTTATAAGTTAGTACTGTATGAGCAGGTTTAACAATAAACATTATTTCCATGTAACAGCTAATTACATGAAATTTCCCACCTATCATTTATTTATAAAATTACATCCAAATATGATGTCATTTTACCTTTATTCATCAGGCATGATGTTTTACCATTCAGTAAATGTCAAGCATGGGCTTTGATACTTGAAGAGCTAGTCTACTTCAGGTTATAGCACAGTCATCTACTCATAGGAAGTTTTAATTTTTTACCATTTATTATCATTAATGAAACAATAAAAACAAAAATAATGCCTACAACAAGTAACGAAAAAATTATCCTTACATGTAAAAGTCAGAATAATTAAATTCTAAAAACAACATGCAACTTCCACCAAACAAAAAGTGTAAACAGAAAACATAAGCAATATTTGAAAGTTAAAGAAAAATCATGTAGTTCACAATGACTAACAACAATGACAGTAATACAGTAAGCTATGTTTTAAAATTTTCTCAAACACGCAATGTGGTAAATATTGTTAGTCATATATGTTATTAATATTAGTGTTTAATAAAGTACTAGAAGAGATAATGTCAGACCCAATCTTCAAATTAACAACAGCAAAAATAAAGAGGACTAACTATAATTGCTTTTTTTGTATTTAACTATCTTAACCTTATAACTTACATGGATTTATTATATTATAAATAAAAGTTAATATTAAATTAAAAGTGTTCACATCTAATCTTGGTATTGGATAGTAATACTAGTAAATAATATCAGCAGACTGGTTGTATAATTTGATTTAACTCTTTTTATGCCTATTCTGATTTATACCTCAGATAAAATGTGATTTTTTTAAATTTTAGATTAACAAATAATAACCTGTTTAAACTTTACCACTTGATTTCTCCTTCCGTAAAATTCTTACATAGGTTTAACACAAAAGTAACAGGAATCCCTTACTAACTCTCTCAAACCAAATGTCCACGACAGTCTAAGTGACGTCACAACGTTAAGAAGCGTTTTGTTCACTAGGTAGCGAAGTCAACTTTATTTGGCATTCATATTTACCTTGCAAAATAAGTTAAATGTCGATTTTGATTATGGTAGTGTGAAGTAAAATTAACACCAAATTATACACTGCGAGACTGACTAATATATTTGACTGGCATAGTAATTTTGTTTTAAACACATAATCAAATATCATGTAAAATAGCCTGTTATCTAAATTGCTCATGTTCTGCTACTCGAGGACAATTTTGAGTAGTTAAAAAAAGTGAGTTTGTTTGTTTGTTTTGGAATTCCGCACAAAGCTACTCGAGAGCTATCTGTGCTAGCCGTCCCTAATTTAGCAGTGTAAGACTAGAGGGAAGGCAGCTAGTCATCACCACCCACCGCCAACTCTTGGGCTACTCTTTTACCAACGAATAGTGGGATTGACCGTAACATTATACGCCCCCACGGCTGGGAGGGCGAGCATGTTTAGCGCGACGCGGGCGCGAACCCGTGACCCTCGGATTACGAGTCGCACGCCTTACGCGCTTGGCCATGCCAGGCCTTAAAAAACAAAACAAAAAAAACACATTATCTAGCATGAGAGCATTTTTTATTCATTCTGTATAGACTTGATTTCAGAATTCTACCTTTGTAATAATCGCGTAATTTCACGTTTACTGAAATAAATAAATAGTCTATGTATATTAATTCAGACTTTAGAAGGTTTTGCAGTTAAGGTGCTCGTCTTCCAATTTAAGAGTCGCGAGTTCGAATTCTGTCATCGAATATGCTCGCCTTTGCTACCATGAAGGTGATGTAATATAACAATCCATCCTTCTATTAGATTAGAATAGCTCAAGTATCTCACTCTAACAAATTGAGTCTCCAAAGCAAAGATTTTTTTTTAATTGTAGGCAACCCAGTTTTTATAGTTTTGTCTTTCTTTTTTCGATACTTTTTGTGGTATTATAAATTTCTGTATTACTATAGTTAATTTGGTTGCATATATTGTTTGTTTTTGGAATTTCGCACAAAGCTACTCGAGGGCTATCTGTGCTAGCCGTCCCTAATTTAGCAGTGTAAGACTAGAGGGAAGGCAGCTAGTCATCACCACCCACCGCCAACTCTTGGGCTACTCTTGTACCAACGAATAGTGGGATTGACCGTAACATTATAACGCCCCCACGGCTGGGAGGGCGAGCATGTTTGGGGCGACTCGGGCGCGAACCCGCGACCCTCAGATTACGAAGCGCACGCCTTAACGCGCTAGGCCATGCCAGGCCCCTGGTTGCATATATATTTATCAATCCCCACTTGTCTTTATAATTTTTTATTACACTTTCACACTTCTATTTCATGTAATCTCTCAGTAACCCAAGAGCTAGAAATTAATCTCTTCAGTGTGTTGCTACTAAAACAAATTTGTGTATATTTGAATTTAATCTTAGGGGATACCGTTCCTTGCCTGGCTCAATTTGAAACAGTAGTCACTGCTGTAGGAAGAAGTTTTTAAGTGGCCAAGTCGCTGCCATATTGCCAGAAGATTTAATACCATGAGGTTGAATATTGAGCCACTTTAACTATAAATACTACATACATACAACATAAAACTATCAAATTAAGAGAAGCAAGTTTTAATACATAAGTTGAAGCTATACATGCTACGAAAAAGTGGTCAGGCCATGTTCTGAAACCGCTTCCTATGACTCTAGTAGGACTTGAGAGTATGGAATCGGAAGGCCCTCGTGTACTGCTTTTCAAAAGGTGATATATCAACTTTTTTCCAAAAAAAAAAAGCTTCTACATCCCCACATTAAAGTAATAAAGTTGCCTTTAAATAATTTCAGTTTAAGTCTCGAGAAACTTCACGTTTTCATGACAATAATACTAGTAATTTATCTATGATAGGAAATTTAGTTATAATATTAGACCCCACTCAAGTGAAATTTAATAAATGCAATCAACAGATATTCGCCAGAATTTTGAAGCAAGTAATTTTTGTTTATGAAATTCATGAAATGTGTCAGCTTGTTGATTTTGATGCAGTGATGGAAATCAAATCACGATCCTCCTCTTAAATCTTGCTTCAAGTGTCTCAATAAGATGAATGATTTGTACCTGTTCAACTAGAGCACACAGAGGAGTTATTTTTGAAATGTCATCAGAGACAAATGCTGACTGCAGAGAATTTCTTTGAAGGGTTTTGTAGTTTAGATTACAAAATCCTGGATGTGCAGTAGCTTATTAGAATAGAAAAAGGAGTTCAAATATATAATTAAAATGTTTAAATCACTTTTGAATGAACAGTTTTGCCCAATTTTATTAATATTGGTTTCAAAATTCCTTTCTGTAAGACTTTACATAAATAATATTCTTATAGTGTTTTTATTGTTACAACTCCAGACACTGTCGAGGTTGGACTTCACGAGACATGGTACTGTAATAAGAAATGCATTAATTGTGATGGGGTACATTTTTCATGATTTTCATAAGGCCCAATTGGTCTATAATTAAAAGGGTACTACAACCCTTATATTTTATAAAGCCTCATTTCTGTTTTAGCAAATTTTCTGAAAGAAATATATCCTATGCAGAGGTAACGAAATATCATTATTTTCACACTTATGATGTGGCACTTTTGATACAGGATCAATATAAGAAATCAACCAGTGTCAGTCGTTATCTGTTGACAGCACTACGACAACCTATCGTAACCAAACCATTGTTTCATTTTTTTAATGTACTTTATTTCTTCTTTAGGAGTAAGCTGGAATGGTGATGTAATCGATTGAGTGATATATAAAGAGAGTTGTATCTCAGAAATGCTGGCATGGGTATTAACATTTTGACTAATAAAGGAGAGAGCAAAATTTCAACCTTCCTAGGTCATCTTTAGGTTAACAGAGAGAGAGAGTTTACAATTAATCATTGCGAAACACGTGTCTTAGGGACGAGAATATAAATTGCTACGGGATTGTATGGAGCGTTGTAGTTGAATGTTACGTTATTAATTAGTTTAGATATAAAGGTGTTCCTTTATATTGGTTTTAGATGTGTAAGTAGAACTTCTTTGATTTTGCGTTTGTTTATATTTGTTTCCCTACTTAGTATCTGGGTGTTTTCTATAGTTATGTTGTGTTTATTTAACTTGGGGTGTTCAAAAATGTGTGAAGGTGTTTTTTGTGTTCTAGATTTTTGTGTTCTGTGTTTTGAATCTAGATTCCATTTTTCTGCTTATTTCTCCAATATAGAAGTCATGGCAGTTGTTATATTGTAGTTAATAAATTATGTTGGTGTTGTGTTTGTCAGTGTAGTTTTTACGTAGTAAGGACTTTAGTATTGTACCTGGTTTTTGAATAAATTTGGTGTTTACTGTAATGTTGTGTTTTGTTATAAGTTTTTTCAAATGTTGGCTATTTTTTCGCTGATGTCGGGAACATGTGGAATGCAGCAGTGTTAGGTTTTGTAGTTTGTTGTATCTCGGGATTTATTATTGTTTGTTTGTTGTTGGTCATGTTGTGTGCGTATAATTTTTTCTGTGGTTTTTGGAGGAAATTTGTTGATCTTGATGAAGTGTTGTTTTATGTTGTTGTGGCCCGGCATGGCCAAGCGTGTTAAGGCGTGCGACTCGTAATCTGAGGGTCGCGGGTTCGCATCCTGGTCGCACCAAACATGCTCGCCCTCCAAGCCGTGGGGGCGTTATAATGTGACGGTCAATCCCACTATTCGTTGGTAAAAGAGTAGCCCAAGAGTTGGCGGTGGGTGGTGATGACTAGCTGCCTTCTCTCTAGTCTTACACTGCTAAATTAGGGACCGCTAGCACAGACTGCCCTCGAGTTGCTTTGTGCGAAATTCCAAACAAACAATTATGTTGTTAATTTCATTGTTAATTTTATCGGGTGAGCACAGCTTTGTGGCTGTCTTTATTTGGTTTCTTAATATGTTGAGTTTTTGTTTTGTTTCATATGCTTAGTCCCAGGGAGTGTATGATCCAGTATGGGTGATTTTCTGTGGATTTTATTTTCGAATTGTGTATCGGTTCTAGTGATCTTGAGGTTGAAAATGCTATTTGGTTAGTTACTTCCTGTTCACAGGTGAACTTAATGTTGGGGTGTATCTTGAACATATTTATATCAGTATAGTAGAGGGTGTAAGGCTGAATTGATCGCTTGAGATTCAATCTGTGTCATAAAAATCTCAAGATCAGTTCAGACTTTTGTGTTAATACCCATACCAGCCGTTCTGAGATACATTTTTATTTCAAGTGGGTTTCTTGTCATTGAGAATAAAGCGAGTTGAGTGGCATCATGAAGGTCATCCGGTTTTCCAAGAAATATTTAGTATATTTGTGTAAGTGTTTCATTTCCGGTACAATCAAACCGGCGACAAGAGAGTTATGTAAAAGATGTTAGAGATATATTGCTTCTTTAGAATTGGATAAATATATACACTGCTGGCCAAAGTCTGAAGACCAATGAACATAAAGAAAAAATATGCATTTTGCAATGTTAGACTCAACCACTTATTTGACCAGATCTTCGATAAATGAAATAAGAAAAGGGAAAATAAAAATGAAAAACTTTTTAGCATTTAATATGGAAAATGTAAACACTATGAAATTAGCCTAAATACTAGCTGGTCAAAAGTTTAAGACCATGCCAAAAAGAAGTTCTAAATAGGGTAGGAAATGCCCATCAAGAGGTCTCAGTAGTGAGTTACAAAGCCATCATTGCGAATAACCTCAAACATTCGCTTTGGCATGATCGATATAAGCGTTTGTAGAAGGCTGGCTGGAATGTTATTCCAAATGATGAAGATGGCTTCACGAAGATCATGCACTGTTTGGAATTGACGTCCATTCATAGACTTCCCTTGGCACCCATCCCCAAATATTTTCAATGTGGTTCAGTTCGAACGAACACACTGGATGGTCCAAAAGAATCACGTTATTCGCCATAAAAAGTCTTTTATCCTGCGGGCATTGTGGATTGCAGCATTGTCCTGCTGAAAGATCCAGTCATTTCCACACAAGCGAGGGCCTTCAGTCAATAAGGATGCTCTCTCCAACATGCCAATGTAGTCAGCTGCTGTTTGACGCCCCTGTATAACCTGAAGCTCCATTATTCCATGGAAGGAGAAAGCACCCCAGATGATGATGGAACCTCTTTCACTGTATCGTCTAGAAAATGTCTCCGATGCGATATCCTTATTGTACCAGTAACGTTTGAATCCATCTGGACCATCCAGGTTAAATTGTTTCTCATTAGAGAACAAACCCTTCGTCCTCTTTTCTACGTCCCATGTTTGGTGCTTCTCAGCAAAGTTTAACCGAGCTGTTTCGTGGTGTGGAAGGAGGTGTGGCCTTTGAAGACGTTTACGATTTTTAAAGCCTTTCTCTCATATATGCCGTCTTATTGTTTTTGAGCTGCATTCTGCGTCCGTAAGGGCCTTAATCTCGTTCAACGATCGATTGGTGTCTTGCCGGACAACCCGTCGAATCCTCCTGCTCAACGCCGACGAAATTTTCATGGGCCGACCACTTGAAATTCTCGTTCCGTATTCCTCAGGGTCTTTTAAGAAATTTGCAACAGCAGTTTTACTACGCCCAATCTCACCAGCAATAGCACGCTGAGAGAGACCTTGCTTTTGCAGTTCAACAATTCTTCCACGTTCAAACTCTGTCAACTTTTTAAATTTTTGCCATGTTTTTACCCAATGCTAGTGAGAGATGTTGAAAATGCTAATGCTTGAACACAAATGGCTAAATTTCGTTTCGTGTTTACCGATTAACGCTTCGTTTCAGTATGGTCTTAAACTTTTGACCAGCTAATATTTAGGCTAACTTCATAGTGTTTACATTTTACATTATGAAAGAAATAAGCAAAGGACATCGATTATTTTTCTGACAGAAATGAAACCATTGATCGGAGATCACTCGATTCTGGAATTTCTCTATTAGCTTTAATTTTGAATCTTTTTCAATGCCAATGAGGCACAGATAGCCTAGTTGCTTTGCACCATAAAACGCCAAACCAACCAACCAATGCCAATAAAAGTAACATTTATAATGGAATCCGGATTTGTTAAAGTGTTGAGCAATATGAAGATCCTTTTCGGTGTTAATAAAAGGCTTATGGTCTTTGAAACGTTGTCTAAAAGTTGTTTGTGCATGCTCTACACATTTTTATACTTTTTAAGGTAAGTGTTTTTTGTGTTACACAAGTGATTTTAATTTTAATATTTTAAAGTTTCTTTGGTTGTACTTCTCAGAAAATGAGTCAATAGCTTTGATGAACGTACAGGTTTGATATCGAGCTTTATTGTATGGATGAAAACAACTTTTTGGAAGGATGTAATTAGCTTTTGTGTGAAGAAAAATATCTTTCAGATTTCTACATTTTCAGAAGGTTTTGTTTGTTTGTTTTTTGAATTTCGCACAAAGCTACTCGAGGGCTATCTGTGCTAGCCGTCCCTAATTTAGCAGTGTAAAACTAGAGGGAAGGCAGCTAGTCATCACCACCCACCGCCAACTCTTGGGCTACTCTTTTACCAACGAATAGTGGGATTGACCGTAACATTATAACGCCCCCACGGCTGAAAAGACGAGCATGGTTGGCGCGACGGGGATGCGAACCCGCGACCCTTAGATTACGAGTCGCACGCCTTAACACGCTTGGCCATGCCGGGCCATTTTTCAGAAGGAGACAACAGGAATTTCAGGAAATATCTGTTTAAAGTAGACGAAAATGATTTTTTGTTGTTTTTTAGAATTCTTGAAATTGATAGGTAATAATAAGAGGAATTAAATTTGAAACTTTAGTTTTCCTCTGATTTTGTATGTTTTCCACAGAGTGTTGTTAAGCCTTTTCAATTTGTCTGTCGATTTCGGTATCTTTATATCCTCTTTGTAACATGCTTTTTTTTTTATCTTTGATGTGTTTTCTGTAGTCTGTTTAATGTGAGCATATTTTCTTTATTCTAAGAGTTTGGCTATAAATAATGTTCCGTTTAGTGTGATCAGAGTGACTGCTTTTATATTGAAGGTACTGTGGACTGTCTGTAGGTTTTTGTACAAGTCTGTGTGTAAACTGTCGTCCTTTAAAAAGACAGTTAGATCAAGAAAGTTAATTTGGGTAGGCGAGTAATCAAAAATAAAGTCGATTGCTCTGTTTAATGTTATGCTATGTGTTTTCATGTAATTTCTTTGGAAAGGCGATAATGGTATTATTTTTTCAATATTTTCATTTGAGGACAAGGATGCAATCTTTGTTTCACATATCGCATTTTCCAAAATATTGTAGACTTAGTTCAAACCTAGACTGATACATAGGGATTTTCCCTCACATTGAATTTTTAATATACGGTTACAACACACACACTCACACAGAAACATGGATATTCCGAAACTTCTTGTTAGAGAGATGGATATCTTATTAGTAACAAAACTAGAGTGCCTTAGTATGATACTGGATATTCATTGGAATTACAAACTTTATAATTTCTCTTTAATTGATTCTTCTTTGAAACATATTAATGTTCTCACAAATGTCTCTGCTACGTCGTGAAGAGCTAAGTGTTGTCATACGTTTTTTCCTGTTGCATTGTGTGCTTCACTTTTCTCAAAGTTGGATTACTGATATTTATGGTTCTGTTTTTTACGTGGCTTTGAAAACTAGATGTCCTTTAAAATAAGGCCTTATGTATTTGTTTGGAATCAATGAATTATACTCCTTCCGTTGCTTCACAAATTGTTGTATCTCTCGAGATACTTCTGGCTTTACAGCGATAATATTTGATAGATCAATGGGAAGTTAAATACGTTCTAGACCTCCATTCTTTAATAACCTTTCCTGTTTTTAGTATAACGCTACTCCGAGTCTTATTTTTGTTCTGTGTGTCTGTGTGTGTGTCATAACGTTTTTTATTTTATTCTTGAAGTATTTTCTTCTATCACTTACCTCTCCTAAAAATCTCGAAATAAATGAAGCTTTTGTCCTTTTTGTAATGTTATTGTTGATCTAAAGCTTACAGAACATCCTAGAAATGAAACTATCTTAAAATATTGGTTTGTTTATATTTTTAGAGCTTCAGTACTATTTAAGAAATTATACAGAAGTTTCATGTGATTATTCTAATGAACACATTGTTTGATTTTTATGTTCAAAACTTTTAACGTACTTTGTCATTATCGTCTCCCGCCTTCACTTTCAACGTTTTATTGTCCAACTTTTATTACGTTAAAATCATCTTGGTTAATTAATACTCCAACTTCATTTCTTCACTTTGTTATCTTTTCAGACTCTTTAAGTATTGTTGTTGCATTAAACTCTAGTTTGCTATGAGAACATTGAGTTCTCTATAACTACTTTACCACTCCTGATGAAAAATTGAATCTGGATACCTTGTTATGAACGAGCTGACAAGGATGCAAAAGCAGTACTGTATTTGTTGTCCCACAAAATTCCTTTCATTTTATAGTTCTTACTATTCGTAATAACGCACATCCTCCTGGTCAAAAATCCAAAGTGAAACATTGTGTTTCTATTTTTGTTACACTACTACCCAAAACTCGTATTTTACTAAAAACATCAGTATATGGTTATTATTCGATTACTTGTTGTTTGATTTATACTCTACATAAAATTGATCAGGTAAATTTACCAATATTGTTTTTCTGTCGCACTCCTCTGGATACTATTTAAAATATGTTTCTTTCGTATCTTGTTTCTGCTAAAAACAAAACAAACGTCAAAGCCTCAAAGAAGTTATATATAACATTTACCTTTTTCGTTAACTACTTTGTTAAGAGGAGTTCATGTGCCTTTAAATCTTATTCCTCGTGTTATCAATGTTATTCGTTCAGTTTCTAAAATAGAGTTGCCAGCTGTTCTGTTTTTCACCATCTAGTCGATTTTTTAAGGAATTGCTGGTTATCATCAAACAATTTAATTTGACGTTTTTGTTTTTTTGTGTGGTCCTAAAGATTTCATTCTTATCACATTAAGAGGCGATATGTAATGTTGTGTGTTTTCTTATAGGAAAGCCACATCGGGCTGCCTGCTGAGCTCACCGAGGAGAATCGAACCCCTGATTTTAGCGTTGTAAATACGTAAACATACCGCTGTACTAGCGAGGGGCCTATTTAATGTAAAACGATTCTTTGTTCACCTAAAAAATCGTTGCTTCTTCCTCGCCGACCACACCACCTTTTAATTTCAATTGTAATTTTCTCCTTGGCGTGTAGTGTAAAGTCGTTTCCAACGCCATACGGCACATCAGGAATATTTCATCTTTTACCACTCATAATTTTTCCATCATATCTTTTGAATGGATTATTCCTTATATGCTTGGACTGCCAAGGAAAGGAAAGCTTTTGCGACGTGTTCCATCTACTTTGTGCCAAACATTGGTTGGGAGTGCAGTATCATCACTTTCGTTGTCAGTATGGTCAGTTTTAACAGGAGATCCCAGTTGACTATAGGCATGCGACATAACTGAGAGTTGACCATGATCATCTGACATAGAAGACTTATTAGAGTCAGGGTTATATGGCACATAACTATCTGTATCAGAAAAAGAACTGAATGGCTCCTCATTATCTGAATCTTGTTGAGATGATAATCCACAAAATGATTTAGATGTAAATGAGGGTTTTTGCATATTCAAGTATACGTTGCAATCTAAAAAGAAAAGAACAGTGAGTTAGTGAAAATGCTGTGTAAAGTTAATATGATGAATTTCACCATGACCTGACGCGGGTCATGCACCACACAAAAAATATATTATTATCGCAGTGGCGGCCCAAAGGGGGCCTTGGGGGGCTTCAATCCCCCAAAATGAGCCAAACCCTCTCAGCCCCCCAAATATTGTTACCTATATATATTCATAAAATATGGAAAACACAATCGTCGTTGTTGCTTAACAATTAACATCAAAGAGACATAGATCTGTAGAACTCAAAGACTTCATTAAGATGGAAGTATGTGTCATGCTTCCCACAGCAACGTACTGAATGCACTGAAACTCTTGCACTGTATTGCTGCTTCCTGTGTAATGCCATTCTATCTTGAACTTTGACGAAGATTAGACAACCACGTTGACTTCAAGTTACAACAAATCATCAGGGATTTTACTTGATAAACCAAAGGTTTTACAGGTATTTACCCATTAATTTCATTTATCTTTTATTGAAAAGTAAAACATAGCATGCATGTATAAGTGTATTGTGTATAGGTCAAAATTATGAAGCATTTAGCTGGTGTTGTGTTCTCTGTGAGATTATTTTGCATTGTGTTTCAGCTATCCAAAATTGTACTGATGATTGTGGCATACACTTAAAATTGTAACTTACAATCCAATTAATGTTATACTTATGGTTAGATAATAACCTTACATGTTAACTGACCAAATAATATTTTTAAACAATTCTAGAAGGAATTTTGAAATTGTCATTGGGCTGTTTAGAAGTGCGTAATTTAATGTAATGTAGTAGTTACATTATTGTAACAGGTGCTTGTCACACTTATGATAATAAGAACAATATCACAATCACAGTTTGGCCTGTATGAATAATGTGAACTTATAAAGAAACCAGCCTTTCTGTGAAGGTCAACTGCAATTTAGACATTTTTGGTGCTACTATGACCATTCAGTATCCAGGCCGCGGGTTTGTTTTGTTCGAGCGCGCGATTCCCACCTCGAACGCTTTAAGTATGTGATCACCGAGCCGCTGACCATGGTGTACGCTCTGCGTACGGCTAACGATCAGCTCAGCCCGATCGAGATCCAGATGCCAGCTGCATGCCATACCTACAACCCCGTTCACTCCGATTAGCTGCCCACAGTTTAAAAACATGCCCTATTAAAGCTGTGTTTGTGTTCCATAATTAGCCCTGTAATTTTACATTATCACTACCCTCTAATTAAGTACTTGTGCTATATGGTTAAAGATAAACACTTTCTCTAACAGTATTTTACAGATATGTTCTGGATTTTCATGTGCTATTAATATAATTTGGTGATTTCAATGCCGTAGAGCAGTTGTTCGTAATGTTGAACTATGTTTAGTTGTTATTTGTTCCTTATTCATGAAATGACCCAATAGTATGTATGTCATATCTTTTTCCTTAGATTTCGATGTTTAAAATGAATACCCTTTGTAAGCCCTAATGCCAATATAAGGAGAGAAATTCCCATTCGTTTCGTATAAACTAACACAACTTGAAAGTAAGAAGTGGTACTAGCAATCAGCTGGCTCAGGGGTCACTTTGACGTTCGCGCGCTCTGTATAAAAGGGAGTTATGTTTGTTTACGCGGCTCTCGCTCTCTCTGGTACTCGGTCTCACACTGGAACACACACTCAGTTTGGATTAATAAAAGGAAATCAAAATCAGCGACTCGTTTTCAAACAAGAACACCAACGCACAAGACAAGAGTCAGATATCACCCACCAAAACATAAACTGGTCATACTACACATAGGGTTGATTATGCAACACTACCTAGCAGAAGAGGCAGTGAGTAGATGGTCCTACAAACACATGTGGTGCAAGTGAGGAGGACAGTGGTGATCCTGATGGTGAGAATGCGGACACGACTAGTACGGTACCCCAGCCGCAAGAGGGCACCACTCACACCCAGGGTGAAAAATTATCACCAGGACCCAAGGACCTGAGCTAGCTTCCAGACTTGAAGAGATACCCGGCCACAGAATACAGCAGCCATTCAAGGTCATTCAACAAGAATTGGTGTGATCAGCACTCGTGGTTAGAGTACTCTGTGACCCAAGATGCTGCATTCTGCTTCGCATGTCGTCTTTTCAGTCACACACACTTCAGTAAAACTGTGAAGACCTTCACCCATGAAGGCTTCCGGAACTGGAAGAAGGCGACCACATCACTGAAGTCCCATGATAATTCTGCAGGACACAAGTTTGCCATGCAAGCTTGGTCAGAGTTTAAATTGCAGAAAACAAAGGGTGCAACGATCCAACATGCTTTCGATGCAAGCCATGCTAAAACTGTGGAGGAAAACCGACATTACATAAGAGCCGTGATAGATGCACTGCTCTACATAGCCTGCCAGAATGAAGCTCAGAGAGGTCACAGGGAAGGTAGTCAGTCAGATAACAGGGGCAATTTCCTGAAACTTCTTGACATGATTTCCAGGTATGATGAAATCGTAAAGAAGAAGCTGAGTGGTCCTGGCAATGCCAAGTACACGCACCATGATATCCAAAACGAACTGCTTGACATCATAGCTGGAATGGTCAAAGAGGTCATGGAAGCTGAGCATTTTGCTCTAATGGTGGATGAAACAAAGGATGTGAGAAACAAGAATAGCTGTCCATTATGGTAAGGTACCTTCACCAACAGAGCCTTCACGAGGTGTTCCTGGACTTCACAGCTGCTGAAAGTCTGGATGCAGATTAATTGCTCAAGAAAATCATGGAGACTCTGGCTAAATGTGGTATTGACTATAATGCTTGCATTGGCCAGTGCTATGACAGAGCCGCAGTCATGTCAGGGCACATCAGTGGCGTACAGGAGAGGTTCAGAAGAGAGGTGTCTCAGGCTGTGTATGTCCACTGCTATGCACACAGGCTCAACCTTGTGCTAGTTGATTGTGTGCACAACGTCCAGGCTGCAGCAGAGTTCTTTGTGACAATTCAGAAGCTGTACAAATTTTTCTCTACATCGGTTGTGCATGAAGAATTTCTGAAGGTAGAGAAGGAGCTTAAACCCGTAAACCAGCACATAGAGTTGAAGCGACTGTCAGACACAAGATGAGCCTGCCAACATGCTGCTTGTCTGGCTGTGAAAAGAACCTTCCCTGCCATTGTGACAACCCTAAAACGTCTTGAGAGGGGGACAATGTCCACAGAGCCACTGAATCAAAAGGCCTGCGCATCCTCCTATATCAGCAGTTTGTAACCAGTCAAAACAGCTATCAGACCACCATCAGTCACCTGACCTGCAGCTAGCCTCTGCAGAGGACCTAATACAATCTTTCATCTTTGGTCTCTCAGAAATGAGAACTGAAGCAGCATGGAAAGACTTGGAAGAGTCTGATGAGGATATATGTAAGAAAGTGGGAATACGCACTGAGACGGTGCATCAAGGTGGACAGCGATTTGCCCCCAGATACCTGGACGAATTCATAATCACATCTAGTACTGGCCAAAGAGATGAACAAACACCAGATGCCAGGACACACACCTTCTATGTCATCATAGACAGGATGCTCAACGAGCTGAATAAAAGATTCTCCTCTGATGCCTGCAGTGTTCTGATGAGTGTAACTGCATTGAACCCCAAACACTTCACATTTCTGGACAAGCAAGCACTCTTAGGAATGCCAGCAAACTATGGTGAGGCAGAGGATGACCTCGAAGGGGAGGTCTACCAGTTGAACCGGCTAATTGCCAGGAAGAAAGACAAGGGGCAGGAAGTATCCACACCATTGGAGCTTACAACCATGCTGGAGCCATACAAGGATGCCTTCATGAATTTCCACAAACTTGTATGCATCGCTGTGACCCTGCCTGACACTTCAGCTGCCTGTGAGAGAAGTTTCTCATGTCTCAAGCTTCTCAAGACATACTTGCGCAACAGCAGTGGTAACAACCGCACCAGTAACCTTGCTGTCACATCAGTAAATTCCAGGAGGGCAAAACAACTCGATATTGATACTGTTATAGACACATTTGCTGCCAATCACCAAAACAGGCGCATTGTTTTGAAGTAATATTGACTATAAACACAACATGATGAAAGATAGTTAGCCTGATAGTGACCTTACTTTTCCTCAGAGTGTATTAACTTCACATGGGATAATTCGTTTCTGCTATGTAAACTATGTCTTTATGTTATATTTATTTTGATTTGTAGCTTTACTCTTAATGGTATATTAAATTTTCAATCTAAGCTAATCTTGATTTTCTTTATTATTATGTATTACCTTGGGTGGAATTTAAGTGAGCTTCCTCTTTTACATATACGCATATTTTCATAAACAAATTATTTCTAATTTGTAATAATGAATTATTAATCAGAGTATGAGTTTCCAATTAAAACTGTATTGAAAACGCAGTTCAAAATAGCACACCTTTCTGAAATGTACCTTGGTATTTACATTATTATAATTTACCATCTGTACTTCATATTGATGGCATTTTGGGAAGCCCCTCTACAGTTTACCTCAGCCTCCCCCCCTCACCCTCAACGAAAATATCCTGGCGCCGTCACTGAATAATCGTGCCGCGTGACCCGCCGGAAAGTCACGGTATAAATATATATATATTAATTACATATGCTAACAGTTTAAGGTAGCAAAATATTATCACATAAGACTACAGAATAAAATTACGTAAGCCCAATTGCTTTATAATGCTGACGACACAGCTATAATAAATTTATAACATTGCGGCAGGCAACGTGTTAAACGATGGTACATCAAAACTATTGAAAATACAGCAGCTGTTTTTGTGTGTATGAGAAAGTAGGTGGCCGTTGTAGCGTATTAGTATCTTACGTAGCCCTGTAATTCACTTTTTAAAATTTATGTATTGGGAAAGGCAAGACTGTAGGCAAGGGGGTTTGAGATTTCTGCTCATCTATTAACATTTGTATTTTTCCTTCGGACGACTTTCCGATTTTTTATGTTATATATACTGCGTATTAACATTTCAAATAGCCAGATATCTTAACTTTAATTTAGAAATTAATTCAATATCAATATATATTCAGTTTATGTTTACCAACAAGCTTGATATACATAATTTTCTTTCTTAACACAAATATATTTTAATATACAAAAAATACGGTTTATAATAACGGGTAATAGAAAAAGTTATTACAAATATTTTACAAGATCACAAAAAATATTTAGTCTTCTATCTGGTCTGAAACTGAAGACTTTATTGACGATTCAGGTCCATGAAGAGCGAATTAATTCCAAGTTGATATTGTTACACTTTTCTTGAAGGGAAAGATAGCCAGGTCTATCCTCGGTTGACCTCATGCGGTTTATAAGCTCACTTTTTATCGAAGAAGACATCTAATTTCCTCGTAAAAATACTAATATCTGAAGTTAACTCTCTGAAGTTGAATGGTTTATAATGTTCGAAGTCTATAAACATTCCTGGTCATATTCTCTAGTTTTGCAATTAATAGCGTTAATCATAATTATAGATTTCAAGGTTTATAGTATACTGACTGTAGACGACCAACAATATTCTAAAAACTATCTTTGGCACGTCAATTTATAATACTTAGGCGAATTTCAAGAAAGTACAGTTGACTCAACAATATTCGAAGATACGCTGGTGCTCTCGTTTAACAAATATTGGTGATTTTTACTCTCGTGAGTCTTCTACAAATTTAAAGAACAGGTGAAACTTGCGCAACACACATTTAACAATATAAGTTGCACACGTTTCTAAATATATATTACACTTCAGCAATCATGGATATTAAAATAATAACAAATCTATTACACCTCTCTTTGTGTAATAGCATTTACAACAATGTGCATACATGCGAAAATAGCATTTTCATACTTACCAGATAAAACTTACTAGAATTGTTTATTTGTGTGTGTGTTTTCTTATAGCAAAGCCACATTGGACTATCTGCCGAGTCCCCCAAATGTTTATTTGCAGTAATAATAAAGAAACCATTACATAATCAGTGATGACGAGAAACCCACTTGTTGAGAAATTATATGCAAAAACGGCTCGTTTGTTGTTCGCTCTTCTATGTAAAGTGTTTTCTCAGCCCAAACGAGCCGTTTTTGCATATAAAACCATTACATAGCTTGAAGTTTTTTCGTTCCTAAGTACAAAGGTTTACAGAGAAAACGAGTTCCATTCTACTTTGAACCAAAAACTCTCACTTCCAGCCCCCCGCTAGTACAGCGGTATGTCTACGGATTTACAACGCTACAATCAGGGGCTCGATTCCCCTCGGTGAACTCAGCAGATAGCCCAACGTGGCTTTTCTATAAGAAAACACACATTCACTTCCAGACCTGGCTACGGACTTATGGGAAATTTGCAGAGTGCTTACTCGGTAGAAAGGTTACCAGTTTTTCTTTTTTAAAATTTCAACAACAGTAACCTTATTTTAAAATATCCCTCTTTGTTTACTCATATTTAATATGCCATGCCGATTCCCTCCTCATCTACAAGTTAGTTGCTTACTTAGGTATATGTTTCTTGATGTTCATAAATCTGATACTTGAAAACGCTAAAACAAAGAAATGTTAGTTCATGATTGAGTCATGTATACAAATACTTAGAATGTGAGAGTTAGTTGGGTAGTGAGCGTTGTTCAGCAAGTTTGGAGGAATTCAACAAAAATGTAACTGTTAAAATTTTGTCAGTTAGGCTTACCGTTAGTTTCTTCAGTTGAGGTAAAGAAACTCTTTACTTTTCCATAAATGTATTGGATTTACATTATTTTTATAAATAACAATACAAAACCATCCAACAAAATACGTATCAAGTTCAACTGTAATACAGACATAGGTTCAATATAAGAGCAATACTGCGCAACTGTTTTACATCAAAATATCATATTAAAGTAGTCCATCAACTGCCAACTTTGGGCAGTATTGTGTAACTGACAGTTTCGAAAATAATGTTGGTATTTTCTTGATAAGTCTTAACAAATTTGGTTTGGTTCAGATATTTAGGCAAAGCAATATAAGAGCTATTTGCACCAACTGCCCCAGTGTTGAACTAACAGACCAAAATAAGAACAGCTGCAGTCAACACTATCCACCACTAGTCTTGGACTACTCTTATAACATGGGAGGTAAGGTTGACAACCTCTTGTATTACGTATCGAAGGCCCTAAAATGGGCAGACGATTTTACTGGACATAAGCCACAACCATTACATTTACCATTAGGTCTAAGTCTCGGTAAAACAAAACTCTTAACAAATATTGCTGTGTTGAGAAAATATAACTTTCGAAATAGGGAGTTGCCATTCAGTTATCTCTGAACAACAAAGGAAAACACATTTACCCATGAAATGAATATACCTAAATGAGTGCAGTTAATAAGATCTGTCATAATTACAGCTCCACATTCTTAATTTGAATACATTATGCAGGTAAAAGAAAAAAACAACAAAAAGTGAACTGCAGTAATGTATTTATTTGGATTAATAGCTGCCAGTTCTCAAAATTTGTATTGCAGTTTACTGAAATTTATAAATTATTAATTATAGATACAAATAATTTACAAAAGTCACGGAATAATAAGAAAGGCTAAAAAAAAATTGACACCTTGCATCCAAATACATATACTGCTGTAATTTTGTGGTATTTTCAGGTAAAAACTAACGATTTCCCCTAAGTACGAGATAAAAGGAACTGAAAATAACTACATATTCATTCTGTAAATAAGGTTGGTGATTCTGAGTAGATAACCGAGTCCTCTTATTGTGCGATAAAATAATGAGACTGAACAAAGTTGTTTGTTTTTTTAAATGACAACAATTTAAATTATTAAACTGGCCAAACGCAGCGTACATATTTGCTCACAAGAAAAGGCAGTCGCTTCGAAAAGGCTGTAGTTAGTCCCACAACTTTCTCGGGATAGACTTCATTCAAACGTAACGATCTTTAAAAAGTCTTTCTTTGTTCTGTAACATTTTTGTAAAACTGGATACGAGAGCGCGCCTAAATTCGACAGGTAAACTAGCTTTATTTTAAAGATGTAAATATTACTTTTGGAGGAAGATAGCCTTGTGAACCTGACCCTTCCCGGTCTGTAAGACCAAAATTCTCAACAATGAGAAGAAAAAGAACAATTAATGATACGGTTTCTATAGGGAACCATGGTATTGAACTTATTTTTCTAAAGCGGCGGGGTGCTTGCTCCACCCCTGCCACGGGTTGACCCAGTACTATGTGAATTTTTAAATAGCGTTTTACAGTCTAAATAGCACCTGGCCCCCAACGTTGCAAAACCTAAACACCGATCCAGATGCCAGAACCAGTGAAGAGTGCAAAATCGTGACATTCATCCTCTCACAACACTGGTCGTTTGTTTCATTCAACCATCGTCATAATTGGTCAGTGAAGGATTTACAGTGCAACTCTTTTCAACATGAATGGTATATATTATTGCAATATCCTCTCGAACATCAGAGACATCACGCACTCTAGAAAAAAGAAAAGGAACAAAGCAATTAAAATAAGGCAATTTTAACTTTCTGAACCACACATTACTGCTATTACACCACAAAAAGTGAGGTTTTAAAATTTCTACCACTAAACCCACTTTTGTACTCTGCTACATGTACACATACTGTGCTACGCCTAAAGTCGTTATTTCAACATATCTTTGAAAGAAGTGAATAAAAAGTTTGACGAATTATAATATGCGGATGTTTTAGAGTTAAAACAGTACTGCATTGTTGTAATTAGTGTTTGGCATATATTGTTCAATTACTGTTTAAGATACGTTGCACCAATAACTGTAATTGTTTATTGTAAGCTTATGAAAGTACGTCTACAGTTCAAAAACACGTATTGTAAAATCGTCTATAAGTACATTTTTGCGTGTTACGTTTGGAAATTGTGAACAAACTATAAATCAATTAAAAAGTTAAAAAATGAAGAATTACGGGCAGAACTTTTACTAAAACACAAATCTTAATTACCAATCAATTCTTACAAAGCTCACACATTTTGCACTAGAATTAAGTCTAAGTCTACAATAATATATCATTTACGACAAAAAAATTTGCTCCAATTCTTTCACCTTTAGAGGGAACACAATTTTCTCATTTTGAAACTATTAGACAAGAGGTGGCAATACAGCAGAATTGTTCCGTGAGGTTAGTAGTTTCCCTTTAAAAATCTTGGTTCCGTAATCCACTCTGTCAAAATAAACTTTAAAAAACATTTTAGAAAAGGAGAAATCTTTAAATACGCTTAGCATCTGCATAGAGCCTTCAGTGTTGCACATTTTAAATTAATCTTCAAAGCACTTTATGTAGTGTTGGAAACAAATAGCATTAACATGTATTACTATTCTTACAATGTAAACTGTATCCATTGTGCTCTCAGCCCTGATACATAAATCTGTGGGTATCATCCAAATGAAATGCTACAGATTGAGCTAGTAATTGGCTTAGTTATTTCACGCTGTTCATTTAAAAATAATGACATATTCTAGATATTGAATGTAGAAAAGTTTAGCGTAATTTTTTGTTACCGTTCTTTACCCTTTCCGGTTTCACCAAACCCAAGTTATTTCAGTTGAAGCACACTGTTTATGTTTCGTTATTCACCAAAACTTACTATACTTTTGTATATTAAGTCTTCCACAACTATTTGGTATTTTACTGAATTTACTTTATCCCAGTGTTTGATAGTGTCATTTAAATGAAAGATATATAATGCACAAACATTAAAAAATATATTCCACGGCTCTATTAGTATCTTTCTCGATGGTATTACATTATAAAGGCTTTCTAAGAGAATATGATATTAACTTCAGAATTATTGAATCAACTTACTGAATTAAGTTAGACAGTGGTAATGTATAGAAAATATTCTATAAAGAGATACATAGCAATATACGCAAACTTTTGTTTCCTTCCTTCTTCAAAACAAGCACACTATGCAATTGTGCACAACAACCTTCGTCTTCAAGCTGTAAGTTTCTATCCTTTGACAATTTGCTTTCATTTATTACAATACTGTTTTCCTGACAAAAGTGTATATTATAGCGTTGATTTTTCATCCAACATTTCTCAATTTGTAAATAAAGTCAACAAAAACTTCAGTTATTTCTTACACCTATTCAAACTTTCTCATAATGAAAGTACCATGTATGTCAGTTTTGTTATCATACGTTTATATTATTTTAACCCATCATCGAACAACTAGACATGTATATGCTAAATTAAGAAACACTTCCAAAATTATGTAGACAGTCCTGCGAATCCACGTACTTTAGAAAAGGATACCTTATAAGTGTGAACGTTGTATTCACAAACACTTTGTATAAACAGATTTTGTACAAGCATATATTTTTGCGAAATATTTTGTAAAAGACACCGATCCGTGTAGGAATATATTGTGCTGATACATACCCAGCAAATATGTTGGATTAAAAGCTACCTTATAAATGTATGCCCTTTTAACCTTACCAAGCCATTATAAATGTTTTGTGATATTAATAGGATAAGTTAACTTTTGACGCCATTACAAAGTAACTACACGTTTAACGGTACATGTATTAGTAGACCAAGTTACTTTATACAGTTATTACAAGTGTTAAGTTCTCTAGCATTTGTACATCAAAACGTTTCATGTACGGGTCTTAGCAAGACAGTCTTAATATGATCAACACGTAACTTAAATCCCTCTGAAATACTGGCCGATCAGTCTCCATCACTTGTGCTAACTCGTACATTTTCAGACGAAAAATACACAGTATTCAAGAAAATCTCACACAAAATTTAAACGACAATCAACATCCAGTTGCTCTAGTTAAATCATATCTTACTAATAAAAAAAACAAAAAGATGCATCTGCCAAATAGTTAAGAATGAGATAGAAGACACCTTCAATGGTTTTATGATACAATACTCTCATTTTAATTATTACACTGACAAACGCATTAAATTAATATAACCAACTACTTTACAACTTTTAGAGTAAAGCAGCACCATTCATGAATGATTTTTATATTAAAACTATTAAAGGATATTAAGGAGACCTTTATAACAGGTTATAAAACCTTTTAAAAACCTGATCAGGTAATTATTTTTTATCAAGGCAAACATAATTCTTACAATTACTTGATGTACAGTCTTTTCTTCTCTCTTCATTCTTAAGTTAGTAATTAATTTCACGCTTTCTAATCTTTAGTTAATCTCTCATCACAATAACAATTTTTAATTGTCCTCAACTTCTTTAACAGACTTATATTTCATTACTAATATAACGTTAATACACAATTCAAAAAAGGCTAAAACTGCCGTGTTTGTTGAAGCCGATATAAATGGTTTTTCTAGTGCAACACTGTATTCTGTAAGAAAAAAAAACACACACACAAAGTATAACTTGTGCATTATTTAATGCAGCCTTATTATAACCCTGCGTTACATTAGCAGATTTTTAAATAACTATTCTGCAAACTGTAATGTAGATACGAGCACAAATGTAAAGATAAAATACTACTACAGTAAGATATTCAATACTGAACAAACAATACACAAGAAGAGCATTTCATTGTACATTCACTGCAATACAATGTACTATCTTTAATATGTTTAGTGCTTTTACAATGTTATTACATTGGTACTAACACTATTTTTGTACAGTTTTTCAATTTCAACATTATCACTTTGACTTTTCCCCTGTATTTATCATCATCACAAATCTCTAGTTTTTGTACAACACATTCCTCTCATTAGTCCAACAATAAAATGATTGTTTTGTTTGACTAAAGTGTATTTTCTCAGAATCTCCAATAAACCATAATGTAAAAAAAATAAAACTATTCTACTTTTTTATCAACCTAAAGTTAATAATGACTAAATTATGAAAAAAAAGACTGCAGAAATTGTGCGTGGATCTTTTGGAAAGAGTAGGCTTAAAAGTGTAGTTTTACAAATTGCTCAGAATGTTATTTTTTCAAACCATTTTATTAAGTGAAATATTCCAAATGAAAAGCAATTTAAGAAATTTATTAAAATTAATAATATTTGCACAATGAAGAAACTAAACTTAATACTGACATAAAATGCAATTATGTTCAGTAATGTAATTTAGAATAATTGTCTGAGAAACAATTTTATTCTATCCTAACGTTTCAAACACACTTGCTGAAACAGAAAATAAGTAAATTTAATTGAATTTTAGAAGAAAAACAAAATCTGACACTTGATTGTGTGAATGAGATTTTATTTGATATATAAAACATGAGACTTTCAGTCACACAAATCTGGCTTTCTGTTAATAAGTTTACTGGACAGCTTCTTTTTATGTCAAATACTTAAAATATCACTTCTTTTCAACTGACCAGTAATGGATGGTTTAAATTTCAACAAACATTTATTGTTAATTAATGAAAAACAAAGATCATACAAATAGCATTTCACAGCCCAAGTGTTTTATGTAACTAATCTGTACTTAAATATATTGTCTATGTAGATATACACAAACAATTTGTCTTCATCACTGTTTGCATATAGAAAAATTACAATTTTACCTGAAAGGGAAACCATAGACAATCACATCAGAAAATGAACCACTTTCGTATTACATAATTATAACTATCAACACGATAAATCATAGCTATGTATCACAGCAGCTGGCAAAAACCTGAGATTTTTAAAACTTCTGTGTATTTTAAAGTTGTTTACAGAAAACAAGTTTCTCATGTTCATTAAAAAAAAAAAATCAATTCTAACATTTCAGAGTAGTCAATTTTTGGGACGACTTTTCCAATAGTACAATTCAATTAATCAACCCACAGTATTACATCACATGTGGCTAACTGAATGCTGTAACAATTAAATGGTCCATTTGCTACACTGAAGCAAATAAACTTCTATTAGAATATATTTACAATTTTCACACAGACAGCAACATATACAAACAATCAATCTAATATCTGTTACCCAAAACTTCAACTGGTCCATAGTTTTTAAAATGGCTAACAATAAAATGTCCCTGAAACTCCTTAATCTTGAGGAAAAACATTTAAATTGGAAACAATGTAAAACAGCTATCTATAGAAGAAAACCTATGAGAGAGATTCAAATCAAACATCAACAGTGAGACAGGTTAAGATCAGAAGAGACTTCCATGTTATCACAGGCTGACCCTTCTACCTCGGTTGGTGCTGGTGCCACTCCCTGGTTAGAGAGAAAAGCAATGTTTGAAGCCTTAACCCTTGGCATGTTTCCTGGCAATAAATAAGGGGATGGACTAAGACAAGGAGTTGAACAACGGGAATTTGTTAAGTCACACTGGTCGATTAATCGAACAAGTTCTTGAGGAGTTGGACCACCAACAGTATTAGATGCTGTAAAAGAAGAATCAACACTGATGCTTACAAGTAAGTATGAAGTGCATGAACTTTAAAGATATAATAAAACAAAATGTATTACATTTAGTACATTACTAATCAGTTTTGAAGATAAATTAGTTAGTCAATGAAAGTAAAAGGTTGATATCGGATTTTTAAAAGTTAATAGATAGGATGCTGTGATCTAACCAAAATCATTAAAAAACTATTTTGTCATTGACAGAATAACCAAATTCCCAGGAGAGTTTTAGAAAATATTTAAAGAAATCTTTGAAAATCTGTAAGTTAACATATACAGATTTATTATAAGTATCATATTTTTTAAACAACTTGTCAATAAGACCCACCTTCACAAATGAAATTGCTAATCAAGAATATAACAATTTGACATAATAAGACATAGTAGTGCATAATAGTTTTGAATTTGAATTGTGTTTCCATTAAAACAAGTGTTTCCTTACCAGAACTAACAAATACCAAAAACAACTAGAGAATTATCAATCTTTTTTAGTAAATGGTTCATCTGTCAAAAAAAGGGCACTGCTTTACAGAATCACTTAGAAATGTTTGAATAGATAAGCCTACACATTCAAAAATATAATACAAACTTTAAAATATTTTGTGTTTGCCTTTTGTTACAGTAATCTACTAAATTCAATAGTAACTGAAATTGCAAAGGCAGCAAGATCAATGTATCATTTAGCACCAGTTATTTACTAACAGTTTTATTTTGTATACAATATTGTTTTTTGTTTGTTTTTGAAACCCCCACAAAGCTACACAAGAGGTATCTGTGCTATCAATCTCTAATTTTGCAGTGTAAGTCCAGAGGGAAGGCAGCTACTCATCACCACCCACTGCCAACTCTTGGGTTACTCTTTTAACAACGAAGAGTAGGATTGGCCATCGCATTTTAATACCCCAACAGCTGAAAGGGCGAGCATGTTTGGTGTGATGGGGATTCAACCTGTAACATTCAGATTATGAGTGCCTTAACCACCTGGTCATGCTGGGTTGGTTGGTTGATTTAGTGTTTTATGGCACAAAGCTGCTAGGCTATCTGGGCCAAACGTCCAGTAAAAAGGTAAAAATAAAGTAAATGTAGTAAAATTCATAAAAGGAAATGAAGGTAAAACAAAACAGCATTTAAACACATAAATAGCATAAAACCAATGTTGACATCCAGTCTACAATGTTAAGAGAGAAACTACAGTAAGAGAAGTTGTAAAGGTCTTTCTGTAGCATAATGCTAATTATCACAACCCGCTAGAAAGACTAACAGGTAAGTACAAGAACCAACGTCAGTCACCTGAAGTTGGCCTTTCCAGTCCTGGTTCCGGGTTATGTGTCATTATCGCCCTTTTCAAAAAGTAAAGTAATAAAAGTTTTAAAAGACATGCAGAAAAATTGTAATAATAGCTCGCCAAGATGACTAAAGGGTAGTTCAAACAGTAGCGTCAGTCACCTGTTGGCCTTTCCAGTCCTGATGTCGAGTTATTTGACATTATGGCCATTTTCTAATTTCAAATCAAACTAGATGTACTTTGATTCTTAAAATGGAATCAAATTGAAAATGGTCTAATATACAAATTAAAAAACTTAGATAGCATTAAAAAGATAAATGGCCTTTAAAAAACTAAAAACATTTCCAAGATGGACAGTGTCTAATGTAAAAGACAAACCTTGGGACAGAACGTGTTTAAAATGGTGCCATCGTTGAGAGTCATAACGACAGCAAGAAAGTAAAATGTGGCTTATTGTGACCCGAGTGTTACACAGACTACACATTGGTGAATCAGTTCCAGATAAAAGAAAACAATGTGTTAAAAAATTGTGACCAATGCATAGTACAGTTAGAACAACTTCCTTTTTCCAATCCTTTTTGAAGCAAGACAGCCAAAGTCCAATAGAGGGCTTTATTTGGAAAAGCTTATTTTTGCATTTCTCACTCCAAGAGGACTGCCAGTTGGCACAGAGCCGAGCCTTGAATACAGGACCATAGTCCATGTGTGGAACAGGCACAGTGGTGATAGTGCCAAAGCAGATAGATTTAACTGTGGTGTTGGCGAGCTCATTCCTGCTAATACCAAAGTAGCCCAGTATCTAGAAAAACTGGATAGAAGTAGATGTTAAAGAGAAATGGGTCAGGTTTTGAATATCAGCGAGAACAGAGTGTGAACCAACGTGAAGTGATTCCAGGGCCAGTGGAGAACTAAGCGAGTTAGTATAAATAGTGTAGTTGGAGTACTGCTTAACTTCAAAATGATCCAGGGCAAGAGAAATGACGTACAGTTCAGCAGTGAACACAGAAGCTGTAGAGAGGATTCTGCTCACAACCATCGAACCGCAACAAACCATGGCAGAGTCCACAGAGTCACCTGATCTGGAACCATCCGTATGAATTGGAATTGAAAGATTGTTCGAAAGATGTTCAGTAAATAAAAGAGGATACTTCCAATTGGGAGCATCTGCTTTTCTCAGATGACATAAAGAAAGGTCAGATTTGGGGACTGTAATAAGCTATGGTAGGATGGGCTGACCAGTGGATACTGCAATGTTATCCAAGAACAGACCCAATTCATCCAATTGCACCTGGACGCATAGGCCAAAAGGAGAAATGGCAGATTATCTGTTCTGAAAAAGTATGGCTCACTGAGGAAAGAAAACACAACTCCAGGTGGGATGCTATGGTAAGGAATGAAGTTTCAAAGAATATAGTAAAAACAGTTGCAAACGGCGAAGGTACAAAAAAAGTTCACGAGTTTCTATGTATAAGCTCTGAACTGGGGAGGTACAGAAAGCTCCAGTGCAGAGTTGAAGTCCTTGATGATGAATGGGATCCACCAGCATCTTTACGGCCGAGGGTCTGGCAGAGCCATAGACCAGTGATCCAAAGTCAAGTTTCGATCAAATAAGAGCACTGTGTATCTATAACATAGAACATCGATCAGCTCCCCAACCAGTGGTAGAGAAGACACGGAGAATGTTCAGTGCTCTTGTGTATTTGACCCGTAGCTGCTTAATGTATAAAGATAAGCCCCAAGAACTTGGTCTCAGGGACCACAGGCAGCAAAACTTCACCGATACGGAGTTCAGGATCAGGGTGAATACCCCGTTGGTGGCAGAAGTGCATGCAAACGGTTTTAGAGAGAGAGAAATTAAAGCCATTTGCCATGGTCCACTTCAGTACACGATCAAGGGCAGTTTGTAGTTGCTGCTCAATATATCTCATGTTCGACGACTGACAAGAGATGTGAATGTCGTCAACATACAGCCCGTGTGCAACAGTGAGAGGGAGTTGTTCAGTGATGGCATTAATCTTTATACTGAAAAGTGTGACACTCAAAACACAGCCCTGGGGAACTTCAAGTACCTGTAGAAAAGTACAGGAAAGTGTCAAACCGACACAAACTTGGAATTTTTCTGTCCATTAAAAAATTAATAAAAATAAGTAAATGGCCACATAACCCATATATATGGAGATCTCGCAAAATGCCATACCACCATGTTGTGTCATAAGCCTTCTCAATGTCAAAAATATTGATACAAGATGTTGTTGTTTGAGAAAGGCTTCTCTGATTGATGTTTCAAGTCGAATCAGGTGGTCATCAGAACCCACATTGGGTGGGCAAGAGAAGGTTGTTTGATTCGAGGAACCAAACAAGACATGCATTAACCATCCTCTCTAAAGTCTTACAGAGACAGCTCGTCAAAGCAACTGGACAGTAGTTTGAAAAAATCTTAGGATCTTTCCCAGGCTTAGAGAAAGGTAAGATAAAAGCCTGGTGCCAGGCATTAGGAAAAACATTCTCCTACCAGAACTGGTTAAAAACAATTAGAAGAATATCAAGAGAAGCAGGAGAGATATAACGCAACACGTCATAGTGTACATCAGGTCCAACAGATGTACTGCCAGACCGATGAAGGGCCAGTTTCAGTTTCACCAGTGTAAGGTGACAATTACAGTCATAGAGACAGTCAGTTTGAAAGGAAAGAGGTAAGCGCTCTGCCAGAGTCTTGATGGCTAAGAAGGTGGAGGAACAAGCAGAAGTGCTAGATATCTGGCAAAAGCTTTCACCTAGAGTATCGCCGATGCTCCGAACATCAGATACTTCTTGGCCATCAGAGAATAAGATCGAGAGGGGGACAAAAATGTAGTGCCCACTGACCTTTCGAACCCTGTCCCATGACCTTGGAACTGGTGGTAGAAGATATGCCAGTTGTGAACTTAATCCAAGATTCCTTCTGGCTTTGACATCTTATCCATCTAGCATATGCATGGGCCTGCTGGGAAATAATGAAGTTTGAAAGTGTGAGATATATACGAAAAGTATCCCAGACCCGTTTTGGGAGCCTTCCGTGCCATATGGCAGGCAGGATTCCACAACAGACAAGGATATAGTGGAAAATGTGTCGAGGTTTTAGGAATACATTGAGCAGCTGCTTGTATAATACAGTCAGTTACTGCTGCCACCCAGTCATCTATTGATGGCTTACAGACGATCAAGTTCTGGAAGAGCAGTGAAAGTGCACCAGTCTGCCTGATCCAGCTTCCGCCAGGGCACGCAGGTTGGGTGGCATCGACCATGGCCAGTCTCTCTTCAAAGTACAGGAAAATGATCACTACCTCATGGATTATTGTCAACCATCCATGAAAAATGGGAGAATAATGAAGGGGAGCAAACTGAGAGATCAATAGCAGTAAAGGACTGACTAGGAGCGTGAAAACAAGTGGAAGAACCAGTATTGAAAAGAGAACGATTGTGATCAGAGAGCATATGCTCTACAGAGCAACCCCTCCTGTCAATAACAGCACTTTCCCAGAGGGGATGATGTCCATTAAAGTCCCCCATGATTAGAAAGGGATACAGCAACTGTTCAACGAGAGCATCAAGGTCTGATTGATCATTTGTCTATCCAGGTGACAGGTGGAGAGAACAAACAGTGATGGTATGACCCAAGGAAAGACGGATGGCTACGGCCTAAAAGGGTGTGTTGAGTGACAAAGACAGGGTGGGCACATGCTGATCAACCAACAGTGCCACCCCTCCATGTACTCGTCCATCACACAGTCTGTCATTTCTGAACAGAGAAAACTGCCGAAAGGTGACTGTATCGGCAGGTTTCAGAAATGTTTCTTGTAAGGAAAGACATACAGGATGGTAGGAAGCAGTCAGTGTTTTGATGTAATCCAGATTTGAACATAAACCTCGGCAGTTCCATTGTATCAAGGTGGCCATTTTTAAAGACGTGTTGGTGAATTGGCTGGAGAACCCTTCTGTTTATGACCAGGTCATTTTTCCTTACTGTCCTTATTCGGGGGAGGTCTATCTACCTCCATGGATCCTGCCTTGGGTCGATTGGGCAGGTCTTTGTTATTGGAAGGGGATTCCAGTAACTGAGGACGCGAACGAATGATTGTTTTGCATCTTGGGGTGGGAGAAAAAGATGTATCAGAAGAAATGCCTGTATCTGAAACTGAAGGATGTGGATCTTGAGGTTTGTTGGAATGTATGGGATGAACAGAGATGGATGTAAGTCGATTCATCAACCTTTTTAACCATGGAGGTCAAAAGGCTTTTCATTTGTTTTGAAAACGATTCTCTTGGAGGCACAGAGAGATCTGTCTGCACTCCCACTGTAGTTGTGGAACAAAGTGCAGCAGCATATGTCCAAGATGGAGTGGCGGGCAGCAATTTCCGAGCCTCAGGATAACTAATGTTATGAGTCATTTTCAAATGCTGCACCTCTTTTTCCTCCAACCATTTATGGCAAGAATGAAAGTAGGAAAGGTAAGAACCATTGCAATGTAAGTCTGTTTCACACTCATAGGCATCATGGTCCTTGCCACCACAACGAGCACATGTTAGGGAACCACGACATGATGTCTTTGAATGACCAAACCTCTGACACTAGAAACAACGGAGAGGGTTTAGAATGTATAGCCGTACCCTGCAATTTAGATAACCTGCCTTGATGGTGGCAGGTGCACGTGGTGATGTAAATGTCAAAACAAGGATATCTGTCGGCAGTGTAACTCCTTCTTTGCAAGTGGAGATGCGCCTCACTACAGAAATTCCTTGGGTGGAAAAACTAGCAAGAATCTCTGGCTCGGGGATCATCTTCAGATCCCTCTCAACAATAACTCCTCATGATGAATTCAAACTAGCATGAGGGGTAACCTCAATAGATACATCCCCAATTGTCTTTGAATTCAAGAGGAGTTCACTGTGTTAGGATATGGATGTTTCAACCAATATGTCTCCAGATCGAAACTTCTTTACTGACTTTGGAGAGCCAGAAAGTCCCTCCAGTCCATTCTGAATAAATAAAGGGAACATCTGCCCTAAAGGTTTCTCTGAAAGAGAATGTAGGATGAGAAAATGAGGTAAAACCGGTGGTACAGATGTTGAATGTTGCTGATCAGTCTTCAAGACGTGGTCGTTTACCTATTGACTGTTTTTTCACTATTTTATTTAAATTTTTTGTAGGAGGATCCATAGGGAAAAAAGAAAATTTCGGTGCTCACTGACCCCACCTACCATGGAGCCCTACGAGGGGACGCACTACAATGTCAAGCAAGGACATTGCAGCAACGCCAGGGTTTCCTGGGCACTATACCAAAACACCAGCATCAGACAACACCCATTGAGAACTACCAACACTGGTACTTGGTTGACCCTAGCCCATGTGGACCAGCCGATTGACCCAAGGGGGGCCACCCAAAGGCCACCTGTCTACAGGAATTCAAGGTCAAAGTGGTGTGTTAGGGTTGGACCTATCAACCACCAGGATCCTCTCCTTCCCTTCACGGGTTGCCATGCACAGCAAACACGTGGGTGGATGTTTAGATCCCAGAAGAGGTAACCTGAAAGAACAAAACCATCCCTGGGAAGTCCCCTCACCATGTACAGGAATCCACATCAAGGGGCCATGCTGGGCCCCATATACATACAATCTTAATCATTAAAATTAATCAAGGGAAATAGTAAAGGAAAAAAGCACTTCAAAATTTTTCTCTTACAACAGCACTATTTTGTCATTGTACTTAAAATGTTTCATCAAATTTTGCAGCTTTTCAGAAGATCATGTTGTATGCTGTCACTAGTAAGAAGGGCTGAAATTTCCCAAATATCAAAATGTTTTTGGGTTACTGTTTGACTTTTGTGATTTATAATTTATGTAAAATGTTTGTTAAATTTAATGTATTAGCCATAAAAAACACATGAATCTTTGATCAACTATACTGACTTATTATTGTTAAATATTTCAAAATAGTGGTAACTAAAAAGGAAAAAATAATTTATCACATAACATTTATAATACTTCACTTTATAATATGGAAAAAAAATTAAAACTGATCTTTGTTGCACTGATAAGTTATTTCATTTAGCTAAACTTCCACACATTATTATAATTTTCACAAAAAAGAAATTTACCAGTTGCTCCTTTAGATGCTAAATCCAAAGCTGTAGTCAGGTCCCACATCTGAATCCAGGGGAAAGAAAAGTGATTAAATGGTTGATAAAAACAAAATGAAAAAACAAAACACCTAGTGAGTAACATAATGCTTTCCTAGAAGAGATACTCAAAGTTGCACAGAGAAGTACCAAGGAAGTTTATTTTTAATCTAAGAACAAAAAAAAAAGATAAGGACAAAAGTCAATCAGTAATCCTCGTTATATCACGTAAGTGTAGATTTGGTATATTTTTAATGATACATCAATAATTTGTGTGTCTATGCTTGATATTGTTTGGAATCAAAAACTAAATAGACCTAACTTTTGGAAAAAAGGTATAAAATCTGGGTTTCTAAACAAAAAAAATGGAACAGCTTACAGTATTAAATGCTTTCTTACAAAACTAACCCAAGTAATTTAGTATAACACTTTGTTATAGAAGTTATAAAAAAACAACTTTAAAAAATTAGTGTTTTAAAATGATCCTGTAGTATTTAGATGAATGGTCATTAGTGTACCAATGTTTTTCACTCTTAAAAAAATACCTAGTTATTCAATAACATGTGCAGACTATTCATATACGTAAAGACATTATAGACTGTACGTACTACAAAATATTAATGATGATGTAATCTGATATTTGCTGAATGCTTTCATGCTCATTAAAAATTTATCATACAGGCTTGAGATTAAATTCCATAAAAAACAAAGGAACCTCATTTTTTAGCACTTCACCAAAGGCTCTATAGATCAGCTGTAGCAGAAACCTCGATTAGAACATTTCTAGTGTTCTCATTTTATTCACAATAACTACAAATTGTTGTCCTGAGAGCTTAAGATAAGATATATAATAAATAATCTGCCTACATATATATATCTACTGTAGTAGATCAAATAACATTTCTTATTTGTTCTCACTGCAGTAATAATATTATGAATTACTACTGTCAGAGTTGAACAAAACGGAAGAAACAATATACAAACCTCCAAGATATCAGATGTGGTATAAACTTACTTCAGAAAATTTCTAAAATGTTTTCATTTCTGCAATAATACTGCACATTCTATTATGAGTGTTGAACAAAAGAGAACAACAAATAGAGAATCCCCCTATAAATCAGATATAGTAGAAATGTCATATTTTCAATGTTCTAATTTCAGTCAAAATTCCTACAAATGGTTATTGTGAATGTTGATCAAAAGATAACTATCACCAGAGAATCCTGCTACAAGTTAGAAATTACAGAAACCTACATATTGGAATAATTCAGTCACAAGTTTTACAAGTTGCTATAGTATTGTACAAAAATCAAATATACAAACACATATAGAAATAATTCAGCATTCACAGATTTAAAGACCTTTATATTTTTTTTTCTACAAAACCTTATGTTTTAATTGTGTTTATCTTAAATGCTGCTTATTTTATACCTATTTCATTAATTTTATAGCCATCCAATGCATCATGAATAAGTATGTCATAACATAATCCTTGTGTGTACAGATGGGTCATGTCATGATCTATTTACAGATATATTGTAATCTTAATTAACTCTTTCTTATCAATGTCACTCGATAAACCTGACATGAAACCTTAATTCATAGTTTAAATATGAATATCATATTAATTTAAGTATCTTAATTCAAAAGAATGTTTTAATAAATTTATAACTTCACTTTTCTGTATCATGTGTTTTCTTCTTTGCTTCAAACTATCCATTTTAGACTGCGATACAAATTAACCAGACATTTTATAAGTATTGTTAATGCATAATGTAAATTTATAGATTTCAAGTTGCTTGCTCTATTGAAATATAAACAGAAAATTTAACTACATCACATGCTCTTCCTATCAAATCCTGTATTTTTCAAAAATATCAATAATTATCTTTGAAATTTTTTTTTGATTATTTATAATCAACAGAAAGAAATGATTTTACTTTAATAAATTCCTTATTAGGATATACATTTAAGTTCACAGATTTTGAAATACTAAATTTATTTTATTTTTTTTACTATTAAGGGAGTTTGACTGAAAACAGATAATGGAATTTTTTAAACATATACAGATTAGTTAGAAAGCAACTTAAATTAATTTAAGAACACTTTTTGTGAATAATAACATTTTGTGCTCAAAATTACATATCTGATTTTTTATTAACACCAAAACTGTTACAAATAGACTTACAGTATGCATACTTCGTCTTTCCTTTAGTAAAATTACAAGAGCCCATACACAATTACTAAATTTCTTGCTTTTAAGTGTATTTTTATTTATTGTTATAAAAATAACAGATGAAAAAGTTAGAAACTCATCAAGTTAGATAAAAAAAATCAAATCCATGTAATTCAATTTTTTATTTACTGCAACTTACATTAAACTCTTACTGAATGATTTATTGCTTTGTAATATTAGTCAGACATGATTTAGAGTGACAAAATTTAAAAGAATTATGTGAAGATAGAAGTAAAATGTTACAAGCTATTTAATATAACAAACTAACTGCCTGTAACAATTTACAGTCAATCTAAAAAACCTTTTGTACTTTTGATTTTATGTAATATTTTTCATTTTTTGCTATAGTTAACACTAAAAAAACTTTATATTCATTTAGGAAGTTCTACAAGTTACATAAATAAAATACAGAAACTACAGGATGGATAAAACTATCTTTATTCTTAAAACAAAATTGTGTCCTTTGACTAGTCAGAGTGAGACTGGCTTGAGAAATTTGCAAAGTTTTATCAAAAATACCTTTTTACAAATTCTAATTTTTCACTTACAACATACATTTAATGCTCACTGAAAGTGTACCAAAATTTGTGAGGAAACATTCAGTAAATTTGTAATTATACTTGCTATGTACAGATTCACAGAAACTGGGGCTGGAATCAAATTGTAGATTATAATTCAAATGTTAACATTATGTACAAGTTAATTTCTTAATTTAAAAGTAAATAATAAAAGAACATATCCAAATATAGATTTTAGTAAGTCATATAGTATGTGAATGTAGCACTGTTTAAAATTAGATGCTTGTGATGTTAAAATACTACATCTGTAGTTTTGTACAAATTAGAAACATTATCAATCTAAGATATAAAATAAGAACATCATATCTTTCTATTTTGCTGAGATATGGCTTATGTGCTGAACCAAACACAGTGGCCCCATTCACCACTTTCCATTTTTGGTTATGGTCCCTTAAGACACACTTTCTTCAAAATATGGCATGTGAATAATCAGACAACAGCTTAGAATGTACACTGAGTGTTTTTATAAGCTATTTTAATCTTTGAAAAGGCCATCACATTCTTTTTATCCAAGTTTTCAATGAGGTAGGTTGTGTCTTTAGTCTGCTCAAAGTTTCATATTTTTAAAATTTAAATACATCTTAGTTACTAGGCTTAACACTCCTACGAAAAGACGTTTCTAGTCCTGATTTCTCCAAGCCCGTTCCCCTGGCTGTGGTTTCGCTAGATAGTAGATAGGGACAGTAGGAATCTCGCTAATCCATTCATTAATGGATTTATATGGCAATTTCATTTAAATACAAAATTATTAGCCTAATATTAATAACCTTTCAAGTTGCTCTGGGGCCTATTAGGCCCCACTTTTCGTAGGAGTGTTAATAAATTATAGTTGAATTCTACAGTATCAGTATAGTAATTTATTATCATTTTTGGTTATTCAACTGTACACATAAAACCTAAAAAAGCATTTTGTTTGATATCCTCCACATGCAAAATTTTAAAGGGTTTAGCAAACTGTGTCCAGCAGCAACCGAGAATAAAGGTTGTAGTGAGAAGAGATAATTGTCTGTTTCATGATTTACTGTTATATATTTTATGAAAAACAAGTTTAATAATTTATTTCTAAATAGTAATAATCTATATACATATATATAATAATTGAAATATGACTATGCATCACAAAATACTGGTCCACTAAAACACAACCAAGACAGGGAGGACTAAATAAGTTTGATAACTTATTTCTAAACAGTAATAATCTATATACATATATTGAAATATGACTGTACATTACAAAATACTGGTCCACTAAAACACAGCAAAGACAGGGAAGACTAAATAAGTTTGATAATTTATTTCTAAATAGTAATAATCTATATACATATACTTACATAATGTATAATAATTGAAATATGAGTGTACATTACAAAATACTGGTCCACTAAAACACAACCAAGACCAGGAAAATTAAAGGTCAGTTTTCTGTTACTGGATACCTAACATAAAATCACTTTGCACTCAGACAAGTAACAACAGACTCTCTTTCACAAACAAATTTTTAGTAAAAATATTTAATTAAAAAATCTGATTTTCTGTATACAGCATATTTGTAATCTTGACTGGAAGTCTACCATATTTTGTGAAGATACACATATTGTATGGAAAGTTATAGTGCAAATACTTAACATGCACAAATGTGTAGATTATATTGAGCCTGTATGGAAAGGGTTAAAATATAAAAAATAAAAGTAAATAAATAATCTAAATCAGGAATGATATTTATGTGATTAAATAACCTTAACATCTGCAAGCTTGATTCTGTGGCTTATTACTTCTTTACCACAATTCATTCCAACAAATAGAGATGATAACAATAATGTAGAAACAAAAAATATAAATATCCTTACCTGAATAGCTCCACTGCTATGTCCCGTAAAAATGTATCGACGAGGACGGGAACCCATCCTATTTGAACCCTCACATTCATGTACACAAAAGGCAGTGATAGTTGTAGCATCTACAGATTTGATTATACATATCCTACAGAGAGAATAAGAATTTCAGGTATATAACATGCAAAAAAAAAAGCAAATTACAAACTATGTCCAGCAGCTACCGAGCATAAAGGTTGCAGTGAGAAGAGATAATTGTCTGTTTCATGATTTAATGTTCTACATTTTATGAAAAACAAGTTAATCAGTGCATTTACTAGTGAGCTAAAACAATAATATAATTTGTAATTTATAAAACAAAAAAAATTGTAACTTTCTGTCAAAATTAAGATAACTGGAATTTCACAACAGAACACTTCTCTAACCACTGTTACTCAAAGTATAACTGAAAAAAAAACAAATATTTTCCTACCTGTTTCCAGATGATGCTAGACGTACATATAACTGATCAGTTTCTGGAACTACTTTCTGCAAGAAAACCTGCTCATCATCTTTGTCTCCATAAGGTCCTAAAATTATTTTTATTTTTCTATGAAACAAAGATGACACATATACATACCACAAATCAGTAATACTTATCCTGGCAATCTATTAATGACGATGTAAAAAACAAAAAACATTTCCCTTCTTTTTAAGCATAAAGCTGCAAAACTGGTTACTTGCACTTATGTTTACCATTGTGCTACCAGGAATACAGAAAGATTGAGGCAGTTCTTTACATCTGATGGATACAATCACACTGACACTCTAAACAAAGAATTCACAGACAGCATCAACCCACTAACAGCTACTGTAAACTGTCTGGTCTGGGCTGTTTACAATTCCCAGGTATTTTTCAAATAAAAAGAAATGAAGACCATGAGGTTTTATTTCTTCTATTTCATTAAGAAAAGTTTTTGGCTTTTAATCACAACTTCAGTAGAACATCTTCACAGGCATATAAGAAGATTTACCATTTGTTTTTCGTAAAAATTGAAAAAATTAAAGTAGCTGCAAGTGTTAATAATGTTACAAATGCAATACATGTAGCATATACACTTAATGTACTTAAAATATCAAGTACAACATTAAATATCTGGCAATAAAAGAAGTAACAATGTGAAACTATTTTTATTAAATCTGAGAACTTTTGAAACTTAGAAACAAGTCTAAATATATTATCATTAAAAGTCTTAAAAATTATAAAATTACAATAAATGAAAACATTAATGTAATAATATAATTATAAAAAATACAAGCTGAAATTGATACAAGTACTTCATTATAGAAGATCTAAATGAAATAAAATTAATTAATTTCTTATATTACACGTCTACAAATATAACCATTAGTGATTCAGAAGCAATAACTGTTGCATTTGAATGAGTAAAATAACCATTCTAAATGAACAAAATTTCTCAATCATTTTTCCCTAAGCAAAAATGTATTTTACAATTATTAAAAGAAACTGAACTAAAATAACTTTTTAATGTATTTTAGTTACTTAGCTAACATAAAACAGTATATATCATATTTCTTGTTGAGCAAGTGCAGAAGTAACAGTAAAATCTTCAATTTAACTTTAGCCCTTCGTAAAATGTTGTGGCTTATATTTCAGTAACAAAAGCAGAGAAACTTTAGCTCTTCGTAAAATGTTGTGGCTTATATAAAACAATTATTAAACTTCTCAAATATGCAACTTAAAACAGAAATAACAGATAAACAGGTAAAATATAAAACTAAAAATTAAATACAATACAACTGTCTATATCTAATGTATTCCTAGGTGAAAAACAACACTAAAGCACTAGCAATAACATGAGTAGCAGCAATGCTAAGAGTGGGTTGACTAATTTCCTATGACATTCTTCACACCAATTTTAAAATAACTTGTGGAAGATACAATAATATTTAAATTGTAGTCTTTCTATTGGTTATAAACATCTAGCTCAAGTTTAACTTCCGACTTTTCATGTCACTGTACATTGATGATTTCACTACAGTAGATTTTAGGGTAGAGAAAAGAGATAAGGTAAAATTTTACAAAAAAAAAAGCAACAAATTTTTGATATTTATTTAGGAGGTTTCAGAAGTTATGCAGATGAAATATGAAAACTGAAATGTGAAAAGAATTTTTTGTTGCTTTTTATATTCTTAGTATGATATCCATTTTCACTCAACCTGACCCTGTAAAAACATTAGAAATTAGACAAATTTTTAGCAGAAAATACTTTCTTACAAATTGCAATTTTTTTTTTGTACAATAGACTTGTAACATTTACTCAAAGTTTGTCAAATTTCTTGGAGATAAGCACAGGTAATTCAAATTTATGGTAAACATGACAATGAATAGCATCATAAATATGGATCAGTCATTCTTACTTAGCCTATCAACAGACAGTTAATAACACTAGAATATTTCTTCACAGAATAAACTTACCACAGTCATTCCCAGCAATGTAACTTAAATTTGGTTCCATATCTTCCAGTGAAACAACTTTGAAAGAAGCTAGTGGTGTTGAACCTGGCTGAGTTGATATCATCCCTCTAAACCTGGTGACACTCCAAGTCCTAACATGGTTATATTCGGCACACACTTTAAAAAAACAAACAAAAAAACATAATGTGTTTTGTTTTCCATTTCATGATATGCCTGCTTCATAACAGCTGAAATATCTACAAACTAAACAAGTTGCACTTATTTAAATGAAATGTGAAAACACAATAGTCCACATATATTATCTTAATTCATGCAACTTAAGATGGAAGGAATCTGATAATGATTTCTAAGCTTAAAAGATATTTACATTTGTAAAATGTTCATCAACTTAAAGTTTTGGAAGTTATCTATACTTTCAATCTAAAGAACCTTTTATAAAAAATATTTAAACCACTATTAAAAAATAAAATGAAATTACTTGCACGATGGAACAACAAAATTCAAGAATTGTAAATTTAGTGCTAATGTCTTAAAATATAAAAAAAATATCTTTCATCAAAATTTAACTTTACTTTTAACTCATCAGTATTAAATCAGCTCACAAAAAAGGAATGAAATGTAAAACCATGACTGAGTTTGTAAACCAAGTCACATGAAAATGTGAAACTAGAATTTAAAACAGAAAGAAGCAAGTTATTTAAAAATCATGGTAACCTTTGCAAAAGGGAAAAAGACTTTAGGCACAAATAATAAAAAGTAAAAAGTAGTAAAATATGCAATCAAAAATAATAACGGAGAAGAAAGAGAAACAAACCTAATTATTTCATTACATCATTCACAACCTCAACAGAACTTATCCCACCTGATATAAGATACTTTTCAGAAAGCATGACTTTAATCACTGGAGTCCGATGGACTGTAAAAGTTTGGAAGAGCTGAGGTCCATGGCCTACTGTTTCTGGATGTTGGACAATCACACGTACTGTGCCAGAACTAGTCCCGTATGCTATTTCTATCCAATTTCCACACAGGCCTACAAATACAAAAGATGAAAGCAAAGGCAATAAAATAACCAGTTCATAATTATGTTCTATCACAACCATGAATGTAACTTTAAACGTGACAAAAACAGAGTAAATTCTTAATATTTTGAAACATACATTACAATGATAAGTATAAAACCTGTAACAATAATAAGTTTTGCAAATACAGTATAAACATTCTTTTTTTCACCACCAAGTACACTTGTCATATTGAAACCATCAGAATGAGTGAAATGTTTTTTATTAAACATTTTGTGATAACCATATCAAGGTATGTTTTTTTTTATTCATTTTGTCAGGGGCACTTATGGTGAACTAGTTATTATGTTGAAGCATCAGTAAAATATTTTATATTGAAATTTATTCTTTGAAATCATTCAGACTGTAACAATTTTACCAATAGCTTTAATTTTTGCATATCATGAAATCTTATAAAATGGTTTACATCACCAGAGCTGAAATGATGCAATGAAACTGAGACTTGCACAAATAGGATAAAAACAACTTAACAATGAGTACTACATACTATGTTACAGCTGTATGATGATACTAAAACTACTTTAAAAATTATTACAAAGTAACTAGAATGTGTCTTTTTTTTGACATATCATGTAATTTCACACAGGTGTCTCAAGCCATGATAACAATAACACAAAATTTAAGATTAAAATATCATTTCACAGTACATAATGTTTTCATATTTTTGATCCATTAGGTATCACCTAATGGTATAACAAATTTTCATTTTTTTAAACCTGTGATGTACAATTTCATGGTAAAACAACAAATCTTTGTTTTGACACAAGGGGAGCATCTCAAAGTATGAAAACACATTTTTGTTTTTGATCTAGTCGGAGTCATATCATTACATTATATGACACATCATGTTTTGATTTTTTTTATTCACTTCATACCAATTTTTCATGTTTGAGATAATCTACCAGAAAGTAGTTTTGTAAATAAAACAGTTTTGTGGGAAAACACCAACATACTTGTGGAGTACAGTATTTCTTCTAGAAATCACAACTTAAATAAAAGTATAAACTTAAGTGAATTTTGGCAATAACAAACAAAATAAGCAAATAAAAATAAACTTCCTGAAAGTTTTCTAAACACAAGTATATGTGCACACAGCCATTTAAAATAACTGAAAAAGTACACAGAATTAATAACTAATAAAAACTAAAATTGATGAAAATACTATAACAACATAATAAAAACCTAGTAAGATATAAAGAAAAATCTTCTCTCTCTTCCCTAATGTAGATGTAAACAAAGAGATTAAACAATAATAACTTGTATATGAACTTCATATTTAATACATACATGATACAAATTTTCCTTTTTAAATGGATGATAGTTAAAATACATCGCTCACTATGTGTGAACAATCGACTCTACAGGTAGTTGGGTGAGTTGATTGATTGTCTATACATGTTAAACTTTAAAAAAATAATCAGAAAACAAAACTTTTAATAAAACATGCATAACAAGAAATCAATCACAACAAAACCAAATTATGGTTTTAACTATTTTTTTTTCTCTATAATCTTAAAACAGAATTTGACTTGACATCCTGGCATAATATCACCTCAACTCTGGTTATTATTTGATGTCTAAAATTAAAAGCACCAACTTTAAAAAGGTTGAAAAGATACTAACATACATAAACATTGCTTACCTACATCTAAGTCAGGAAGATATGTGTCACTGAATCAACTATCTTCATTTTTATTCATTCATATTAAGTTATAACATTAGAAAACTACTTCTATATTCAGATAACCCTGAGATGGATTATTAGATTTACCTGCTTTTCCTACATTGCTTTAAATGATAGATATACAAACAGATATGTACGTATATACATTTGCTTGTTATGAAAATGTACATACAGTTTATCCATTTATATGAAAGCAACAAACAATACTAAATTTCTAATAATACAAGGCTGAGGTAAAATAGACAGCCTAGAAGTAGCTTTATGTGATAATAATTTTAAAAAAACAACCTTCAAGATCATTCCCTAATGTCATAAAATAAAGTTTAGTGGGCAAAGTAGCCTACTTAACAAACACTTTCATTTTGTAACTGAACCAAGAGACCTTTCACTGATCAATTAATATCTAACTTAAGAAATGTTGAGTAGAGTACAACAAATTAGTGGAAATATGATAATGGATATATTAGAAAAGTGATTATTACTTTGAAAGTAAGAACAAAATGTTCAGACTAACAATTACCATAGAACTTACCCTCCCCCTGATTTGATGATCTATCCTTGGCTAGCATGAAAAGCCAAAAAATTACAGTTACTATTCTAAATTTATAACATTCCTCTGCATGGCAAGCAATTTGGAAAATTTTTATACATATCTAAGACTAAAAGCAGAACTGTTCTTCTTGAATTAATCATAGTATATCTTTTAAAATTTAATACATATTAATGTGACAGCTATAATTCAAGATCACACTGCAGGAGACTTATTTGATTAGACAGAACTACTTAAATGAATGACTTGTGAAAGAAATGCAATTACAAAAACAAGTACAATACAGTTTTGTAAATTTCAAGACAATCTGGCAACATAAATCATACACTGCACATTAATTAGGCATATATAACTTTCAGATACATACAAGTTACATATTCACACTCTTATCTAAGATACTGATGCAGTACACCTCAAGCACCTTTTCTCATTTATAAGTGAATCTCATAATGCACTGTTTGAAAGAGGAATGAAAATTAGATGCAACAGGTAGTATCAGTGCCCAAAACACTGCAATAAGACTATAGCAAATCCACTGTGGATAACATGTTGAAGAAATCAGAAAACACTAAAGAATAACATGGAATACTGGATGGGATACCTTGTTCTATGTACAGAATTTGTTTTAGTCAATTAAGGCCAATACCTCAAGTTAAATGAACAACTCTAAAATGTTCTGGGACGTTGTCTGATGAACAGATGCAAAATATCACTACACTTGGAGATCCTGAGCAACAGTAGTGGTGGTGTATTCCATATGTTCCAATTGAAGTTCACTTCTAAATAAAATGAGGTCTCACTATCAAATTACAAACTCTCCTTCTGAAAGTGTCCCCCTCCCAAACTCTCTCAAAGTTTTTTAGTAATATATCATACATACTCAGTAGTTAACATAATATTATAACATTGTCAGGATATAAAAGACTGTTTAGTGTAGATATTATTAATTAGTTTATTGTGCGAGTGAATATTTTATTATTGCTAAGTTTGTTTGTTATTTATTATAAGAGTTAAAAGCAGACAGTTATTGGAAGTTGTGTTTGTAACTTATTGATGTTGAGAATATTGCAGGCAGATGATTTAGTAATGAACATATAAATAGTATAAGCTGAATGGGAAATAGATAAAGACAATAGCAGAAAAGAGTAAAGTCAGGACAAGAATACATTTGGCATGAAGTTAACTGTGGTAGGAGTCATAAGCCTAACGATTAATGTGTCAGAGCAGCTCTAACAGCAGGAAAGGAGATAAGAAGAATTTATTCCAAAGTGTGGTTCTGAAGTAAATGAATCAGCCCCGAGTGCATTTTAACAAAAAAGAACAGAGGATATTTTGATAAAAGACGACCAAATGATTACTGGAAGAGCAGTATACAACTGCAGTAACTGGTGCCACAATTGCAGGTGAATTATACATAGAATATTAATGTGATAGAAATAGGGAAATATAGTTTGGCTTATTAACTGAATGAAATTCTAAAGTAATTTAATAGGCCTAAGTGGACTTATGAGAAGAAAATGACAGCATTTATATGTCTATAATCTCTGTAGTGTAAGACTGAATTTGTTGTACCTATGTTTAACCTGTTCCAAATATATATATATATATATATATATATATACTGAAAATAAGTGAAATGTATGCTGTTCATTTATTTTTGAATTTATCACCAACAAGTCACAGACAACTACTGTAGAAGAATCCTAAACTCAACAACAACAACAATTCATTATATATTTATACTATAATCAAATATAAGTAAAAGCCTTCAACTGACAACTGGCAAATATAACCTTAACATCTGATGAACATGTGAAAAATAACTTTAAGCATTTTTTCAAACATAAACAAATTCATATTTATGTGTTTATAATAAATTGTTCATTCATATTTGCCAGCCCATCCTCTTCTGTGTAACCAATTATTTCATTGGTTTGCTAGTCCACCCAAACAGGAAATACCTAAGTATTTTTGTGCTGTTCCTCCAGGTATAAATTTTTTGTCAGCTTATGTCTGTTATTCTTTCTTAAAATTATTTTATCTCTTTTATTGTACATCCAAATAACCATCAATTTACTCTATTAAATTGCTTAATGATTCATGCTAATAACATGCATGTACAATCACCTCACTCTTGGCCATCCCCATGGCTTATGACAATATAGGTTAAGTGCTCCTACTTTCTAGTTGCAACTTGAATAAAGTATTATTTCTACGAGCAAATAGCCTAACACCCACCCCTTCTGGGAGAATTATACTGTAAGACTTTCCAACACAAATCTTCTTCTGCACCTAATGAAAGCATACCAAGCATGAAATTTGATATTTTCAAAGAGAAATGATTCCCATAGTATTCAGATCAGTTAGACAATAGAAGGCATGATTCTAGCAGCATAAAAAAAAGGCTAACCTCAGAGCCATTTGCATTTCACAACAAAGGAAACTGGGGATAAAAATTTGTCACCAAAAGTATCCCAGGAACATAGCAGTCAATTGCAGGCACAGAAGGACCTGTCTTAGAATTGTGCACAAAGTAACTCAAAGTAATTTTGTTTGCAAAAGTAATACAGAAAAATAGGTCACAAACTTCTCCCAAAACACTTAGCCAAACAGAAGATGAACTGTACAGATAGAAAAAATATACTGTAGCAGGTGAAACTTATGCATATTATTACATTTGATTGGTCTACTCAAGTGGCTTCAAAAGACCTGTGAAATGTTATATCACCAATAATGTTTCCAAAGATTTAATACTAGTTGCAGCTCGTACCTATAAAGTTATACAGATGGGGTCTGATTTAATTAAGACACAGGAATCAATCTACACATCTATGTAAGTGAGCAAGTTTATCCACAAAATGAGAGCACAAATGAGATTTCATAATAATAACTTCTTATCAGAGTACGACATGAAGTATAGAGAAACTAAAAATCAACCTGGCCATTAGTACATATAATTAAAAAGCCTTTTCTTATGCATATACTTATAAAGATTAGTATGCAGTTTCATTATCTGAGTACCTTTGCTGTTAACAATATTTGAAGCTGTAAAATCAATAACTTGTGAGATTTGACCCTCTTAGGAAACTAAGGTTACTTCTGAATGCATATTTAAAAATCTAAGATGCAAAATTTTTTATAATGATACAGTTTATGTTAACTATTCATAACAGCATAAATTTACAAAAGGTAAAATTATTTAGTATTACTAACACCATTTCAAGAAATCAAAATTCTAATCCAAATAACTCAAGACCTGTAACTTAAGAGCTAACATTACCTTCAACTGAAATTTCTACATCTGTTTGAGTACATAACTAACCAAGTTACACAAATGTATTATGAAGTAAACTGATTCACAGCCTGCAAAAATTCATTTACTGTGCAAAAATGATTTTTCTGGCATTTTCACAGAAATCTCTGCATTTACTGATGTAGAGATTTAATTTATCCAAATTATCAAACAACTTTGAAACTGTCAATGCTATATGATTTTCTAACACCTCTAGATTGCTCAACTGGGCCCTTAGAAGTTACAAGTGCACTGTTGATGACCTTTACAAAACATGCTAAAATCGGGAGGGCAAAACAATGAGTACAATGTATTGCACAGGTGGGCCTCATATTTGATGTGACACTCATGCTAGACTACACATTTTGTTTTCCATATTCCTTTAATTAGATCTTTGTTTGTTTTAGAACTGCATAATGGGTTATTTGTGCTCTGTCCACTGCAAGGAATCAAGCCTTACCATTTCACACTAAGTCTGTAAACTCATCAGGGAACTTATTAATTAGTACAGAATTTTTAATTATGAGTGACTCAATAAAGGTCTGCTTGGACTGTAACCAATTGAAATATCACAGTATTTCATCAGAAATAAATCATAATACAACTAATCACAGAAAAAGTCTTTATTTTATAAAGTGTCTAGTAACAGAGTGGCACCTAATTATACATAGATAACTAAGGTAGAAATGAACATAAAACTACATTTAAATATGCGAAAAGAGTTGCATTTTCAATTCTACCTTTAAATTCTTTATTATATTATGAAGTTGCAACTAATAATTTGTTGCGTTTCCTCACAGTATTCTATGACGTTTGTTTCAGTTTATTGACAGAACCCACATGAATATCATAAAACTGATATGTGCATAATTGTAACTAGTTTATTTTCTTTCATTATGTAATTTTTAAAAACTACAGTGACAATTTTATTATACACTGATTAAGAGTTTTTTCAATGAAACAGGAAAAGCTTAGGTGTTGAGTGTAGTTGACCAATTATAAAAAACAGAATAATACTATAATAGCAGCATTGCCATGCAAACTGTTAAAGTACAATGAAAGCGTGAGTCAGTTATGTAAGTTTGGGGCAGACTTTTAAAATTAAAAAAACAACATGACTACAACTAAATCTTTTATTTTTTTATTGAGAGTTTAGCTTAACATTCACATAATACCAAATGTTTAATCATGAATGATTTTAGAAATACTTCATAAAGAAAAGCTAGCCACACAATTTTTATCACAAACAAATACATAGTAAAAAAACATAAGATAAACCAATATTTGTGAAATGACACAGGTCACTGCCAGAAATTTGTATTGTAGTCAGTGTCTTATCAGGCAACTAGCATATCATTAACCAAGTTCAACATGACTTACACCACTATTGTTAGACACACTGGTTCCAATGCTTCAACATATTATAACAGTTAACATTATTAGAAAATGAATGTAATACTTAACTTGATCTAACTATCAACTTGATACCCTCAGATAAAACTACTTTTAAATGAATATTCCTCTGTACCCTTCCACCAACTCTTTCTCAGAATGTCAAATTGTATGCTGTCAGCTCACCCATACATCAATACAAACATAAATGGGAATTTTAACCAAGGTCATAGTTCTCAAACAAATGAATACTTAAGCTCCAGACATGTAAGAAACAAATTAAAATAGCAATCTGATGTCAATAAAATCTTTCCATTCTTTGATATAAGTAACTAGTCACCTCATAATTATCTTGGAGAAAGTTTACTAATGTAGACAAGTTCACAACTGAAATCTATCTAAAGCTTCCAGTGAAATGCCTCTGATCAGAAACAAGATGCATCAAAACAACATTCATATCAACAAGCATTTGGAATATGTCACTGATCAAACAACCAACACTAAAAAAAACACTTAGCAAAACAAAAACTAAAAACCATGGATCAGCACCACACTATATTAAGGGCTGTGTTTGTTCCCTAGCCAGAAATTTGAAGATAGTTCTAAACATCCAAAGGTTCATCAGCCAGCAGTGCCAGAACTTCTCTCTTGTTAAGGAAAAGCAACAAACAAACACCACCAAAAAGTTATATGCAACAATTCCTTCCATGCATTAAAGCAGACTGCTCTTGTGTAATACAAGGAGAGGCATTTAATGGTTGCACTACTATAATAATATACACTAAACCCTTAGTTTATAAAAAATATGAGAAATGTTAAAATAAGTATGAAACATAAAATATAAGCTAATAGTAATATCTTTAATACACTATGCACTTTCCCCTCCACAAGGTTGGTATGTTTAATTAATCCACAATGTTGTTAACAAAAAACTTGTCACTGATATTAACACTCTACCTTGTCATTTGTTAGAGTTGGAACTCTGTATTTATTTACTAATTAAACTGTTACTCTTTTGTTTTGCTGTTTATTCATTATATTTGAGATAAATGTTTCAAATGAATACTATCTAAAGTTTGAGCCTTTATTCAGTAATGTGTTCCAAACCTTCTAGAATTAAAAATCTCCCATTAATTACAGCCCTGTATTGTATAGAGAGACCCAGCTAAAACTGCACATAACACCTACAATAAAGTTCAAAGCTCAAATCCAATTGTGATCTGGCCAAATGCAATGCAATCTATTATTTAATTATACAATCAAAATTCAAATTTAAGCTTTCATAATTACATAATGTTTATCATTCATTACCAGTGTCCTCCTTTCATTACTTCAAACAGTAAGAACACAACTTGTTTCTAGCAAATGACATCAGGTAAATGCATTTTATTTAATTTTTTTTTCATATACTTTTATTCTAACATCAACTTAGTCAATATGCATACATCCAAAAAAAAACTTGAAATGGTACCTCTAATGTTTTATAAAAATGTATTACCTTCATTAGCATATAAAACAGCATTCTTTGTAATAAGATGCAGAGTTTAGTTTTATTGTAAAGATACAAATTAGGAGGAACTTTACAAGTTCTGAAACTAAATCTGCAAAGGGGAAATAAAACAACATTAAGTGTTGAGTTCTAATCCATCTCCTACATAATATTTAACACAAAGATTCTCACCAAGAAATTTAGTACTAAAATAAATACTCAACTAAAACATTTTCTGGTCACACATTAATGATACAGTAATAGCAGTTTATACACTGTATGCTTTTTACAATTTGAAGTCATTCTAGAAAAAAAAAAAAAAGGTAATTCATTTTATTTTTTTGGTTATGAGATTGGTCAAATTGACAGTGAGTATAGAGTTAGGGCAGAGAAAATAACAGATTAAAATATAAAAGTTTACTGGTGGGGAGTCTGAAGTTTATTTAGAAGGTTTTAGAGATTATGCTAAAGAACTATGACAGTTTTCAGACGAAGAAAAATATTTGTAATCTTAACAAGAAAATTATTTCACTCTCAGAATATTCAACATTTTGTCTCCACAACAACAAAATTTTGTGACTATACACACAGAAAATATTAATAGTTATAGTATGGAAACTCTAAAGATCAATTTGGGGGTCACGATTTAGGTCAAATTGACTGAGCCCATGACAAGGTTTGTTGGTTACCATCTATTCTCTGACTTCAGAACTTACCTACAAATCTAGACCTAACAATTATTCTCAGAAAATATTTGTAATCTTAACAAGAAAATTATTTCACTCTCAGAATATTCAACATTTTGTCTCCACAACAACAAAATTTTGTGACTATACACACAGAAAATATTAATAGTTATAGTATGGAAACTCTAAAGATCAATTTGGGGGTCACGATTTAGGTCAAATTGACTGAGCCCATGACAAGGTTTGTTGGTTACCATCTATTCTCTGACATCAGAACTTACCTACAAATCTAGACCTAACAATTATTCTCAGAAACCACTGCTATTTATAAACTGAGACATGTCTTCAATGAAAACTATAGTAGTGGGAACATATTATTGAAACTTAATGGCTTCTAATTCTTTCTTTTTATCACTTTGCTACTTACAATTCAGTACTAAAACTGACCATTAAAAATAATTACACCAAACAGACTGAGATCAGCTCTCAATGAAAACTACTCCATCCAAAAGTCCTTATTAATAAAAATTCAACTTCCTTGAATATACAGGTTATTTAAAGATTTGTAAACATTTTTCATCACATAAAATATATCGAACTTTCAACAGCAGTTTGAAAAAATAATAATCACTAATGTTTCTTGCTACTAGAGTTCATGCTTATAAAAAAAAACACAACAAATTTACAGTAGAAAAAAACAAATGAAAACAAGACAAACATTCCAAAAATAAAATAAAGAACAGAAATGAAACAAAAATGAGCTTTACTGTGATAAAATTATATGTAAATAAGATTAGACATGTCTTCTTGTATATTGTGATTCATAAGAATAAGAAATATATACACGTACCATTCTTCTTAAGCTTAAATCTCAAAATTTATTTATATAAATAAGGAGAATAAAGATTAGGAAAGAAAAATTATGATAACAGAGCTACTGAACAACATAAAATAGCAACTGTTATATGTTTTCATTTGTACTTTGTATTAATTTTCATCTTTAGAAGTTAGAAATAGCTTGAAATCAAAGTAACTCAGTGAAAGTCTTTAATATTAATTGTTTAAATTATTTGCTAATTTTAAAGAAAAATTTTAAGTTCTAAATTCAGACTTTTCTTCCAGATGTTTAAAATACAGATGTCACACTTCTTATGTCTCAAGATTATGAAAAAAACACAAAGTTATGGTATTTAACCCTTAAACAGCAGAAATATTGCAGACAGCAGCATCAATTGATGTTGGCTGCCATTTAAGGGCTAACAAACTTTCACGATTTGTGTTGTTTCTAAGCAATTTTAACTGAGGAATTAGCAAACAAGAACTACACATTATTTTAATTTTAAAAAATACTGGTAATATTATATAATAAAAGGATTTTTTCCCAGCACAAAATAACAAATAAGTATAATCCTTTAGATATCCTTCTCTATGTATGTGTTACTCTTAATGTTTCCATGTTTAACTTTAAACGTATTTGAAAATAGTTTACTGTTTCACTAAAATTAAAAATTAAAAAGCCTTGAGGTTATGAGGAAATAACAACAATGTGATAATCATTCCAATGTGAAAAGCTACATATTCAGAATGTAATATTCATGTTTCTATATCACTCAAAGGATAATAATTGGAAAACGTGTCATTTAAATGAAACATTCATGTTATATTTGTTACACTAAATCTTACCTAACAACATTTAATACAATAATAGTCAACAAAAACACATCCTTATTTCAGTTTTAACACTGCATGAACTACTTTTTAATTAGATTAATAATTAAGATTACAGCATAATCCACAATCTACACACTACTTACACCCACCAACAAATTAAATCCCAAGACTCATCATGGTCAAATACCAACCTTGTTGTACCTTCATGGATCCTAAACTAAGGTAAGGCATCATTACAAGGTAAACCACAGCCAAATACTACGAACTAAACAAAAATTTAGCTATGAATGCTCGGCTTTTACTCACTTGTTTTTGGAGTTAAATATACACTGATAGCAGTTATAACATCAAAAGAAGGGTCACGATACAACTCTGTTACCAACAGGTCATTGTCTTTCATTCTCAAGGGAAATTTTTGCATATCTAAAAAAAATAATAAAAATATTTTTAGTAAAACTATAAACATATTACATGTTTAACTTCAACTGTCAAGATAAAATACTAAATTTATTCCAACTATCAATGAAGAGATTTCACTCCAATGTTAGTATTTCCTCAACTGTTGTTTAAAACACAGATCACCAAAATAAAACAAAAAGTTTATTGCATATATGAAAAGTTTTAAAGAACTAGTTTGTAAAAACTGCATTACTTTGTTTTATACTGATGAAAACACAGATGCATACTACAATAAACTTTGTTTACATTATCACTCCTTCAAAACAGCTGAGATAAGTAACTTGTATTAAGTTTGGATGATAGCTGTCAAAAACAACATTACAGAAAGCATAATTTCTTGTAAGTTTTTAAATATTCCTTAACAGTTATCATTTTACATACAAAAGCACTAAGCAATAGTTCATTTTCTTATCTGATGTAATTATACATTGTGCTTTAATAATTTTTAAATTCATAAGTAAACAATAACAGCAAAACTAAAAATCTTACACCAATAATAATACAAGTGATAACGACCATATTATTTGGTCCATACCTATATAATATATTGATCCATTGTTACAGCCTAGGAGAAGGAATGAACCAGCAGTGTCAAAACTTGCTATTGGAACAACATCTTGGATCTAAGAAAATACTGATTTATTTATCAGAACAAACAAACAAAAAATTCAGAACTTTCAATTCTGGATAAAAATATGAACTTTTATGATGTCAACCATTTTTAACTTTAACTAACAAATATAAATTACTATAACTGACACTAAACCTCCAACACAAATTACACTATAACTAATACAAAATTTAGATAATGCAACATTCACTAATGTTCAGGAAAATTACTCATGTAACTGTCAAAAAACTCTAAAATATATCAAATAATACTTCCAGAATGTTTTTCTTCTAAAGTTAATGTAGTTATCAAGTTTCAGGTATTAAAGCTATGATATGAAAACTTTCAAAGATATAAATAATTAGTTAACATGACAGCAAAAAATTAAAACACTTGCAACTTTTTAAATAATATGTATTTCAGTTTTATTCATAATGAATATATAGAAGAGTGTGTGTTTTTTCTTATAGCAAAGCCACATCGGGCTATATCTCCTGAGCCAACTGAGGGGAAACGAACCCCTGATTTTAGTGTTGTAAATCTGTAGACTTACCACACTATGAGCAGAGGGACATATAGAAGAGAATACAACATAAATCACACAATACTAGCCTGATAACCTGGGACAAGTAAGTAAAGTAAAAGACTTGTTGCTGATGTGGTACAATATTATGATTAGATTTAATACCAAGTAATTGTTTAAATACACTGACATATTTGATATGTTGCTTTCTCACAGTGAAATGGTGATATTAATTTCTTAAGCTCAGAAAAAATAATTTTACAACCAATTTTAAAATTTTTAGATTTTAAACATTTTAATCATTTTAAAGGTATTATTGTAAGAGATCTGTCAGGTTTGTTTAGAATTTCAATCTCTAATTCTATTTTGAGACTGACAAACAACTTTGTTGTTGTACCATATATATTTTGCAATGTGTTTTATATACAATTATACCTTTAATTTTAAAGGTATTTGCACTGCATGGTGTTCTACAGCACCAATTAACTTGCACCAAAGGGTTAAAACCTAAAATGATTTATTATAGGAAACTGGAAATTTATTGTAACTTACTTTTAATCAGTTTCATGAAAACAATAACAGTCTTGGATTTCACAATATTACCAAATTCATTTTTGAAAGTCAACAAATAAAATGAACCAAATACTTTGCATTTACAGAGAAGATAAAACATGAACATGAATCCTGTCTATATAATGATAAAAAAAACGAGAGAGAGAGAGAGACTCAAAGAAACATTTTTCCAAGCTATTTTAACAACCAACAGCTCACCTGCCAGTGTTGTGTCATTGCATGCCAAACCCCGACCTTCCCTGTGTGACTTAGTGCCACAAGCTGACTTCCAATGAAGAATAAATAATCAACAGGAACATTCAAATTGAAAGTCCCTAAAGAAACCAAAATATGAATACAGCATGTTTCATTTTTTAACTATATTTAAGCACTTGGGACATGATAGATTACCCTCCTGGTCACTTAAACCTCATATGAAAAACAAAACTAGCTTGAAGATTGTACCAAGTAAAAATAAGCATTTTTTGTTATAATATAAATTTATTTTTCTAAATAATATGTACTTTACTTGTAGTAGGTTAATGATGACTTTGGGCATAAAATCCATCAAGTTTGAACAGTCATTATTGAGAAGTGATCAATTATTACCAACATCAGTATCTATACAAGTACACTTTTGTTATACATTAAACAACTGAACACAGATTCAGTGTCACAAATGAAATTTCTTCCTTCTCTTTCACACTTGTGGCTATTTAAAAATGAGATTAAACCTTTAATAACACATTAATGTATACTAGTAGTATAACATAATGTTTGAAACATAAATATCCCTGTAAACAGCTTCATAAATTGTACCAAATGTAATTACAAAACAGGGTTCTTTTAGCCCACACCTAAAAATTACTTTACTGTAATATTCTTAACAACTCTTACCCACAGAATAAACTACTACTGCATATAAAGATATGAAATCCATTTTTAATGTATAGTGATCAGCAAGGAATACACCTCTTTCCATAAATACGAGTTACTTGATATTTATTCCTTATTTAATAAAAATCTTTCAATAATATACCATTAATTACACATGAAATGTAAAGATTTTGCAGTACCATGAAACATTATGTGAGGGACATCAACACGTCACGTACATAAACAAGAATTTGGAAATGCATACTTACTTGCATACAACATAATGCTTATTACATCCTAAGATAAACTTTCACACTACCACTATGTTGTTTATATGATAGAAATGATAAAAAATGAGAGCTCACCAATATCAGCTCGGCCTCCATCTTCACTTAGACCCCAAAGCCTCACCTGTGGCCCACAAGAGATAGCTAACATCTTAGTACATTTCTCTGGTTGGTTGGTAGCAACTTTGGCATTAAGAGCTATTCTTTCCACTACTGGTTCAATATGAGGACTAACAAATGCTCTTTGCCAGCCTGTGGAATCTTTAAGTCTATAAATTTTAGTTAAAAATGAATTAATCAATAATGTGAACTAGTAAGTCAGTAAGAAAATAGTTTGCATTATTTTATACAAATATGAATGATATAACATAAATGAAATATATATATAACCTAGCAAACATTTCCTCATTTTCATGCTTCACTGAACCCACGAATGTACTAAACACACATTAGTTCATGCTCAAATGAACTGTTCTGCCAGTAATATCAATAAAATAAACACTTTTAACATTCATAATACCCAAAAAGAAAATAACTTTATGTATTTCCTTCTCAACAAAAGTATTTTTAATGTCATTTATTATACCTTAAATATTTTAAGCATTTTTGACTTTCAAACCAACTTCAAAATAAAGAACATTTGAATAAATTTGGGACGGGAAAAAAGATAAGACCAAATGAAGAAAATTCAAGTACCTACCTATAACAGGCTACAAAATGTGCATATGCAACAGCTATCCAGTTATGATGACCCTTCACAATTCGAACCCTCAGAGGATCAGTCCACACTGGTGTTCCTGAATGGGAAAAAAAAAAAAAAAACTTTTCAGAAACCTATCTTATTTAACATTATTTAAGTATTAAAATAAGCACATAAAGAAAATGCTGAGAATTAAACATACAACTGCTCTTTGCCAACCAGTTAATCTTTAAATCTAAACATCAGAGAGGAATAAAGGAGTTCATCAATAATATGAGCTGAATAATAAATAATACTATAATACACTGTGAAACAATTTAAATTTTGTAATCTGTACATGATGTGTTTCTGCAATTATAAACAGATTGACAATGGTAACAATTAATATCTGATATTTACAGTAACTACAACAAAATTATAAAAAAAATTAAAATTTTCATCTATTGATTTTCTGAACAGTCAACAAAACAGCATATCTAGCTTATAAATTACAGAATCATATACACCATGGTTCACATAAAGTAATGAAAAATGCCAGAACTTTTCAGGTTTGGTTTGGTTTGTTTTGAATTTCGCACAAAGCTACACGAGGGCTATCTGCACTACCCGTCCCTAATTTAGCAATGTACGAATATAGAGAAGGCAGCTAGTGATCACCACTCACCACCAACTCTTGGGCTACTATTTTACCAATGAATAATGGGATTGATTGTCACGTTATAACACACCCACAGCTGAAATGGCAAGCATGTTTGGTGTGAAGGGTATTCGAACCTGCGACCCTTAACCACCTGGCCACGACTTTTCAGGTCTACATTTACAGATTTGAACAGAACTGAGCCCCATCAAAATTAAATAACTGTTTTATAATTATTTTATGAAAAAGGCAATAACAGTAGCACCTGAAAGAAAAAACTTTATTCATGAAAAAAAAAACTATTAAACAACCCATTAAAAGGAATTACAATTGACACTGCATATTGCATTACTGAACAAAGCTGTGACAAATTCATTACTTACATTTCTCTAGGTGTGCTTCAGCTTTTCCCAGCTTCAGTTTAATTACAAGTGTCTTTCATATACTGTGTTTTGGCAAGAACTAGAAACTCACTTATCAAATAATTTGAAACAAAACATTTATTCAACATACAACTTCAACTTACCAACTGGACAAGTCAACCAGTCTTTTCTTTGCTGCTGAGCATGCATAAAACATGTCACCATGCCAACAAAGCAAAGATTCACACTGATGTTGTTATTAATATAACTCTCACTGTCACATTCATGAACAATGTTGTACATCACACACAATTGAATTCTGTTATTTCTAAATGTTTTCTCAGTTTACTGTTGCAATTCTACTTAATAAAATACTTAATTCAATGGAAAACGTTCCTTATTCTAAACAATGGTATTACCAGATACACTATTTAATACAATTAGTATTATTAGCATTTTGTGGTACAAATAATTTGTTCAACAGGAATCATACCTTGAGTTCCAAAATATAAGCCTAAGTCTCCTCGTAAAGATTTAGTGAAGTCTGCTGATGAATTCCGTGAATGTCGTAAATCTAAAGATGAAGTTCGAGAATGACCTCTACCCAAAGTCCTCAAGTCTGAAGAGCTACGTGAAAGTTGGGACATATGGACTCGAGTGTCTACTGAAGAATTTCGTGAATGTGATGCCGAGGGTGACCGAGATGATGCAGAAGAGCTTTCTGTTGTAACACGTAACACTGAGCCTGGCTTGGCATCAGATACATTATTTGCTTGCACAGTTCCACTGGGAGCGATATGACATTCAGGAAGGATGCGAAAAGTTGCTGCTTCTCTCTTATCTAAGGTTCCACTACACACTGAAGGTTCCACAACAGGAACAGCTAGTGATACAAAACAAATATATATAAGAAAAGGCTTGAGACCTAAATTGTACAGAAAACTATTAGATAATTTTATATGGCTTAAAACATGTAGGTTATAAAATTTTATATCAAATTAACTTCAGTTAAAAATATGAATTCTGTATAATCATTCTTAAGAAAAAGTCAAATCCTAAGTAATGAATGAAAATGCAGACAAATATCTTCCATGAACATTCATGTGTTTATCATAACAAAACCTAGAAATACATGATCCCTCCTTTCTCTCCAAATGCATTAACATGACACAAACATACAAAGGTGAAAATGTTAAAAATTTTAAAGCTAGACATTTCATATGAGAAGCATCTTTGATACTAGTTCTTTAAAATTATAAAACAACTCTTTTAAACTAAAATCACAAAAAATTACTAAGAGTATTTTTGAAAGATAATAAAGCATGTTTTGTTGCACATAAATTGGTTAATAATATAAATCCAACTGAATTAAACTTTACATTCAAATCACAGGGTGTACTGACAAACATAACCATTAGGGCAAGTTGAATAACAAATTCTCTGCCCTTTTTTAATCTTACAAGGAGGAAGAAGATATCCATGAAATAGAACATCCCCACAAGATGACTGGTTGAGATCTTCACATAGAATTAACCGTTTCACTGCACAAAAAAAAAAAGATATATAAACACATGAATCAAATCTTGCTTCTCCCTACACATGTAAAAACATACTACAATATAAAAATGCAGAACTTTATGTTACTTTATGTATGTTTCACAAATTTATTTGGATTCCCTTCCTTAAGAGGAAGAGATGAAAATGATTTAAAAATTGCTATTTACAATTTCTTTCTAATTATATTAAATGACCAATTACAATTATTTCTTTTCATAAATTTATCTATAAATTCATAGCATACATTTATTAATAAAACTTCCTTACGTTCTTATAATTTTCAGAACTTTGCAAAACTTCCATAAATTTCAAAATAACCAAGAAATACTAAAAAAAACACACAAGTTTCACAAAGTTCTGAACATCATAAGAAGGTAATAATTAATAACTAATATCATAAAGAGCTCTTATACTCCAATATATTTGGTATTAAGAACTAATTTTCAATGTTATCTCAAACTGAATTAACATAAGCAACAATCAAGAAATTAGCTGGGTATACTTTATGCACTGACAAGTAGAATAAACACATACTTGGTATAAATTTATTCATTAATATTAATATATTTATTTATCTGTATTGAGAGAAATGTTCCAGAATATTACACCAACACTCAACAAGTGTTATCCAATTATCAGCAAGTCTTAATTTTGTACACTGATAAATAAGGTTGTGGTTATACAGAGTTACTGACAATTATTTATACATGTAACTTCAACTCGAAATGTAATGTCACCATAAACGTAGAATGTAGGTTATTTACATGGTATATGCTTTAGGCAAAATAGGCTCCATGTATCCCATTTTTGAAATTAACTTAAGAGAATATAACATACAAATTACTGGAAGTTTATCAAATGAAGTGGAAGTTCTTAATAAACATATTTACCTAATGGAGTGATTCCATAAAATTCTCCTTCGTGCCTCAAAATTCCAATGTCAACATCCCTTATACAGAATGATATACAAAATTATACATTAGCTGTTACGAGAAATAAAATTCAGTATTTCATATTTCAAAGTTTTTAAATAAACTGTTTGTTATGAAAGTTGGTTTTCTTTTATAAGTTATAAAGCTGCTTTCTCACTTGGTACATTAGATACAATTTTTTTTCATTAATATTTTGTTAGTAATTGTTTACTTGCAGCTACAGTCAGTTATTCAACATTAATTCATTAAAATATTAATATCTGCTCAAGATACACACACACATATATATATTTATTTATACAACTATTAAGGCATCACAACATACAAGTCTTTCCTCCATTTAATTGTAATTTTTAGTAACACAATCTTATCAGATTATATGCATACAACAATAGTCCATAAACATAACTCTAGATGATAATTAACTGTGTTAAAAAAGCTTGGAGCATTACAATTTGTCAAATTTAAAAATTAATATTACAAATATACATTTTACAATTTTGTTTTCTTTAGTTTCTGATCAGATAAAATATAAAAACTGATTCAAGTTTTGGCTTGAGAAGATTAGTGATAAGTAATTCCTTAACCCGATAACAATGGCATTTTTAAACCCATCTTTGAGCATGTTACCGAGTTACAGTTAAAATTTTATTACACCACTTTACAATGAATGCATTTTTAATGAAATTATTATTAAAAAGTATGCTTATAATTCAATCTTTTATATTATAAAAGTTTTCATTCCTATTTGTGAAAATGCACCTCTCGAACAACAAGTAAAATTTCAGCACATATCATGACCATGGTTAAAAATCTCAGCTTTAAAGCTACATAGGAGAAACAAGTGTGAAAATGTACACTTGCTTTAAATCTGATGGTGAATGTACATCACATACAAGTTCTTGTTAATGTAACTTAAGACACTGCATGAAGTAAAGCCATTGAAAAATTCCAGATTTGAAATCATTCCCACTTTCAAAGTAGAAGCTGTATTACTAAGTGTAATAGTTTTAGGATGAATGGCCTACTTATAAACAATTTATAGAAAATTAAGATAATAAATTGTATTTTATACTCAAAATAAAATCAGCTTGCAACTACTCAGAATGTAAGTGCTAATAACTGTATTAAATAACATTTTTTTATTAAAACAGTAGAAAAAAATATTGAACATTCTATTTTTCTGAAACTACATACTTTTAAGAAAATTTGTCAAATTCCCAACAATTTCATGTGCTAATTTAATTTTCAAAAAGCTTTCACAAGAGTTATATAATCTACTTGCAAAACATACAAGTTATCATCATAGGGTTAACAACTGGATAATTTACCAAATATTTCTGCATAAAAGGTGAATTCATTATTGAAATAAAATATCTTTTTATTTTTTCACACTTCACTTGCATAATCTCCAGAAACTCCTAAATGAGTATCAGGTTCTTTTTGATAACATTGTATATTTCATCTAGACAAACAGCATATCTAATTCCAGGGTCTTTAGAGCCATTATCCAAGTATAATGAAAAAGAATGGTTGAAAAACATGAAGTAAATTGCAACACAGTTCTTTACTTTTAAGAATTGGCCATGAAGTTACAAGGTATTTATATTCACAGTTGGAGCCTTTATTATTTTATTAAATGTACGAGGTCTGATCAAAAAGTTCTAAGACTTGTTCTGTTACAGGTGCCAGTATAGAGGGAGTGAGCTTCACTGAGGTGTGTACAAAGTACAAATAGTGATCTACCCCACAAACTTTTCTCCAGACCCTACAACCATTTTGCAAAAAAATGTGTTCAAAAACAAGCAAATCTCTTGCTCCTGTTGTAATAAAAATGAACAGAAAAGAGCACCGTATTTGCATCAAGTTTTGTGTAAAAAAATGGTAAATGAGGAACAGAAATCCTCAAAAATGTTAAGAACTGTTTTTGGTGATGACTGCTTAAGTAAGGCTGTCATTTATCAGTGGATAAAATGCTTCCAAGATGGCTGGGAATTGGTCACAGATAACCCACGTTCTGGGCAACTGTCAACATCATCCACTGATGAAACGGTTGCTGAGGTGAAAGACAGTTAACCAGGCCTTTTATAAAGAGGTCTTAATTCGCTTGAGGGAGAAAGCTAGAAGAAATTCTTCGTGAAGTATGCTGAGAAGTAACTTATGCATTAGGTAATTTGATAGGGTAACATAAATTACATATTTGCAAGTGATTGAAAAATGGTGTGGCAGAAGTGTTAGTTAGACAATAAAATTACATATAAGCAGATTTATATTGTTACAAGCTGTTTAGAATAAACAATAGTGGTTTCCCATAACAACTTGCAGTCATTCCAGAAAGAAAAAGGGGTAACTTAGAATTATTTCAATTTTTGATGGTAATTATGAAATCGGTCAAATCAATCAATAGTGTATAGAGTTACAGTACAGAAGACGACAGATAACATAGTTTTCTCAAATAAAAAAGGTTTTAACAGGTTTTTATGGGCTAAGCAAAAAAAAAAAAAAATCTAAAAGTTTTGAAATGAAGATAAGGATTTTTAATCTTAACAAGAAAATCACTTTGCAGTTGGAGCAGTCAACACTCTGACAACATATAATTATCAACAAAGTTCTCGAAAAAATGCTTAATAAAAAATTCTAACTTTTTCTACAAAATAGTTTTAATGTTTACTGGAAGCTTGCCAAATTGAGGAGCTGCATTAAGAGCTTTCAGACTCGCAGTAGGTATACCACCATGGTTATATTGTGGTTACAATGTTGTACAAAATGCATCAGGGATATATTGGTTTCTCAGCAAATTAAGGAGCTGGGAGATTATTTTACATTCTAGCTTTTCAATGTGAAGTTTTTCTTATTGATTAACCACTGTTGATGTTGTATGGTGGAAATAATAAAATATAAGTTGAACTTCTAATACAAATGTGTTTCATGACATAAGAGTATTGAGCAATTTATTTTTTAAATATTTTCTTTTGAATTAAAAAATGGAATCTTATATAACATTAAAATATTATTTATTAACTACATTTTGATACCACAGTTAGTGCTACACATTGATAACAAAGAAGTTTAAATTCCGAATGTAACTATAAAAAGTCATGACATGCACATTTTGATCCCATTTGTGTTCATAGAGTTAGCACGTAGTCTGTTCAGCACTGGCACATAGTAGAATGACAATGTGAGTGTTTACTGAAATTCAACAATAATCAGGATGATGACAAACTTGTTACTTTCTTCCAGTTACATCAACATACACAATGAAATATTTACTAATCTCTCAACCAGGACTTGGTTGAATTGATCAATCATGCAACCACTTTGTACTTGATACAGTTTTGATACTAACCTCTTATCATGGTATGTGCATCTCCACAAAACATGACTTTCAGTTACCATTACAAGTCCTTTATATTAAAAAAAAATCAGATTTTTAGTGAAGTATTTCTCACAAAAATTTGTCCATGAATATACAATCTTTTTTTTCACTAGTCCAAGTGCAAAGTGTTTGTTTGTTAAGATGAAAAATATTTCTCTTTATCCCAAAAATTACAATTTTCATAATCTCTAAAGTCTCCAATACACATTTCCAAAGTTTGGTGAATAGATTAGAGAAGGTCTGTTTGTTTGTTTTCAGTTTAACTTAAAGCTACTTGAGGGCTATCTGCACTAGCTATCCCTAATTTAGCAGTGTAAGACTAGAGGGAAGGCAGCTAGTCATCATCACCCACTACCAACTCTTAGACCACTCTTTTACCAATGAATAGTGGGATTGACTGTCACATTATAACGCTCTCAAAGCTGAAAGGCTGAGCATGTTTGAACTCATGACCCTCAGATTACGAGTTGAGTGCTTTAACCACCTGGCCATGCTGGGCCAAAATTAAAGAGGAGGAAATGCTTAGAGAAAAAATGTCTTAAAATTAAAAATAAAGTATTATCATCTATGATTTTATCCTAAACTAACTGGTATAACATGAACAAAAAGTAGTTTAAGTTTCGAATGTAACTCGTTAAAAACCTTGTGACACGTGCAATAAAGCATGCCCACATTGAGAGGGTTAAAGAATTGTTCATCATTATTCTACTCAAGTCAAAACTGAATTTGTATTACTTTTTACATATATTAATTTTGAGAGCCTTTAAAATGTCAAAATAGAAGAACATCCCTATTCATATTACAGTTATACATACAATACAACAAAATAACTACTATTCAATACAGTACAAAAATAAATTCTGGGTCAGAGAATGTCACATATGAGAAGGACTGGTGCTTTCTAAAACCCAAAATACCTGTTAAGTGGTATCAACACAAGGTACAGAAATGTTTAAAAAAATTAACTCATAAAAGTTAATAATTTTTTAAACACACAATAATTATGAGTACAACATTTTTTTATATATTAGCCTCATTCTAGCAGGTATGAGATATTTAATACCCTATAATGAAATTTTACCACAAGAAATATATTTTCCACAAAGGTATAAAAAATCTAAAATGGACAATTTAGAATGTAGATGTGTCGTGATACACACAAGTGAAAATTGAGAATTTATGTAAATATTTCCTTTCAAAATCAAATCAAAACTTTAATATAAAAATGTTGAATTACAAAATACATTTTGTTGCAGTTTAAGGAACATATATTAAAAAGTGTATGTTCTGGAATTATGAAAAAACTAAAAGCCAAATTTTACATTTTTAAGTTTTCTTACATTTTATATATATTTATGTATCCTACATATATGTATGTGTTTATATATATAGAAAGAACAAATATCTGTGTGTCTGTCTTTTTATCTGTTGCCTAATTACTTTCAGGTCAATGGGCCAATTTCAACCAAACTATTTTGAATAATAGTTTGGAACAAGAAGCATGTTATGGGTGGTTAGCACCCTCTTCATTCCTAATTATTTGTTTTTGAGCTTTTATTTTCTCTACATAAATTAACTTTAACTACATGCACAGATGGTGTTACATCCTAACACACATACATAAAACTATTACATCTTTTATAACACAACATTCACAATGCAGTGAAAACAATTAGCCACTACGACTGCAATAACACACAAACCCATTTTAATTTCTATGACTATTTAAAACTGATTTTAACAGCTCTTTCTTGGGTTATACCTACTTCCTATTTTGACATGTGACATTTCAAGTTTGGCCCATAAGGCACACAGAAATGGAAGGGCATTAAGAGATGAATGTTGAAAATGAGTAAGAGAAAGCATCCATACTGCCACTACTTCTTAAAACAAAATCATCATGAACTTTGCACAATATACATCATGTTTTAAGTTCTCAAACCTACACAAAACTTTTGGTGGGGTAATAGTGAACACTGTTATAATATGCTATAAATAAACTGTGAGAAAATTAGGATTTTTATGTTATTTATCATAGCATCTCTCCCACATTTTTCAAGTTCAAAACCTAGACAAAGGGTGGGTACATAACCTGGTATGTACATATATGTGAGTGCACATATGACACTAAAATATTTTCCCTTAAAGAACTTCTTATAATACAATTTTTTAAAAAACTCAAGAACTATAATGCTAAACAAAGTTCTGTAAAATTTACCTGAGATCAAGATTTTTTGTCCTCAAAAAATTTAGTATAACAGAGAAGAGTTTTGGGTCTCTATCAATAAATATCTGAAATATACAAAGAATAATACATATAAATTCAAACAGAAATTAATCTTTTTTTGTCACATAACTAGTTTTCCAAAAGAAACAAATTCTAAAACAGAACTATGAATGAGATGCGAGAATAACAGAAATTACTACATAACAGATAGTAGAATGATGTCAGTAGAAATTAAAAACATATTCACTGGTGTTCTTCATAAGAAATTGTGTAAGATGTGAATATGTAAGGATTATTTTCACCATCCTAAGTGAAATAACATATACTACGAAGTTTGAATGTAACCTCCTATATCTCCACTATATTAACAATACTTTTTATATATTTGCAAATTAAAACATGAACTTAAGCTATATTCAAGTATATTAACTCCCAAACACTTGGCTGCACTTATTTGATAAACATGTTGTATGATTTTAATTACTGCATTGCAAAAAGAAAAAAAAAATACAAGAATAAAAAGCCTGACACTTCAAAAAAGAAGTTTCTTCAGAGTATAGTTCCTGAAAATAACATATCTTATATATGAAACACATATTTGCAGGTTTCTGGCATTTTCTTCTGAGAAACAAATGAGCTTACTTTTGTTTTGATTAGAAAAGTACCACACACAGTTATGAAACTGTCATAATCAATGACATCCAACAAAATTAACTACACATGGCCAAAATTATGATCAAGGTTATTTTTCTAAAATTGTTGATCAGAAGGTTTCATTTCATATATATACCAACTTTTAACCACATTTTCATATTTTTTATATACTGTTTCCTCATTTCTTTTCAGTGTTTTTTCTTTGGCCATCTAAAAAGCTACTTGGCTAATAAGGTCTAATGGAAACATGACCTAACACAGCAAAACAAAACCTGATATAATGACTTAACTAAGCATATATTGTCTTGTTCAAATGCTATCAAACAGCTGCATCACAATTCACATGATATACAAAATTATAAATCAAACTTAAAATAAGTGTGGACAATAACCATGGTGGAAGTTATAATCAAAATTAATTTCTTCTAGCAACATATGATAGCTAAGCTTTTATCACTTTTTCTTATCTCTATGCAAATCTTTGCTGAACTGGAAACTACATCAACTTATACAATTGAAAAGAACAACAACAACAAAAGAAAAAAAGAAATTTTATTAGATGTTTAAATCAATAGAGTAAACTTTTTCAAAGCTCATATATAAGTATTACAACTATGTTTGAGAACCAATGATTTGATAGAATCAGTACACCTACACCTTTACTGAAGTGAAGATAAAATTAGCATTTTGAACTGTCAGATCATCCCTTAAGTAATGTCTGAATATTTAATACAGAAATTGCATCATCATTTCTACCTTTTTAAAAGGCTTTATTGACTAAAAGATGTAGTAGGACATGTATAAATATGTTCAGACAAATAAAAGAAACTAACCCAACTTCACTTTTTCAGATCATTAATCATATAAACCCTTATGAAGATGGATGTGTCAGAGGAGCACATTAGACATATAATGCTTTATGAGTTTAAAAAAGGCAATAGTGTAGCAGAAACTATATAAAACATTCAAGGTGTTTATGGTGTAGAGTCTCTCAATAAAAGAAGATGTCTAAGATGGTTTCAGAAGTTCAGATCAGATGACTACAGCTTAAGTGATGCACCACATTCAGGTCGTCCTGTTGACTCTAATGATGACTTACTGCTGGCTGCACTTGATGAAGACTGTGCTGTAACAATTGAAGAACAGCACAGAAACTTAATTCAACCCATTCAAGAGTTTACCGTCATCTGTAACAGCTTGGAAAGATGTCAAAACTTGGAAAATGGGTTCCCCATGATTTGACAGAAGCCAACCTTAGAGCGGAAGTAGATATTTGCACTTCTCTACACTCTTGTGAATGTAACTCATCTTCTCTGGACAGATTAGTGACTGGAGATGAAAAATGGACATATATTAAAAATGTTAAGTGCCGCAGACAATGGCTCAGTACAGGTAAACTAGCTAAAGCACAGCCTAAAATGGACCACCACCCTAGGAAAGTCTTGTTAAGCGTTTGGTGGGATATTGTTGGTATGATCAACTTTGAGTTGCTGCCATTCAATGTAACGATTACATCAGACTTCTATTGTGGACAGTTAGAGTGCTTGAATGTTGCACTGAAAGAAAGGAGGCCTGCTTTGATCAATCGTGAAAGGTGTTGTGTTACACCAGGACAATGCACGACCCCATACAGCAAGGATCACACCTGTAGAGATTGAAGAGCTAGACTGGGAAAACTTCCACATCCTCCTTATTCTCCAGACCTTGCTCTATCTGATTATCATCTATTCCAAAGTGTGAAGAACTATCTTGATGGGAAAGAGCTTGGAACACATGAAGATGTCAAAACTACCCTCTCTACATTATTTTCTTCCAAAACCCAGGAATTTCATAGAAGTGGCATTTAGAAGCTTGTGAATTGTTGGCAGGAAGTAATTAATAATAATGGAACATATGTTATTAATTAAATAAGATTGAAAGCATTTGAAATCCTTTCCCTTTTTCTGAACCTAAAATCAGACATTACTTAAGGGATGACTTGATATTCTGACTTTCCTCCTGGGGAAAAGAGGTCTTGAGTGCTATATTATGCTCAAGAAGAATTTAGAAAATATACAATGAATGTTTTTGTTGTAACATGCTAAAATCAACCCAATATTGAAATGTAATATTCCATATGTAGAAAAATTAATATGTTTATCTTACATAACTTTTTAATTCAATAATGCAATTTTGCCTTTAAAGTAGGTTGTATCCACCTGAGCATGGTAGAGTTAATATAACTTGATAGTATTAGTATATACTATTACAGATGACTAACATTTATCAAAAACACCATGGGCAATATATCAGTTTTAATAGTGCTCAACAATGTTCAGATGTATCCTTAAGACAGTTGGTACGTAAGGCTCCTTTGATTTTGCATTTGTTTATATTTGTTTCCTTACTTATGCAACAACTAAAACCAAAATGAAACCAATATAAAGGAACACCTTTATACCTATACAAGTAAATAACCTAACATCATACTGCAATCCCCCCTACAATTCTATACTCATTAAAATTCTCACCCTAAGATGGGACCAGTAACAGTCAGTTGCAAACTCTCTCTTTGTTAACCTGAAGATGACTTAAAAAGGTCAAAACATTGTTCTTTACTTTATTTTAATTGAAGTACTAATACCCATCCTGCCTGTCTTGAGAAGACATTTTTATTTCAAGTGGGTTTCTCATCATCACAAATGTTCAGACAGGAAAAAAAATCAGTTACAATAAACACTTCTTATACTCTGTGAAAATGATTTCATTTAGATATATTTAAAAAGTAGTTAAGAAAAAAGATAGTTGTTGAAACTGGCAAGTACTACATAAAATATTAATTTTATACAAACAGAGCAAATTTTTATAAGATTTAAATAATTACAAACATGAGTATAATTAAACAATATACAAAAAGTAACTTTTATCAACTGAAGTGAAAGTGTGATCAACTTTAAACAGACACAGCTGTAAAGCACAAATTATTATTTTAGAGAATCAAACTTTACTTACTGCCCCAGTTTCATCTCTGAGAGTTGAAATTCTACCACTCAGCATGCTATAGTAAAAATGTTATTAATAAATACAAGTTTCTTAAAAAATCTGTTACAGAAAAAAAACATCACAGTCATATCTTTATAATAAACATTTTCATATAGAGAATACAGTAACAAAAGAACTGTTATTTAAATAAAACAATTTTAATAAAACTTTTAGCAAATATTTCATATTTATGTAAAACTAAAAGTATACTTTAATTTCTGATAAAAAGAAATCCACTACTCCATTTTGAAAATTCATAAATTACTATTCCCTGCTCATGCTAACCAATCACCATGCTAGCAAATGTAAAGCTAAACTCAATGTAGGAAAGCTAAAACACCTTTAATTCACCACAAAAGTGAACAAAAATTCATTATTACTTTTTAAAAGTAATCTTGAAAATTGTTAGATGTACACGACTGTTTAATGTAGGTATTCATTTTGTGAGTTAATATTTAATGGTTGTCTGGTGTTTCATAATAAAAGTTAAAAGTAATTATTTTAAAGGTAATAGTTGTGACAAGTTTGATTACATTACTCAGTAAGAGTCATTTATGTTTGAAAGTTAACTAATACTGTTGATATTACATAACTCAAATCTCATTTTTTGAGCCCTCAGTAAAAAAGAAAAAAAGGTATTTATGTAGGTGGCTCAAGAGTACAAGTTAATAATAAGTAAGAATTGAAGAAACAAAGTTCAGAAAAGTAAAAGTTTAGTGAGGAAATATGAAGTTACCCAGGATATGAGCGAATAACCATAACAGATACTTTAAAGTAAGTTTCAGTTTAACAGAAACAAGAAGAATAATTTGTCTTGTCAAAGAGCACTCTAAATTAACTAATTTGAAATTCAAGATATGAAAGGGTAGAGTAAGTGAATTATTTACTAATACAGTTGTGATAAGATTAGAGAAAAACAGTTTGTTTTATCAACTGGATTCTAAAGTAATTGAATCAGCATAAGTAGACCATTGACAAGAAAGAGAGAACTATTCAGTGTTTAAGATACAACTGTAATATCCACAGTAAAAAGAATTTTTGTACATACATTTAATTTCTTTGCAATATATTACTTTAAAACAAGTGGAGTGTATGCTGTCCATTTATTGTTGAATTTATTGCCAGCAAATCACAGAACCTACTGTAGAAGAATCCTTACCTCACTTATTACATAAAACCCTCACAACAACAAAAAAGCCATATCTGAACATCACATCAAAGCAAATGGTACAATAAATGAGACACAACTGAATGAAAATGCAAGACTTGTGACAATTTTCTCAAGAGAAAATTTAAGGAATCACTTTCAATTCAATCCAGACACCCATCAACAGGTACAATACCTGGCCCATATAATTTTTTTACATGTTTTATTTATTTTTTTAACTTTTACCATTACAATCAGCAATTTTCACTCATTTAACATAGACATTTCACATGTACTGTTCCCTAATGCTACATACAAGTAGTCATTTAGTTTGTATAGTTTTGTTCTTGTATTAATTTACAACATTAAAGTGTTCCTAAAGAAAATACTCATCTTTTACATATATTATGTAGTATAAATGTTGATGGTGTGAATGCTCTGATAACAACTATCTCAAAGTTATCATTTTTACATTCCCAGCTTCTTTATACTACTATAATACCTCAAATATAATAAATTTAAATTCAACAGCTTCGATATACCCACTAACATAAGTTTAATACTTTAAGCGTTGAAGTGGCTAATGAAGTATGTGTGTATGGCTGACACAGATTTCATTGCATCAGCCACAATGATGAAAGGATTTATGTGGAAAAAGTGAGTAAAGCTATTCACTTTATCTTTAAAATATCTTAGATTAATAAAACTTAGCTCAACACCTTTGTTTCTTCAGCATATCACAAAACTCAAAATCTCATTCTCAACTTGTAAACAATCCAAGCAATACAATAAACAAGTTTTTACTCTTGAGAAACTAAGATGATTCTAAAGCTAAATTTTATAATCAGTGTTCATTTTCAATATATGAACGTGAAGAAAAATATTTGTTTATGAGCTCATTTTAAACTTAGTGAAATAAAGATAACAAGACAAATATCACTAGGCAGTACTAAGACATGCCTGGCATGACAAAAACAAATAAAAATCATTTTAATTAAGACAATGTTGACCAGAAATAAAATAAGCTTGTTCAGAAACCAAATATTTACATAAAACTCTCCTGAGAAAAATTTTTTTTAGTAAATGAGAACAAACAAAAGTTATTCTTGTCTATATTAATACATCTAAAGATAGATTATTGAAATCCAGTATTTCCAAAATAAAATATTATCAATATTGTCAACTGTAATATGACAGTATTTTTGTTTTATTATTATTATTATTCCTGTTAAGGTTATGTGTTACCACAGTTTGGCAGAATAACCAAAACTACAAACTGTGAAAGATGTAACACTTTTATGTAAGGCAAACCCTGAAGTGACTACTGAGCAAGTTGTAAGATGATGAGGAAAAGGAAAATACAACTCCAGTGAAACTTAATTTTATGATTTAATTATTTATGTGGCACTTTTTTTTGTGGAATGCCACAAATGTTTAAACCCATACTTTATTTAATAAACAGAAAATTAAGACATGTTTAAAATGTTTGACAATTTTATTGAATAAAATATCTAACTACTTCAATTGACCAAAGACAATTACTACAATCAAACTTCTAACTCAGGCTAGACTAAAATTCTTAAAACTTCTTATCAATTTGACTAGGACTATTATTAAAATGCAGACTAAATTAATGCTGATCACAACTAATATTTCACAAATATTCTAAAAAAGTTATTCCAACAAGCAAATACTACTAAGAACTTTAGATTGAAAAATAATAGCAAGTTTTTTTAACTACAGCATTTAATCACATGGAAGTGACTTGTAATATTCCAAAAAAATAATTTAGGTAATACTACCATAGAATTACTTAAGCTTAAAATCAGGAAACATTTAAAATTAGTTTTTTAAAACATTCATTTTTATATTTTTCTTTTCAAATAAAGAGTCTGAAAATAGCTTCTAATCACTATAATCTAACTTATACACAAGTGCATGCATTATATGAGGTTTTACAACAAACAAAGAATGAAAAAATTTGCAATACACACTTTTTTGCATTCTATGCCTTTTGTGATAAAGCCTATAAAATGTTCGAATTTTATATGTTAGTAACAAAATCATTTAAAATAAATCTGAATGATAAGTGCATCTTCAAGATGTAAAGTACCAGGAAAGAATATATTTTACCTGCTGAAAAATGAGTCTGGAACCCATGTCAAGGTTTGTTTTGAAGTAGCATACCTTTGGAAGGGAAAAAATGAAACTTTTGTTATTTATTAACATATTCACAAGAAATACTCTATTAGTGATGTAAGATATTTACAGCTAACTCTTTCACTGCTATAGGTGTATGACATTTTATAGTACCACAAAGAAGGGATTTTTTTCCTTCCAAATTTCTCATAGTTTACCTGTATCAAGTTTCAGATAAATAATGAAATAAAACATTTTGTTTTTATATTGTGAATCTAAAAATACATCTGGCACTAGGAGAGTTGTTTAACTATAAACATAAAAGTGAAGGAGTTAATAAAAAATATAATAATCAAATTTATATATCTCCCATTTTCTTTTTCCCCTATGGACTTCAATCACCTTTTGAAAACTAATGTTTCTGTGCAAATGAAAACTTTTGTACAATGAAGCAAATTTGTTCAGTAAAAAACAATTCTCACTATATGAGAGAAAACAAAACACCTTTTTGAGCTTTTAAATGCCTTCAGTTATTATTAACCCTTAAACAGCAGGAATGTTGAAGGTAGCAGCATCAACTGATGATGGCTACCATTTAAGGATTAAATGGTGAATTACAGATAGCATCAATTGCTGATGATGTAAGAGAACATTCAGATTTAGTTTCGATACAACCTTCATACTTTAGTTTTCATACCTAATGTTGAAATTACCTTTAAAGTTGTTTAAAGTGAATATATATATATATACATTTTGATAAATTTGTAAATTTAATTAACCCTCATACAACTGTAATTATTACAGAGCAGTTTTAAAATTGTTTAAACTAGTTTTTCTTAGCAAGATAAACTATTATATTTTACCAATCACAGAAGAACTACCCATCACCAAGTTCCTACAAAGGTAACTAACTGTATATGTATACATGTTCACAAAAGCATGACCTTAATAAAATGGTATCAGAATATTAACAGTAGAAAAAGACAGATTTAACATAACCATTTTAAACTTGTGCTGTTGACAAAAAAAAAATAACACGTGAAATCTTTACTTCCAAATGAAAAGCTATAATAGCTTTATAAACCAATTTTGTACTGTTATATAATGAATACACAATTGGCAAATATATATAAACTATACTTTTGACTTTATAGTACATCAATATTACATAACTAAAACTGTATATTTTTCCATAAACAATCCATAATTCAGCTTTTATGCTTATAACTCATTTCAATAAGTAATAAGAATATATTTAATTATCTGTACTGATTGCAAGCATTATTTTTAGTTCTTCTGTAAATTCTAGCTTGCTCTGGTTAGAAGTTAACTAATTAAGAAATCCACGTATACTACTTACATTTTATAATTTTAAAAAAAAAACGTTTAAAACAAGAAACTTCTTTCAACTCTTTAAAGCAGAACCTCACTCTAATTTAAAATTATATTATAAAAAGTGCATTCTTACCTAACACCACCAACATTTAAATGAACTATATCACCAGGAACCAAAGGCTGGGAAGACATTCTTTTTAAAATCAAAATGCAAGAAACTCTGTAAAATATCAACACACAAACATATTTAAAAAATTGTACCATAAAACATAGAACACTGTTATTATCATTCTTCTTAAAAAACTTCAGAGTTTAATAGTTTATCATGATATTTTTAATACCTCAAGCTACTATAATGTAGTTATCAGGTCAAACATTCCTTTACTGTTTACTTTACACATAGCATTTGTGTGTGTGTGTGTGTGTGTGTGTGTGTGTGTTAAATTCAACATGTAGTCATATGTCCAATTTAAAAATAAGTTTTCTATTGAACAAAATGTTCTAAAAATAAAATTAATAGATGATGTTATTGAAGTTTTAAGATTATCTATGAAACTAGTGATATAAAAGTATGAAAGGACACAAGTTTCAAAAATAAGAGACTAAGGTACAGTTGTATTTTCTGCTAGTGCAACAGATTTATGGAATAAGTTACCACTAACAATAGTGCAACCCAACACTTAATTGGAATTTAATGATTTTATTAAAAATAAAAAATGGGTTTAAATCTTTTCTCAACAATGATTGTGAACGAATGACCTTAGAAAAACAAACATTAAAATACAGGAATTTATGAAGTAGATGTTCAACTACCTATTGTTAAAATGCTACCTGAACAGACAACTAATGTCAATGGAAAAATCATATTATGAAATCAGAACTATAAACAATAAGTAGAACTCCAAAAATTTATATAGATATAAAACCTCTCAGTCAGCTGAAATTGAAGGAAATTTGAAGAATTCTAATCAGGAAGATAGAATATTCTTTATAGAGAACTTGAGACCTGCATCAAACAGCTGTTGCTTGCGACAATGAATGAATCTGCTTAGATTTTCTGGCTCTGACAAACCAACTATTTTTCTGGTTTACAATCTTCCAGCAGAGGATCACTGACGTTAATCATCAAAAGATCAATCAAGGTAGAAGTGATGAACTGTCAGCTGTGTGACAGCACAGATAATTACATATTTTTTTCTGTTGCACTGTTTGGTGTTTATAATATAACAGCAAATCTTACCCATATAACTTACATCACTTCATGTTACTGGAAACAAATGACATTATTATTATAAGTTGTTTTTTTGTTTGTGTGTTTAACGTTTATCAAATCATAAACAATAACCTGGTAAGTTTTGATTAGTATTGTATCAAGTAGGATTACTGAAAATAACTCACAACGGGCAGTTGTTTTTTTTTCATTTTTGATATGTTAAGAGACAATGATCACGTGTCTGAGAATTAAGTCAGGATTTTCTTTGGCTTTCATGCACTTTCTGCTTCAAACATTTAGGACCCCCCCACCGTCTTTCTTTATGTATGTGAAACCTCCACTATTTTTCTTGCAGTAGCAAAATGAAATATGTAACAGTTGACCTGTACTATTCTAACACTACCACCACTGCCACACTTTTCACTGTATTAGTACTCCTTTGTACAACACCAGTTGTTGAGGTAAACTAGCTGAGGTTTTCTACAATCCACCATCCCAGCAGCCACTGGTAGTGGCAAAGGTCTCTTGTGCTTCCCTCAATGAAGAGGTGAGAATTCACATTGAAAAAACCTGGAAAAAGTTTCCAGATCTGCCAGTGAAAGGTCTCTTTCTGAGGACACTGTAAAAAATAACTGCAAAACCCATTTTTAAACGGCTGTAAGAAGTGGGTAAAACACTTCCCATGTGACTGATTTTTTCATGGCAGTCCAGAAATAGTTACGGTGCAAATCAGAAAACTCAGTGTGTGTGTGTCTAAATATATATATGAATATATAGTGGGCACAGGTAAAGCCATGGTGGACAGTCTGAGCACTTTTTTGTTGTTTGGCATGATGTGGATTTGGCAACACCAGTCACCTTGTTGAATCCTATGAAATGAAAAAGGGGTTCTGAAAGAGAAATAGTATATCTTCTTCACAAATGGGACAGCTGAAGAAAAGCAGCCTTTGACCTTTGAAAGCCTAAAACCAGCAGAAGATAAAGCTAGAAGATGTAGAGGAGGAGGAAAATGTGTGGATACTGTCAAAATGCCTGCCTAGAAGAGCTCATCCTAGAGCTGAAGAATGTAGGAGAATGAAAAAAAAAAAAAAAGTGACAAACTGAATTTGAAGAAATAGGAAATAGTCTGTGAGATTCCACAACCCAAGATGAATATACCCAACCAGAAAAATCAATGGACCTATCCAATTGACAGTAGAAGGAGAGGGGATCCTTGAACAAAGTAGGATTCCTAGAGAGGAATACATTAACCCTATCTCAACTGGTATCCTTTACTGTGCACATTACACAAGGTTTTAGTGTCTTGCATTTAAAATTTTATTCAACTACTTTTCATGTTATACCAATTAGTATAGTATAAAATCTTAGCTAGCAATTCAGATTTCAATAGTATATAAGTTTTAAGTTCTTAATTCTAGAAGGTAATGTTAAATAAAATCCTGAATTTTCCCTATTGTGACACATTTTCTCTATTTTGTCCACCACACCTCCAAAAGGAATGAAATTAAAAGTAAATTACTCACTATAAAATCATCACTGCTCATAGTCTCTGTTTGGTTACAGAGTTATCAAATAGAAAATTAGACACCTCCTGCCCCACCCACCCATCAATAGTTCTCTCATGTTTAATTCTATATTACCTTTAACCAATAGAAAGCCAAGGTTTTCATCTAGTAAATATATCAGTTCTGAATAGATAATCATCAATTTCACTGAAGTACCTCTATTCCTGTGAGAAAACTAATGACCAACTTGTACAAATTTGTAATAGCTCTTCTTGCAGTCAGAATGCCAAAGAAAATTTTGAGATTTCAGATAAATAAGCTACTTTTTGCTTTTCATTAGTCTATGTTCTTTGGTGCATTATTTAACTAGATAAAAATTATTTAGTACCTTACTACTATTAGTATAAAAGAAAGTAGGGTTAATTGTCATCAACAATTGACAGCAAGAAAAAAGATGGGATGAGTATTTTATTTCTTGTTTTTCATGTTCATAATATAGCTATTATTATAAAATTAACTAAAATGTATATATAGGGTTATTTTTAGATTATTTAAGATTAAGTAATATAGATAATAATATAACAAAAATGTTTCATGATCACACACGCAAGCATCTCATAATAGTTCATGAGTAACGTAACTTGATACCATATTGTAAGCTGCATGTTCCTAAAGTGATTTACAATTTATAAGGGGATGGATAGTAGTTAAACATGATTCAAAGTGTAATCAATAAGATAACAAAACAATAAAAGTAATTATAAACAGATATATACTATCACCAGCTTAAAGCTACTTAGGATAAATGAATATGTTTCACATCAGAATTTGAAGTCATTCTGGAAAGAAAAAAAGGATAATTCAGATTTATTTTTATTTTTTGTGCATTTGTACCAGCTCAGTAAAACTGACTGATCCCATATGGAGACAGAGTAGAGAAAATAACGAATTTATAAAGAATAAATAAAGAATTTAAATGAGTACAGAGAGGTAACTAGGTTGGTCAAAATGACCAAGCCTGTGTTAAGGGAATTAGGATGGTGACCCCAAGAGAGAAAGGTCTCTGATAAAGCACAATGAACAGACCAACAAGAGAGAGGGGGCAATCTTGGTCCAAATAACCCAATAGACGAGAGATAGAAGGACTAAATACAGAAGTACAATCAACCTCTTGTGCAGTCAAAGACTGAGGAAGAAAAGCTCAATCAGGGTAGAGAAGTAAATGAGTGTGGTGGAGTAGGGTGCAAGAAGCATCTATAGGGTAGACATCTGAACAACAGTAATTGCAGGCAAAAAGAAGGAAGAAACATCTCAGGAGAGAAAAATGGTAGAAAGGGTAAAAAATCAATAGCAGATATGGGGCAAACACAAGTTTCGCAAAATCTCATGAAGGTCTTGGATAAGAATGTAAATTGGGTAAGGAGGGCAAAGAAATGAAACAGAAATGAGAGTGCAAGAGAATAAACACCTTGTGATATAAAAGGTGCAAATGCCATGGACAAGGCTTCCTCACAACTAGTAAAGGCAGAGACTGACAAGCCATTGTCAAACAGTCAGGTAAAAAGAAGAAAAGAAAAAAGGTGATTCATTGTATGATGACCAGGAAGACAATAGTAGTAAAAGTACCAATAACAGATATTAATTAAGAGACAAAAGGAGTGAAAGAGCAACAAGAAAATTACAAGAACAATATCACACAACTGAAAAGTCCAGCATGATAGGTAATAGAGCAAATTCAATGAATGATGGTGGAGGAAAGATATCCATAAATTAAAAAGGAATGTGTGAGGATGAAGCAAAGGTGAAAGGGGATATCGGGAAAAGAAAAAGAAGGATCCAAATATCAAACGGACCAAGGCTAAACTTGTAAAAGAAGTGCCAACATTATGGCCCAAAAAAGAGAGAAGCATGGAAAATTGTGGACTGGAAGGAGGAAACAAATAGGATAATAGGCATGCTGAAAAATGTTTGATGAGGTCTGGTTGAAAGCAGAGCCAATGGATACAGAATATGGGACTATAAGAGAGGAAGCAAGGAGATAAGGGTAGCAAATGCATCCAAAAGGAGCTTGTCCAAACAAGAGTAAACCCTGCAAAGAACCTCAGATGATCAAATGTGCAGTGACTAAGAGACATGGACCAACATCAAACTTTAAGCTCCTGGCAAGAAATAAGAATAAGGCTAGAAGTGTACATCTAACATCTAAAAACAAAAAGTAATGGAATAGATTCCTCACAAACAGTTGGTGTAAGAAATGACTATGGAATATACTGAGTGTAACATGACCAAGTGAACCACACCAACAGAGGCAGGAATGGAAACATACCAACAAATAGTAAGAAGATTATGTGCACTGATGTGGAATGAATGTTTATACAATCAAACATCAGAAGTTCTGCCCTCATCTAGAAATGTACCTCAATCAGAGATTGAAGCATTGAAGAAGGGAGAAATCTGGTTTGAGATGTTTAACAAATCCTCAAGGAGACACACAACAGAGGATAATGAACAAAAGAAAAAAACCTTGGCCTCTGGTGAAGATGTATGAGTGAATACTACAAAAGAACAAGAGGTTCCAAAGAAGCAAGAGTCCTCAAAAATGAAAGAACTTCTTATGTAGGAAGAAAATGAAGAGTGTTTTGAAGCATATAATAAAGACAGTTGCAAACGACAAAGGTGTAGAGGAGGTTCATGAGACTTTGTGTACAAACTCTGAACTGGGAAAGTGCAGTAAGCCCCAGTGCAAGCCAAAAGTCCTGATGATGAACAGGGTCCAACATCTTTAAGGCCAAGGTCCAGGCAGAGCCAAAGACCAGAGACCCATAGTCCAGTTTCAATCAAATAAGAGCACAATATATATTTAGTGTAGAACATTAATCCACTCCCCAAGTGGTGGAAGAGAAGACACAGAGAATGTTCAGTGCTCTTGTACATTTAACTCATAGTTGCTTGATGTGTGGTATAAAAGTCAGCTTATGGTCAAACATAAGCCCCAAGAACTTTACCTCAGGGACCACAGGAAGCAGAGTTCAGGATCTAAGTGAATACCCTGTTAGTGGAAAAAGTGCATGCAAATGCTTTTAGAGCAAGAGAAAAGTTAAGACCTTTTGCTGTGGTCCACTTCAGTAAATAATTCAAAGCAGTCTGTAGCTACCGCTCAATAAACTTCATGTTTGATGACTTTCACATCTCATTTCAGTTGTCGACACAGAACCCGTTTGCAACAGTAAAAGAAAGTTGTTCAGTGATGGCATTAACCTTTATACTGAAAATTGTGACACTCAAAAAACATCCCTGAGGGTCTTCAGGTTCCTGTAGAAAAAAATGAGAAAGTGCCAAACCCACACAAACTTAGAACCACATTCAGGATCAAGTTCTGAGAGAGCAGTGAATGAAGGCCAGTTGTCTTAGTCCAGCTTACATCATGGCATGCAGGTTGGGTGATATCGATCATGACCAGTCTCTCTCAAAAGGACAGGAAAATCACTGCCTTGTGGATTACTATCTACCCTCCATGAAAAGAGAGAGAATAGTAAAGGGAAATAGACTGAAAGATCAATAACAGTAAAAGACTGACTATGTGTATAAAAATAAGTATAAACACCAGGACTGAAGAGAGAAAGGTTGTGGTCCAAGAGCATAAACTCTACAGAGCAACCTCTCTCATCAATATCTGCATCTCCCCAGAGTAGATTGTGTCTATTAGAGTTCACCGGGATTAAAAAGGGAGATGGCAACTATTCAATGAGAGCATCAAGGTCTGACTGATCATAGGTCTTTCCAGGAAACAGGTAGAGAGAACAAACAGTGATGGTATGATGCAAGGAAACACAGATGGCTAGGCATCCAAGAAAGTGTTGAGTGGCAAAGTCAGGGTGGGCACATGCTGATCAACCAGCAGTGCCACCCTTCTATGCACTCATCCATCACACACACACAACCTGTCATTTCTGTACAAAGAAAATTGCCAAAAGGTGGCTGTATCAACAAGTTTCAAAAATGTTTCCTGTAAGGAAAGGTACACAAAATGATAAGAATTAATCAGTGCTTTGATGTCATCCAGATTAGAATGTAAACCTCGACAGTTCTACTGTATCAAAGTGGCCATTTTTACTTATGTGTAGATGAATTGGGTGGAGAGCCCCTCTGGTTTTGACCACGTCTTCTTTCTTTATTTGAAGGAGGTCTATCGATCTCCATGATTCCTGCCCTGGGTTGACTAGGCAAGTCTCTGTCATTGGAAGAAGATTCCAGTGACTGATGGTGTAAATAAATGATAATAATCTATCTCAGGGCCAGAGAAAAACATGTACCTGAGGAAACACCCAAACCCAGAACCACAGGAAATGAATCTGGGAATCTGCTGGAAGGAGTGGTTTGGGCAGAGATGGGTGTTGACAATGATTCATCAACTTTCTTAATCATGTAGGGCAAAAGACTTTTCACATGGTTTAAAACAATTCTTTCAGAGGCACAAGAAATCCTTCTGCAGTCCCAGTGTAGCAGTGGAATGAAGTACAGCAGCATACATTCGAGACAGAGTGGTGGATAGTAACTCTTGAATCCTGGGGTAAGAAATGTTGTGAATTGTTTTCAAACACTTCACCTCTTTTTCTTCCACCCATCTTGGGCATGAACAAAAGTAAGATAGGTGAGAGACACTACAGTTAAAACAATAGTCTATTTCACACTCACACTCATTGTGGTCCTTACCTCCACAACATGATGTCTTTGAGTGATCGAACCACTGACATTGGAAACATCCAAGATGGTTCAGAATATAGGGATTCCATTTTTGAAAGTGGAGATATGCCTTACTGCAGAAACTCTTTAGGTGAAGAAACCAGTGAGGATCTCTAACTCAGAGATGTTCTTCAGATCTCTCTCAACAATAACAGCTCGTGACAATTTCAAAGGAGCATGGGGAGTAACCTTAAGGGGTATATCCCCAATTGCCTTCAAATGAAAGAGGAGTTCACTGTGTTTAGGAGTGGACATTTCTGCCAATATATCACCAGGAAAAAGCTTTCTGACTGACTCAGGAGAGCCACCACAACCCTCTAGTGCTTTCTGAATTAAAAGGGATATTTGCCCTAAAGATTGGCCAGAAAGAGAATGTAGTATCAATAAATGAGGTACAGATGTTGAAAAGGTTGAAGACTGCTGCTCAAATTCTTCAAGAAGTGGTAATTTACCTATCGTCTGTTTTTTCACATTTTAGTTTGATTTTTGTCTGAGGGGTCCATAATAGAAAAAGAATGTTTTGGTGCCCACCAACTCCACTAACTATGGAGCCCCATGTTGGGACACACTGCAATGCCAAACAAGGATACTGCAGCAACACCTGGGTTTCGTGAGCACTATACCCAAACACCAGCATCAGACACAATGTACACAAACCCCCAACACTGACCAAAAGTAGACCAGTCAACTGACCCTAAGGGAGCACCTTAAAACTGCCCATCTACAAGAATTCAAGGCCAAGTGATTTGTTAGGGTTGAACCCCTCAACCACCAGCATCCTCTCTTTCCCTACACGGGTCGCCACGTACAGCAAACACATGGGTAGATATTTAGATTCTAGAGGGGGTAAACTAAAAAAACAGAACTTTCTCTGGGAGGTCTCCTCACCACATACAGGAATCCACATGAGGGGCACAAAGCTAATATATGCATGTCACCATTGGGAGAAGCTTGTGTCAATTTTATAATACAAACATACAAAAATTCAATGTGCTCCAGCTAGAATGTGATTTGGCACTTTAATATAACTAAAAATTCATAGCTGAACTAAATAACAGAAGAATAGAATCCACTAACTCATAAATCCATGCCCTTACCTTCATCTACATAAACAATATTCTCCTAAGAAAATTTTTTCACAAGATTAGCAAGGTAAGATTTTCTATTAATGAAACCATGTTGACTATCCAACAAAATTTTAAACTTTAAGTGATTTTTGCACAGCATCTATTATCAGACCTTCAAAAACTTTACTCACCATTAATGTAAAACTAATAAGCCTTTGATTACTAGCATGATTTTATCATCACCCTTTAAAAAGAAATAAAAAGAGCAACTTTAACTAACTTCTTCTCTCATACTTCCTCACGATTCAAAAAATTGTAACAAGTAGCTCACATATCTTTTCTTAGCAAGATTAATGCATCCATACTGAATCATTAATCAATCTTGTTTCCATCTTCACAGTTGTTAAGGACAAGTAATATTTCTCAAGTCTTTGTCAGAAAAATCTGAATAACAAAAAGTAGCATTTGAGATAACACAGACTCTTAAAGAGTGCCTCTAATACTTCAAAACTCATGTTTTTAAAAATTAGCCTGAATTGAAAGTTTAACTCTTTTTCTACATAAACAAGTCATAATATTTTTTAAATAAAATTTTACTATTTAACCTATAATAAGTGATTAAAAATAAATGTCTAGTTGTTTTCATTCCATTTCCACTTCACCATTAAAGCCAACATTAGCATTAAACTTAGCAATGCTTGTTGGTATTACAATCTTCCACAGCTTGATTTTTATTAATTCAAAAAAGACTTTACCAATTGTCTATCACTTACAAAAACCATTAAAATTCTCTATAGCTAAATAATTTTACAAAGTTTTTAATTCAAGGTATGATGATGTTGAGAAAGAGCAAATGTATCAATTTTCATGTTTTTATCATTCTTAAGTAAAATTATAGTGTTAAAACAGTTTGTGTTATGCATTTCTTTACCCTAACTACATTAATTACGTATGACATGTATGACTAAAAGTGTACTTTCAGAGATTACAACATCATTCTTTTGTTTTTGCTTAACTTGAAGGTTGTAAATTCTTAACACTTGTTTCCTCAGCACATAAAGTGGCCCAGTTTCAAAGTTCAGTGCTATTGTAATAACTCAACCATCTAAAAATCATCAGATACCAGTCTTCCTTTACCAATCCTCAAAGACCTTACTTTCATCCTAACATTCTGCTCATCTCTAATGTTTTTAAAGAAATCCTTACTATTGATTTTTACATTTTCAGGCAACATTTAATCATATACCATTTTTGATTTCTTACTTTCCTCTCTTTATTGGATAGACAAGACTGTTTAGTGATTTGATATTTAATGATTATTTAGTTTTCATAACAGCATTAAAAGTTAACTGTTTTAAAAGGAACAGTTGTGAAAAATTTTGTAACTCAGAGTGATGTATCTTGCATGCAATTTATTTATTGTAGTATTGTTGACATATTTCTTGAATTCTCTAAGTTTTTCTCAGTAAGTGAATATCATTGCTAATAGAGGGTTAGATTTTTGGTGTGCATGTATTTATATCATGCAAGATACCAAAGCTTAAGTCAGAAAATATTAAGTTACTGAAAGAGAAGTTGGACTGTATGATTGTTAATTTAACCATAATGGGCAATATTTTAAAGTCAGTAAATTAAAATAATTCATCTTGTCAACTGGAATTTAAAGTAATTAAATTATTTAGATTTTTATATACAACTGTGATATCCTATAATTTCAAGAATTTTCGTATACAAGTTTGTCTTTTGAACATATTTTAAAGCAAGTGGAATATGTGCTGTCCATTTAATGTTCACCTTTATTACCAACAAATCACAGACATCTATTGCAAAAGACCTGCCTAAGCTCAAAAACTGACATTCTTGATATTTTATAATTCTCTCAATCTCCCATCACACCAATTAAACAATTTACACTTAAGATTTTCTTTAATTTTATCCATTTTACCCATTGCAATGTAATTTGATTCTTTACATGACACCTTTCCTTTTCTTCAAGAATATTGTACACTTTGAAAATTAATTTTCTTTCCCACATTTCATTTGTCTTCAACTAATTCAGCTGTCCAATTAAAAACAGACAATTCTCATTGCATCTCTTCAAATTTGCTTTTTTATTTGTAGTTAAAATCTCATTACTCTTGATCTCCATATACATTGAACTATTAAACTTAATAAAGCAATGATCACTTTCATCATAATGTTCCATTACCTCCACCATCTAAACCATTTTTATATAAGCAGGAGGTTTTAATAATTTTTAAATAATGAAAAAAAACACAAAAAGACAATTTGATTCACCAGTTCACAGATTAGTAAATTTACACTGCAAGTTCAATTATGTTGTTAATAATTAATAAAGAACAATTAAAAATCAACCTTTCACACCACCCAATCTTCCCACTGAAATAATGTTAACAAAATATCAATGTTTGATATCAAACTATTGCTTTACCTGGTACCTTGAAATTGAATGAAACCCTTGTCAAGAAAAGATAAAATGAAGACCCAATAAAATCTACCAATTTCAAACTCCTAGACATGCATTCATATTATATGGATAAATGAAAACTGTCAAAAACTAAAAGTTGAAAATAAAATAGTAGTATGAACCTACCTATACATCTAGGAAAGTATAGGAGGGATTTTGTAATCATGTTGATTGTAAATGTGAAACAAATACATTGACTAATACATACCAGTTGTAACCTCAACTTTTTCTACATCACATCATGATGTATTTTATATGTTACTCATACCACTTTTATCATAAGATTATAGTAGCACACATTCTTTCACTCTAGCCACAACCAACAATATGATGCACAGCAAACTGCTGGCAGGACAACATATGGTCTGCTTATGACTGATGATATGATTTAAAGTTGTTGGTAAGACAAAATATAGTGTGTTTACAATACCCATTCATCATTTCTTGACATGCCATTCAAATCAGAAAGAGATATCTATGTACTGGTTTACGCATTATGTAATATGCACTATAAAGTCTACTGCATGGCTTTGTTTCTACAAATTCAATAGCAAAAAAGAATTATAAATGGTTTGAAATTTTGTTTTTGTGTTATCAAATAGAAAATGCTTCTGGATCCAGTGAAACCACTCAGACCAAAACAGAGTAGGAAAATAGCTAAAATTTTATGTATCTCTGATCCTTATTGGTCTAGCCACTTAGAGTCAACACCATGTTTTTGGTTTTACCATTCACTTGCTAATAGCTTTAAAATGGCAGAAGAAAGGTTTGGCAATCACCGTGATTTTTTTACAGCCAATTCATAACTGGCAGAAGTACCATTACTTTGAAATAAATCACACAAATTCAGGGTGTATTAGTACTGAAGATGTTTTTCAATTGTCATTTGATGTACAATAATTGTTATTTAATCTATAGAAGATGTATATATTTGCAACTGTGATTTTTTTATTTTCACATATTTCTGTAACTGGGAACTACAACTCTCTGGGTCTTCCAAATATCAGAACAATAAATCTAAAATAGCACTGTTCCTAGTAGGTTCCCTGAAAAATTGGTAGAAAAAAGTAATTTCAACTATAAAAACACAGTTTGATTCTAGCATTTCCTAATTAATATACTCAAAATTAAAATCATTCACAATCATGATCACATTAATAGTTGAAACCTTAATCTCACTATATAGTTTCATGTTAATTTCATGCAGTACCCTATAAGAAATTATCACAAAAAAAACCTTCTCTCTCCCATATTCACTAACAGAAACTGAAATAGTTTCAATCTCATCACCATCGTATTTTACACATAATAAAGCCACACTCTCCTTATTCATTAGTACTCAACCTATATTAAATAACCTATAGGCCAGCACTTAAAAGAAGTTTGTGTCATCAAAACTGTCTACATCTAACCAAATTCCAATTAATCCAATTACATCATAGCCTCTCTTTTGTTTAGTGCTATAAAATCATCTGTTTTATTTATTTCACTTATGGCATTACAATACCAACAATTTAGTTTACCCTTAAAGCTACTTCTGTACTTTGTTCCTACAATACATTTTTTTCTAATTTTTTTTTTTCTGTATTTAGTTTACACCATTCCTATTATTGGCTAAACCTACTTCAAAACTGTCCAAATAGCAAAGTTAATATCCTTTGCAAACAAGCTAGCCCATACACCTTTGAAATGAAAATCATCTATTACAAAAAAAAACTCTTTTTCCCATTGAACTGAGCCCACAAAATTCAACCAGCTTATCTGCTCATCTTTATGTATTAACCTAAGCCTAATATTAAGCTCTAGTAACCTACTTATAATTCCCATAATTCAGTCTTAGTAGTGAGCCAGAAACAAGTGAGTGACAGCTCATTTCTATAAATGCTTTTATCAACCCCCAATACTTATCACTCAGCTCCCATGTGCATAAAAAGACTGCATCACTGTTAGCAGCATTTTCTTTATCCCTTACTCTGTCAGTTATATCCTACACCCCTGCCCCTGGATAAGATAATTCTTTTCTCCCTGTTTACTCTACAGAGTATCCTATCCATATACCACACCTAAAATTACTTGTAACTACAACATCCATAAATTTTTCATTCCCATCTTCTTCCCTTTTGCCAATAGTTCTTCATCTGCTCAAGCTAAAGGCTGAAACGGAATCTACTCATTACTATCAAGTTCACTATTTCAAAGTTCTAGCCCTTATAGTACTATTTCTAGCTTCCAAAAATCACTATTAGATACTTTTTCTCTGGCATGTAATGGCTTAAATTACTCTTAAAATCCTGCTGTCATTTCAGAATGTACATTTCTCTTTGTCCATTGGCTTTATTTTATTTCAGGTAGCCTACAATTCCGCCCCCCTTAATTCCAACAAACAAATTGCATATTGTCATTACTAGCTTCCATCAATGCATGTCATACTTGCCAATCTTATATTCCCATATAAAACACTCCTTACACCCATCACACCCTATAAACTTCAAGCACTTAATTGTTAACACTTACACCTCTTTTAACCAGTAAAGTACGAGGATAAATAATCAATACTAAATAGTGTATTTCAATAACACTGGTAAGCCTAACAGCTAAGAGGTAATGTTTTGTATCATTCAACACTATTCTAGTTACCAAAAAGGACCTCACAGATTTGGTCAAACATCAGTGCAAAGTCCTGAACAAATATCGGCCAGAAAATCTCCCACCATTTAGCTGCAACTTCCAAATGAACGAATTACAGAAGCATACTACTACCAGTACACTATCATTTGTAAATTATTACTGCAAAGCTTATTACAAGTTTCACACTGACCTATAATAAAAATGTCATCAAAAAACCTCTCTAAACTGACCCTTAAGTTATTTTCTTACTCTTTTTCACGTTTCTGACTCGATTAAGCCTTTGGCATTGAATTTTTGAACAAGAAACACAATAATTCTAATATTTCTTTAATCGTGCTATATAAAAAACAGAAACATTTACATTACGTGTTATATAATATGCAACATAACTGAATTAAAACTTGAATTTGAAATATTAACGTTGTTTTATGCAGTGTTGCAGTTGATGTTAGCAATGCATAGTGACAGTGACATCAAAACTCTAGTGAGTTCGAAATTTAATTGGAATAATTATTTGAGTAATCAAGAAACCTATTTAACACCCTTACTTACATGAAGTTGATTCTGGACTTAATTTACGTAATTTTTCTGTACAAAAGAAAAACGAAAAATATCCAATTAAAGTTACGCATAACTTCTGTGAAGAACCAACCATTTCACATGGTTTAGGCCTAATTTTACTTTCCCACATTCACTGTCAGACTGAAAGGGCGGATGCAATAATTAATACTACACAACAAGACAAGGCGCACGTGATGTTGTTTATAATATATTAAAATTAAAGCTATTAAAGCTAAAAGGAAGCGCAGTTATTAGTACTCTTACAGCCTGCTTTTCATATAAATGTGGTAAAATTATTATGTTATAAAACTTTTGAACCTCTTAATAAGTATATCACTTTCGTGAAATTAACTTTTCAAATTATCCTGTCGAATTACCGTTTTTAAACTCTTCTTCATAAAAATAAAATATTAATAAATTTTGAATACTAACACAAGCCTGCAAATTTAAACTTCATAAAAACTATTTCGGTTTAATTACGACTTTTTTCATAATTCAACTACACATATTTCAAAAAAATATATATATATATCCCATGTCCCCCGCTGGTACAGCGATAAGTGTACGGATTTACAACGCTAAAACCAGGGATTCAATTCCACTCGGTGGACTCAACAGATGACCTAATGTAGCTTTGCTGTAGGAAAAAAAAAACACACCCTATCGCATTCGGATTATTTATAAATTGGGAAAAAAACTTTTAATTAGATCAAATTATTACTTTTACCATACCGAATATTTTTTATGATTAAATTTGTTAACAAAAATGCAAACTTAAGAAAAGGGAACAACATCGACGCCAAACGAATGTGCATCATCATTCATCTTGATTTTTTTTTGTAAAGTCTTCGTATTTCAGTCTCAAATCTATATATTATAATTTTCTTTTATATGTTGCGTCGATGCCTTCCCTTTGTCATGAAAATGGAAAAGGGAACAACATCGACGCCAAACGAATGTGCATCATCATTCATCTTGATTTTTTGTGTAAAGTCTTCGTATTTCAGTCTCAAATCTATGTATTATAATTTTCTTTTATATATTGCGTCGATGCCTTCCCTTTGTCATGAACAGACAAATATCTGGAGAAGGTTCTTGCTGGTTTAACACTTTAGAGCGAGTATTTCAAATCTGGTAAGTTTCACAATGAGAGCAGACCTAAGGCTGCTTTTAGCACGAGAGATAGCTTGTATGAGTTTTGCATTATACAAACCATTCTGCGAAAATTTCAAAAAGGCTAATGTTTTTTTGTTTGTTTTTGGAATTTCGCACAAAGCTACTCGAGGGTTATCTGTGCTAGCCGTCCCTAATTTAGCAGTGTAAGACTAGAGGGAAAGCAGCTAGTCATCACCACCCACCGCCAACTCTTGGGCTACTCTTTCATCAACGAACAGTGGGATTGACCGTAACATTATAACGCCCCCACGGCTGGGAGGGCGAGCATGTTTGGCGCGAACCCGCGGATTATGAGTCGCACGCCTTACGCGCTAGGCCATGCCAGGCCAAAGGCTAATGTAGTTTACACTGAAGGATTGCAATAGGAAAGGTCTATGTTGACGGTGTCTTTCATCGTTGGTTACTATATACTTGTATAGTCTGCAGCTGTGTACTTGTGAATCGTATTTCAATGAATATCAAAAAACAGGTTGGAAAGTGAAACCAAGAAAATACATGTTTATGTACACAAACGTGGCATTTGTCTATCATATTGTAGATATGTTAGAGTCTCTACAGACTTTGCCATGATAACAGTAGTGATATAGTGACTTAAATTTATGACCAAACGAGAAGTTTGCACTTTCCTTTATTTTGCAACATATTACCAATATTTGGTGTGAGAAATGTGAACAAGCATTTTGATTCCCAAATTTTACCTTTGGTGACAGGAGAAGTTGAAATAAGTATGTCAAAATGCACACAAAATGTACAATTTTGAGGTTAATTTATTAACTAAAACCACATAGTCCATCAGAAACTATTTTGGTATTTATTCCATCAAGTAGATATAGCCTAGTGCAAAAAATATTTTAGCATTGTCAGCCTGTAAGCATACCACTGACTCACTAAGGACTTCTGTAATAGCACCTTATTAAACAAACTTTACGTAAGCTGCAAGGCAAAATAAGCACATGCTCTTTTAGTTAAACTAGGGTATTCAGACAAACAATCTCATTTTAATAAAACTTTTTTCCAAACTATATAATTTATCCATGTATATTTTATTTTTACAAAGAATGCAAGTCGAGAAAGTTGTTAATTTCATTTTACTCTTAAGATATCGTTCTGGGTCATTCACCTAAAGGAGGCCTGGTATAGCCAGGTGGTTAAGGCACTTGACTTGTAATTTTATTGTGTCCAGTTTTATTTTTTTTCTCAAGCCCATATTTATTGTATTATATACATCTTGGTCAAATCTCTTGATATTTCTATGAAACTTACTTTGTTACTCTTGGAGAAAATCAGTTTTACTTGAGGATATCACAATACAAACTTTATGTGTATTTAAAGAAAGTAAATAAAAAATTAACACACACTTTTGTTCATGCCTTGTAGATAATTTAGCTGAAACATTAATCACAGAAATGTTTTAGCCACAACAGTTTAACTATTTGTGTTTTCATGTTATAATAATACACAGCATTATGTATGTTCATTAGTCATCAAGTAACAATTAAAACTAAGAAGAGGATATATGACAGTTGTAAGAGACCATGTTTTCTTTATAGCTAGAAAGTGTGTAATTGGAAAATTTTATTTATCTTTTAACCTAGATGGGAGAACACATTTTTATTTCACCTAAAATTCCAGAAATTTTTGATTTACATCCATATATCACATATACTAGTTTAACACTTTACTTTCAAATCATACATGTTTTCTTGTAAGATATTGTTGTAGGTATGCATAGTTGAACTATGCAATATACTATGTAGATACTGGCAGTGATTTTGATAATTGTTGAATCTTGTAATACCCTTTATATATATCATTCCTACAATGCTTTTGTGGTAGCAAACAATGCATGAGTAACAAATTCGTTTTAGAATAGATATTTTATTACGTATGTACTCCTCAGTCTAGACGATCTATTATAGGATACCTTGAGAAAATAAAGTAATTTGATGTTCGTGCTCTGTCTGTCTGTTTTCAAGCACAAAAACTATACATTAAACTATCTATTTTCTGTCTACTGCGTGCATCATAATCTTAGTATTGTAAGCCTTCAGACTTACTGCTGAGCTACCTAGGAGCATTGTGACTAGAAGGTATAGTTCAAGTGTCCAGAACATTCTTCGACTTGCATTCTGTTTACGTTATGTCCAGTCTCTTTCTTACTTTAAAACTTATATTTGCTGTATAGTACACACTCAGTCAATCCTCTTATCTAAACTAGGTAATCAGCGGACTGTATTTAGTTCACAAAAAGTTTCATACTTTTTCAGACATGTACATTCAGTGTTTTAATCCTGTTTGATGCACAGCTAAACCCTACAAGGTATGATATGACCTAGATTGTTCTCATGATAGTTACATTTTCATAGGCCATTCTCCATTTAATTTTTCCCATAGGTATTAATAGAGTATTATTTACTTTGGCACTAGTACGTTCTCTAGAGGCATTGTTGTGTAGATGTTCTGGAATGCCTGGAGATTGTGTTCTCCTTATTCTGACTTACAGTATGAGCAAATGGCTGTGGTAATGAGCAAACTGTGGGGGAATTTACTTTAATGTAATAAAGTACAGTGAATTGAATGTTTTAAAAAACATATTTGAAGCCTCAAAACATCATTATCATCCATGAAACAAAGTATTATCAATGCTGTATCTGACAAAAGTTTATCTATCTTGGCAACAGTCCTCACATATTGCTGCCATTGCAAGTCTCTGTCACAAGACTTTCATGTCTAAAGCACATCAATCCTCTCTGCTGCTTTCTATAAACCATCTACTGTATGAAAGTAACAGTTCTTAACAGAGAGATTGTGTCCAGAAACTTTATTGGGATGTATCTATGCAGAATATAAAAAGGTATGAAATAAGACAAAAAGGTCATTTAATTCTCCAGTTATTTGAGACATGTGATGGTTGAGGGGATGACTTGATTGGAAGGCTCATTTTTTGAACTTGTACTCTATTGCCTCATTTCTATACAAAGACAGTATTTTTGCATTGTACAAAGGGTCCAGAACATTGGTCTGATGGTTGTAAGACCTTTGTAGCTACTGCACTGGCACAGAAACAAGTAGTAATAATGAATCACTTTTAAAAAGTTTGGTGACATGATATTTACCACTTTTGTATTTTTTTTTCACTCATTTACTAATAGAAATTGCACAAGATTTGTTACATGTATGCCTTGCCAGATGGTGCAAGTATAAGGTATCAAAATCCAATAAACAAATTCAGTACAAAAGTAGTGGCATTTTTCTTCCAAAACAAAATCATACTCCTTTATTAATTTGCTCCGATAATTCAATGTATATTGAAATGATGGTTATTTAATGGCACCTTTTCTTTCTCAATAATTTCATAAAAATATATTTCTTTTTTCATTAAAAGGAAGGTACAATCTGAGAAAAATACTGTTCATTTGAGACATAATGGAAAATGCCTTAAAATGGTTTCTTCCACTTTCATGCATTCTTTTGAAGACCCTAAACATTACATAGGTAAGTAACATATGCTGGAGAATAGGATAAATAGAAAAGTTTTCAAAATAATTAAATACTTCAGTATGTTAACATTTGTGGCTTTAAAATAAACAAATCTATAGCCATGAAATGTGACATCCAGTGACACAGAACATAGAGCCTCCAATATTAATTATCTTGAATAATGGCACTTATAAACAAATCACCTTTTAATACTTTCACATTATGAAAATCCATGTCAGATATCTATGTATTCCCTCAAAACCAATACCTCTGGCATTAATCTAAAATAATAAAGATGAAAGAAGTGATCAGCTCGAAAAAGTGTAGAAGTGAATTTGGAAACTTTTGTTTCTGAAAATTACAAATATGAAAAATAACATCTTTTTCTGCACCATATTTAACACTTAAAATACTGATTTAAAAACAAGTTTAACATTTAAATCATACCACCTGAAATTTAAACATTACAGAAATGGACAGAGTTTGAAGCAAAAGAAGACCAGACTTAAAAAATAAGTCAGTCACAAGTATATTAAAAAAAGACTAAGAATCATAGAGCACAAACTATAGTAGTGCTTAAATTTAACATTTTTATAAACTGAAAATGTATTTCCAATAATACTTATCTCCACTGACATTATAGCTATTTCTTAATCTCCAGAGTTTCAACTCTTTGCCCATCTAAGCACTGAGAATACTTGTTCCAGTCTTTTATACAACACTCGAATGTCTTAGGCAAATTCTAATTGGAAAATTCTCCATCAACTTCGGTGTGCATCATCTAAGTATTATACACAAGTACCTCATTTAGATAATGTAATCACATTTTTGAGATACAAATCAGCTTTTAGTAGGGAAGTAAGGTGGGAGAGTGCCAGTGGAAGTAAGTATTATTGAAAATACATTTTCAGTTTAGTAAAATGTTAACTTCCAAAACATACTTACCATCCACTGACAACACAGTTAGAACTCCATACTGAAACAATGGAAGAATCAGTGCAGGCATGATCCATACAGAAAACATCTGTATAAAACAGGAGTATACCAAGATAAAAAATGGTAGAAAAGTGGGGAAACAGCAAAACATCCAGAACAGGTATGCTCTTCACCTGGAACTTACTTCTCATTTCAAAAGAGGAATAGAATGTGAATAATCATCAGTATAGACTAGCTCTAACCACACAGCAAGTGTTCCACAACTTGGGGTTGGAATTAAATGGTTGAAGTACCTATATCCTACATTGGTGGTTAGGGCTATTGTAACACATTATACACATACTTTGCTTATATCCCAACCTGTAACCATAGAGTGATACATTTTACACCACCAGAACCACAACAAAAAAGTAAGCAACACCTAAGTGGTCAAACTTTCTCCTTCACTTGAAGAAGTCCAAAAGGCAACAATCCAGGCTTGGAATGATGAAATCATGTATGCCATATTCAACCAACAGAACAGAACTCATCTAGTCTGGAATTATGAAAATTTATAACCAAATGGACAAGGAATATTCTTCTTACTTCTGGGAATTATGGAAAGGACATGGAACCTGTGCTCAATCAAAGACCTAGGATGGAAATATTTTGCATTCAAAATTATGAGGAGATTGTAAACCACCTTCCATGAACAATATACAAAACTGACCTCTTTCTTTGATCTGAACCAGATTTAAAGTAGGCTCCTTAGGAGACTGGTGCCACTCCTACTGACATCTGAGAAAAACATGCAGGGAGCTTAGACAGAAGGGCCTCCAACTTTGCCCTCTTCTCCATGAGTGGAGGAACACACATGAATGCTCTGGAGGAGAATTTTGTCTGCCCCAGCAACTGGAAACTAGGGTTAGTAGGTAGGTAGGTATTTCATGTTTACTGGCACAAAGCTACAAGGCTACCTGTGCCAAACAAGATGTAGTACACTATAATGCTATATGGAAATAAAGGTAAAAATACATAAAATATGTAAAATTAAGACCTGCCAGGAAGACTGAAGCATTAGGTTCAAACTTGCTGTTAGTCACCTGAAGTTGGCCTTTCCAGTCCTGGGTTCAGGTCAAAATAAAATTAAAATGTGTAAAAGAAATCATGCTAAAACAGTATATAGTCCAAAAAAAAATCTTAAATTAGGTTAAAAAGACCAATGGCTCTTAAAAATGTAAAAACATGAGTGAGGCAGCCAGTATCACCGATGACACTGGCTAATGGCAAGGGCAAACCTACCTTAAAAATATGTTTAAAATGGCACTGTTGTTCTTGGTTGTAATGATAGCATGATAATAAAATATGTACGATTATGACTTTAGTGCCACACAGACCACACAGACCAATCAGATAAAAGGAAGTGGTGAGTTAAAAAACTGTGACCAATGTTTAGCCTAGCCAAAACAACTTCCTCACTTCAATCTACACAAAAACAAGATGACCAAAGAGCTAAAGAAGGCTTGATTTGTAAAAGCTTATTATTTCGTTGCTCACTCCAGGTTAACTGCCAACTGGTGTATAGTCAGGTTTTGATAACTGGATTATAGTCCATGTATGGAACAGAAATGGTGGTGACAGAGCCAGAGCAGAAGGACTTTGCCACTCTGTCAGCTAACTCCTTCCCACGAATACCAACATAACCTGGTATCCAAAAAAACTGAACAGAAACAGACGATAGAGAGAGATGAGCCAGTTTGTTTTAGATATTGATAAGAATAGGATGGTAACTAACATGGAATGATTTCAGGGCCAATAGACAGCTGAGTGAATCAGTATAGGTTCGTATAGTTAGTATATTGCATAGTTACAATATGATTCAGGGCAAGAGAAATGGCACACAATTCAGTAGTGAACACAGAAACTGTAGAGGGGATTCTGTGTGCTACAAACAAACTGTAACAAACCATGGCAGAACCTAGACTCACCTGATTTTTAGCCATCCATATATATATATATATATGGGAATGGATAGATCATTTGAAAGATGTTCAGCAAATAAGGAACAATATTTCCAATCGGGAGTACCGGCCTTCCTCAAATGACTCAAAGATAGATCACAGTTGGGGATAGTAATTAGCAATGGTGAAAGAGGCCGAACTGTTGATACTGCTATGCTATTCAGAGATATATCCAATTTTTCTTATTGTGCCCACATACAAAGGCTAAGTGGAACATTGGCAGATTTGGTATTATAGAAAAGTGTGGCCCACTGAGGATGGAAAACACAACCCCAAGTAGGATACTGTGGTAAAGAGCAAAGTATTGAAGTATACATAAGAGACAGCTGCAAACAGCAAATATAGAGAGGGGGTTCAAGGGACTCCACATACAAACTTTGGACTGGAGAAATACAAAAGGCCCCAGTGCAAAGCTGAAGCCCCTGATGATGGATAGGAACCCAGCATTTTCAGTGCTGAGGTTCTGGCAGAACCATAAACCACAGACACATAGTCAAGTTTGGATCGAATAAGGGCACAATAAATTTTAAGGATGGAGTATCGATCTGCTCCCCAAGAAGTGAAAGAGAGAACACAGAGGATGTTCAGTGCTGTTATACATTTGACATGAAGTTGCTTGATATGGAAAATAAAGCTTAATTTACAGTCAAATATAAGACCTAAGAACTTTTCCTCAGGGACGACAGGAAGTACAGCATCATCAATATAAAGTTCTGGATCTGGATGAATACCCTGCTGGCAGCAGAAATGTACACAGTTTTAGAGAGAGATAGTTGAAAACCATTTGCTGTGGTCCACTTAAGTATATGATTGATTGCAGTTTGTAGCTGCTGCTTAATAAATCTCATGTTTGATGACTAAAATGAGATGTGAAAGTCATCAACGAAAAGACCATTTGCAACTGTAGGGGGTAGCTGTTCACTGATGGCATTAATCTTTATAATGAAAAGTGTGACACTCAGAACACAGCCCTGAGGGACTCCAAGTTCTTGTGGTAAAAATAAGAGAGTGTTGAGCCCACACGGACCTGAAATCAGCAGTTCATTAAAAATGCTTAATAAAATGCTTAATTTCAAGACAAATTAAGTGGTCTAACATGGAGCGTTTTCTTCAGAACCCACACTGAATGGTTAAGAGAAGGTTGTTTGATTCAAGGAACCAAACAAGATAAGCATTAATCATCCTTTCTAAGGTCTTACTGAGACAACTTGTCAAAGGTTTAAGAATAGAGAGTATGATAGCTTGGCACCAAGCATCAAGAAACACATTTTCCTGCCATATTCAGTAAAAGACAGCCAGGAGAATAGTAAGAGAGGCAGGAGAAAGCTAGCGTAGCATCTCATAATGTATATCATCAGGTTCAACTGATGTATTACCAGACTGATGAAGTGCAAGTTTGAGTTCCACCAGTGTAAGAGGGCAATTGTAGTCATACTAGAGGTAGTAAGGGCTTCTGAGTTCCACTAGTATAGTTGGGGGAAAGAGTAAAATGCACTGGGGAGTCCTAAGGAGCAGTGCTATGGAAACTGTGCAGTGGGTGAACTAAGTTCCCTACATCTTTAAAAGCAAACCAATCCCGGTTTATCTAACACGAAAATCGGCAGTGACAGGTATGATTTCCTTCAGCTATGCTCATGAGTGAGTCCATAACACAGTAATGAAAGTATTTTAGTACACCTGATAGAACTGTGGATTCAAAAACCTTCCAATATCTGGAATACCTTTACATAATGGTAAAGGTTGCCTTATATAAACCACCATAAACAAAGCAAGATGCTTCTCAAATACCCAAGTCATTAAAAAGGATATGGTAAATACTTTTGGATGAAGAGGGTTGAAGTTTCTTTTAACACATCGCTAAACAACAATGTAAGGAGGAGGAGGAAAAACCAAGTAGTCACTTGCCATCCTGTCTGCTAACAAGAAAGAAGTAGAGTCAAGTGGAATAACAGAGACCTCAAAAATCTGAGTAATGAACTGAAGAAAAGAGGCTGGAGGTGGCTTATCAAATAATCCTCTGTTGAGGTCAACCTAGTAAAAAAACAAGAATTGGAAAAAAGAGTAAAGTTTTGCAAGTCATTCCCAGGTTATTTGCAAAAACTGCCTCAGTAGAGATGCACTCAGTGTATATATGTCTATCTTGCAAATGATCATATTACAGACAGATTTGACTGAGAATGACTTCTCCTCTGGCTGTTGACAAACACTAGATAGCAGAGATGGAAAAGAAGAGGTATTTTGACCTCTGTAGTAAAAACACTAACTCAAGAATTCATAGATGTTGGTAAAGATTTTCTTGTTACTTAAATTATAAATATAAACAAAAATATAACTGTAGAAATGCCAGTCTTGTTCAAAATCACAAGGGAAATGGTAAATAATCACAACACCCTGCTGATAGAAACCTGCACCAAATCTTTTGTTGAGAAAAAGTGATTATATTACCTGAATAAAGTGCCTAGATAGAGGACACCTTGAAGTTGTCAGAGAATTTTCCATATTAGAATTTGCCTAAGACATCAAGTTGGATATAAAAGGCTGGAGCAAGCATTCTCAATGCTTAGATGAATAAAGAGTATGAACCCCAAGGATTGAGAAATAGCTATATTGGCTGAAGATGGTAAGCATAATTTGAAGTAAAGCTTTCTTCTGAAAAGGATGTAAAGAACCATTCATGCTGATATGTTCCTTATTAAACTAAACATCACATAACACTCATATGCATCAAATACAAATTTGTGGCTATATTGTGATGTGAATACCATAATATTCAGACACCATCAGTTACAAATTAAGAGTTAATACCACTTTGTTCAGACCTTATACAAGACACAATGGTTCTAAATAAACATGTTTATTCTTTCAGAAGGCATAATTTTACAAACTATCAGTTTCCTCCTCTCAGGACAGTGGATCTCACAAATAGAACTTTTCTCACTGTATCTTCAAAGAACTTTCATTTGGGGTTTTAATGCCAAATCTTCTAACATGTTCCAGACTAAATAATGAACAGCTTTTCAAGAAAGGACAATTGGGAAGAAACCTCATCCAGACAAATTTGGTATACACAATTATCACATCAACACCACCAAAAACAAACAAATAAAAAAAAATTTATTGTGGCTATCATTATGATAGTTACTGTCAAAAAGAAAAGCAATATATTTGTTAGCTATCACTCACACACATCACTTTGGAAGAAACTGAGAAATATGATTTAATTATACTTCCTCAAAGCCAACCTTGATATATCTTTGTTACCTAGGAATTTGCCATCTGCAACAATACCATAAAAGTTGGTTCTGTTAAACACAAAGACAGATTAACTGCTACAGGACAAAGGTATTGTAACACTAATCTTCTAAATCAAGAAATATTAAAATGGCAAACATATTTTAAAGTTATATTGTTACACATCATTAAAAGCCTACTAATGATATTTTTACTTATAAATAAAGATTGGTTAAAAAAAGAAAACTGGACATGCTATACCTAAGATGTCTAACTGCTTAAATATGAAATTAGACATGCTGGTTGCAATATTTTTTGTCAGAAATGTTCATTTAACCAAAATGATATATTTTCAGCTTGATATTTAAGAAACATCTATATATAAGTGTTAACTTTCAACCAAAAATAGTGATATCTAAAGTGTTTACATTTTTACAGAACTTTGTCATGTATAATCTAGAAAGGATAAAAAAAAAATCCTATTCATAATATTTTACCTTACAACAAACTACACTTAATATTTTTCTTCTATATAAAAACCTTTATTGCAATTTTCATAAAGTAATTTCACACAAAAACATTTACATTTTAAGTAAAACAGTTTTATGAACATCACAGGAAGCATATTTAGTTTTAACTTCAATAAATGACTGAAACTTGCATGTAATACTTTAATTATATACAGTGTTATTAACAAATAAAATTTCTCTACAGTAATCCCTATAAATGTTAAAGCAGTAGTCTAAAAAAGTAAAACGTTTTAATATTCTCACTCTATAGTAAAGCTAATCAAGTGATTGATGAAAACAAAGAGTATGGTAAATATCAAAACATGACATTAAAACAAATCACAAGAAAAAAGTTGTATCAAAATTATATTTTTGCAAATGACATTTTACATTTTTCATCAAAACTTTAAAATGACCCAATGTCAAAATGCTAACCAAGGAACAGTAACATCATTATTACATAAGCAAGTTACACATTAACCAACTTCACCTAAAGAGCAACTTCTATTCACCTTCTTATGACACTTTACATTAACCACATCTATGCAAATTGCTTGCTTTAAGGTTGTGGCATCATCTTGTGTCATAAGACTGTATACTATGAATACAAACACTATAATGTTTTAAATTCACTTGGTACTAAGATCAAATGCAAAATATTTGAAAAAATGATATAACAGGAGTTTATTTTTAATATGTTGAAAGTTTTTTTGTTTTATTAATACAAACACTAAAGTTCATCATGCCTTTTTTCTGATTCTTGTAGAAATGAATCAGCTCTTCTTAAGGCTTCTTTCAAAAAGCTGTGATATTCTTTTTCCACAGGGTCATGAAATCTGTATAGAAAAAAAGTTATAATATGATTGTCAAAAAAAATGACATTTTGTTGTTTTCATACAAATTTTTCAATTACAAACCATTCATTATTTATTCACCTATATAATCAACCAGAAAATAAATTAATATATATCTTTACTGATCAGACCATTAAATCTTTCACATCTGGATGGCTGGTTGGTTAATTTGGAGTTTTATGGCACAAAGAAGCTGGGCTATCTGCACCAAACATCCAGTAAAAAGTTAAAATTAAAGTAAATTTAGTAAAATTCATAAATGGAAATTAAGGTAAAACAAAACAAGGTTTAACAAAACGTAAACAGCGTAAAACCAATGTTAACATCTTGTCTACGGCAGTAAGAGAAAACTACAGTAATACAAGTTGTAAAGGACTTTCTGTAGCATAATTGTAATTATCATAATTTGCCAGGAAGATTAACAGGTAAGTACACTGTTAGTCACCTGAAGTTGGCCTTTCCAGTCTTGGTTCAGAGTTATTTGATGTTACGGCCATTTTCTAATTTCAAATTGAACTAGATGTACTGTGATTCTTAAGAGAGATTCACATTAAAAAAGATTTAATGTGTAAATTAAAAAACTTAATTGGCATTAAAAAGATCAATGGTCTTTAAAAAACTAAAAAAACATTTCCAAGATAGACAGTGTCACCATCACCAGTAACAATGTCTAACGTTATGGACAAACCTTGGGACAGAACATGTTTAAAATGGTGTCGTTGTTGAGAGTCATAACAACAGCAAAAAAGTAAACTATGGCTTATTGTGACCTGAGTGTTACACAGACTACACATTGGTGCATCAGTTCCAAATAAAAGAAAATGATGAGTTAAAAAACTGTGACCAATGCATAGTCTAGTTAGAACAACTTCCTCTTTCTGATCCTTACAGAAGCAAGATGGCCAAAGTCCAATAGAGGGTTTTATCTGGGAAAGCTTGTTTTCGCATTGCTCACTCCTAATCGACTGCCAGCTGACATGGAGCTGAGCCTTGAATACAGGACCACAGTCCATGTAAGGAACAGGCACAGCAGTAATAGTGCCAGAGCAGATAGATTTAGCTGTGTATAAGCTCTGGACTGGGTAAGTGCAGGAACCCCATTACAAAGCTGAAATCCCAGATGATGAATGGGTCCAGCATCTTCAGGCAGAGCCACAGACCAGTGACCCATAGTCTAGTTTTGATCAAAGAACAGCACAATATATTGATCTGCTCCCCATGTGGTGGAAGAGTGGACATGGAGGATGTTCAGTGCTCTTGTACATTTGACTCATAGCTACTTGATGTGTGGTATAAAGGTCAGCTGAAGGTCATAGATAAGTCCCAAGAACTTTGTTTCAGGGACCACAGGTAGCACAACCTCACCAATACGGAGTTCAGGATCAGGGTGAATACCCTGTTGGTTGAAAAGTGTATGCAAACAGTTTTAGAGAGAAAAAGTTAAAGCCTTTTGCTGTGGTCCACTTCAGTAAACGATTGAGGGCAGTCTGTAGCTGCTGCTCAGTATATCTCATGTTCAACAACTGACATGAGATGTGAAAGTCATCAGCATAGAGCTCATTTGCAACAGTAAGAGGGAGTTGTTCAGTAATGGCATTAATATTTATACTGAAAAGTGTGACACTCAAGACACAGTCTTGAGGGCTCCAAGTTCCTGTATAAAAGAACAGGAAAGTGTTGAGCCCACACGAACTTGGAATCTCCTGTCCATTAAAATATTTTTAATAAAAATAAGCAAATGGTTACATAACCCATATAAATGGAGGTCTCAAAAAATGCCATATGCCATGTTGTATCATAAGCTTTTTCAATGTCAAATAATATTGATACAAGATGTTGTCCTTTGAGAAAGGATTCTCTGACTGACATTTCAAGTCGAATCAGGTGGTCCATGGTGGAGTGCTGTCGTCGGAACCCACATGAGGTGGGCGCATCTAGATGGATGTAATTTCCCATGAAAATTGAAATTGTACCACTAAATAAATTTGACAATAAAATTCTAGTTGTTTCTCTATAAAATGAGAAAAAAAACTACAACCACAGAATTAAAATTTATTCTATAAAAACATATTTATTTTATATATAAAAATAAAAGGAACTTGCAAATTTTTGGTTTGAAGTTGATTTTAGTATACTCTCAATAAAATCATCAGTGACTGAGAATTTCTTGAATTTTTTCAGAGCATAATATGGCACTCATAGCCCTCTAAAGAGAAAGTCATGATATTTTTGAACAAAATATCCTTAACCAATTCTTGTAACTAGAAATAAAAGTGAAGTTTTTATCAATACTTAGCCAATCACCATTTCTAAACCTTGATTATCACTGTGTGGTGTTATTACCTATATCTCACTGTTAGGAACACATGACTGTTTCAACTTAAGTACAACACAGGTGTTAAATTTAGTTATTTTTGGAAGAGAGTTTATCACAGGTTTGTTTACATATCTGTTTACAAATTATACATACATGTGACTGTTTCAATTTAAATATAACATAGGTAATACATTTAGTTATTTTTAGAAACAATAGTTTATTAAAGGCTTGTTTACCCAACTGTTTAGAAATTATATGTTGTAAATTGGCTATTGTTGTATAATTTTCATCCGTTATAAGAACCTTCTAAATTTTTCAAATGGTTTTAATTAAGTAGCATTGCATCATAATATCTTGTAGTGTGTCGAAAATTCTATGCCTCTGTTGAGCTATAAATATGCTAAAAATGTAGTTTAAGTTACTTAGATCTGGATAGATAGTTTGTTAGATCTACACCACATGACTGTGACTATAGCCATAAAGATTGTATTGTGGTGCTTTTTGAAGTGAACTCATCAAAGATTGTATTGTATTATCATAGGAGGGAAGAATAAGTTGTCTTTTCAAATTGTGCTCTCAAGTAATTAAATCAGCCAGTGTGGACTTTGACAAAAAAAAATAAAAAAATCAAGGCTTTGGATACAACTGTGGTAGCTAACAGCATAAGTAGTAAATTTCAAAGTGAAATCACTATTGATTGTGTTGTAATATACAGAACAGAGTAGAATAATTCATTTTGTCAAACTGTGTTCTAAAGCAATTGAATCAGCTTGTATGGACTTTGATGAAAAAGAGGAGTATTCAAAGTTCTGGATACAAATGTGATAACCAAAAGTATGACAAACATTTATATATATACATTTGACTTGTTTTTATATACTATTTTAACACAAGTGGACTGTGTGTTGCTTATTTATTGTTGACATTTGTTGTCAACAAGTCACAGACACTTACTGTAAAAAATCTTACCCATACACAAACATTTGAGACTCAGCTTTGAAAAGTCAGAAGTTAGCAACCTAAGCATGTTATGAAAGCTCTTTTTCCTTTCTTTTCAATTGTAAAAACCAAGCAAAAAGGCTTCCAGTTCAGTAGAGATTAGCATAGAGAACAGAACCTGGTGATAAAAGTTAAGATTGGTGACATTTTGCTATAAAAAACAGTGTTTGTAACAGCTTCCACTAGAATTACAGTCCTAATTTTCTTTATAGCTTCAAAGAGCATGCTTTATTGTTTCATAATGCAATTGAATTGCAATGTTAAAGTATTGTAAGAAAATAAATTATTTTTTGTTGAGAAAGGTGATGTAGGCTTAGTTAAATCATTTTGTACTTGATCCTATTAAGTTTTGTTGACAAGGTTCTTATTTTAGGCATCACTTGCATTATGTAATATCAGCCTAAGTAACTGTTTGAATAAGGAAACAAATTAACCAAAAATAAATGAAAATGCTCTGCCCACCAAGGGTATTGAAATCCAATTTCTAGCATTGTAAGTCTGGAGACAGACTGGAGGGGGCGTATTAAATGGTGATTATAAAGAAAGTCTTAGTTCAGCATGTCATATTTCACAAAGAGTATGGCTTAGGAAGGTGAAATTTCACAAGAATGTTAAGGATATCATGCAGATGCAAATATCACAATTGTTACATGTTGCCATCAGGAGTGCCACATTGGTTTCTTTCACATATTTCCCATGAGTGTAAATGGGCCTGACAAACATGTAGAGAGGTGAATGAATAAAATGTTATTGTACCAAAATATGCAATGTTGAGGCAGTTCACAGAGAATGCTGTAGTGTGTAACTTCCATATCTCGACATCACTGATCATATTGGGCCTTGTTCCAGTGTTGCTGTGTGCAAGTTCATAAAAACATGTGAAGAGTCAGGTTGCACATGTGCTAAGCCATGCACAGACAGACAACTGACCCATACAGAAATAATCATAAATGTCAACCATATCAGACAAGAACAACACTAAAAGAGCTTGAATCCAGCAGCATGTTATAACAGCCAGTGTTTGAATTTTCTAATTTCAATTGTTTGCAAAGCTCCTCAATGAATTTTGCAGATGTTTTCTTACAATCAATACCACATTCCAGCACTGAAGGAAACAGATTTAACAAGAAGTGTTAATTTTCCACCATTGTTTTTGAAAAGACTGAAAGTTGATGACCAGTGGTCTGCAAATATATCTTAAGGACTGACAAAGCACACTTAATCCTTTCTAGAAATGTCATTAGCACAACTACATTATCTGGTCAGAAATTAATCCACATGTAACTTGATGAAACAAGTTTGGAAGAAGCACTTTCAGAACAGAATCATTTCATGTCATTTTCCTTGTGAATAGTCACCATATTCATCAGACAGGACACCAGTCAATTTCTAGTTATGAGGTACCTGAAGTTACAACAATACCGTGAGAAGTATCACCTGATTCCATGCCTTAAGAATGCATTTGTCCAGGTAGTGGCCAGCAAAACAGATGAAATGGTTGTTGTTGGCGAGATGTCCATTGTCACATGGACGCAATGCAATTTGGGCACTAAAGGAGAACATTTTGAATGCTACAGTGACTGATTAGACATGTGATGAAAGTGGCAACATGTGGAATTTGCACCCACATGATACTTTCAAGTTGTGAAACTGTGTAAGATATAATGTGCTGAGTTGCAAAACGTTTTTCATAATTACCTTATAAACTGCATATTAGTGTTGTAATGACAGATGACATACTATTATTTTTTAAATGATGTCATTTGTATACACTTAATACAATATTTTGTAAATCCTTATTCTTCTTACAGATCAATTGATTTAAAGCTCTTGAGACAGTTCCAAGAATAGAAGTTGAAAACTTGGCTCAATATATGTTGCAAATGGAGATAAGAGCCTGGTTCTTATTATTTTTTGTTACTTTAAACCTTACTTTTCCATTTCTTGCTATTATGTTTTTCTTCCATTTGCATGTACAGCTTTTATAATAATTGATAAGGAATTAGTGATCCTGATTACAAGGGAGCTTTGAGGAAACTGTCCAACTTATTCTTATGTAACCAATCAGGAAATTCCAAATTTCCAACATATCATTGTGTAAGATCAATTTCCACAACTTTCTGATATCATCAAAATACTTCCAAAGTTTAATGATCACATTCATTTTCCAATGTTATAATGATAAATTGAGATTATATCTAACTCTAGTATTTTCTAGTTTCATGACAAACAAACTTGGAAACTTATTAGTTAGTAAACTAACATTATCAGCATTCTGGACTACACCATGAAAAATCTGTTTAGGAATTTTACAGCATATGTTTAATAATGATACTTACCCTTTCAAGATTGAGAAATCAATAATTTGATCACCAAAATCAAGAAGTGTGTTAGCATTAATATGATGAACAACTGTTCCATTTGGGAAGACAACCAAAGATTCCACTGGGAAATTATAATCTTTAAGAACAGATTCAGCAAGATGGGATTCCAGGTCAGGTGGATTTCTGGATTTCAAGATCTGAGTTGCAAAGAAATATCTATTTTATGATGCTAGTACAATTAGTTAAAGAATAAATGAAAACATTTAGAGTGTACATTGTTTCCTTCCAATAAGTAGAAAATTGTATCAATTGGTACAGAAATGATTTGATGTATAAGTGCAATAAATATAAAAATATTACTACAATGAACTCACTCTAAATGATAAAAAGAATCTCTTGTTACATATGTACTACAACAGCATGCAGAAATGAAATATAACCTGTTAAGGTAGCAAATCCTTTAAAAAATGTTAAAGACTAGAAGTACACTTAATCATATCATAAAAAAGGAAAAAACTACACTATTTTAGTTTAAGTATCATTTTGACTAAGTAGCCAATTGGTTCATTTCAAATTTCAATTTCTTGATGGTAAGAAGATACTAAAAATTAGCCTCTCTGATGAAAAAAATGTCTATAGTTACAACTTGATCATGCATTGTTAATGCATGACATTATGCTTAAACTGCCCTTGATCCTTCAGTTCAAATGATCTTTGATGCACTCACAAAAATAATGAGTGGTATACCTTGTCATTTTTTCCCTCCTTCATATTATCACATCAATTACAAGCTTTATTGGGTTTTCAAATTAAAAAAAAATTAGTTGTATTATTAAGAAATATGTTCACAGGTTCACTTAACCTGTATTTATAAATCACTGCAGTGTCTTTATCAGTGAAACAGTATTTAAAATAGATGAAAGGTAATGAACTTTTTTCTTCACTTGTATTAGGCCAGTATAGAATTTAGGATTTATTGTCAAATTAATATGTTTCATAATATTCTAGTCTAACAAGGATCATGACAAACCTTACACAACATACAAATCTCATATCTAATTAATATTAATAGCATTTTGTAATTCAGCTAGCCTATTAAGTCCTAAATATTTAACAAAAAAAACTTTGTCAGCAGCAGTATACAACAGACAGAAATTGCAGTTAAAATATTATTATGAAATCTTCTCTTTTTTTACTGGAACCTTGTATTTTGCCACCTAAGAATGAGATAATTAATGTGATTTCTAGTCACATTGTGATATTCTACAATTTGAATAAACTGAAAACTTACTTCTAAATCTGACACCAATGCCCAAGTGCTAACAAAATAATTTTGAAGAAGTTGAAGATTGGGCGGACTTGCAAGAGCTCCATCTCGCAAAGTCCGCCCAGATCCTCAGCAGGATTGGTCATCTAAAGCTCCCCAAAGTAACACAGCATGAACAAGTTTGTTGTAAGTTTGTGCTCGACTAAAAGCATCTGTGAAATTATAGTATGTGACCTAAAAGAAAAGAAATAATATCTACTTTTGAATCAATTAAAGTTCACAATACTAACTAAATACACACAAAACCATACATAGGAAATGCATATTTGAATTTTGATCTTGTTGTAACAAGCATCAACATACATTTGTAATACATTGTCTTATGGTAACAGTTTCTGATATAAATAATATACACATTTACAAGAACAAACTACTTATTCCTTAACATTCTTGGAATAAAAGTACAAGAAAGATATACATCACTTTATAGATCAGAATAAATTAATATGTTCTTCACCCATTCATCATTAAGTTCAGAACATTTCTACCTTTCTTTTTCATCTTACAAATATATATATATGTAATACTCACACTGATGCATGTTCATGGGTACATACAATCATTAAAACAATATGAACTTCACAATAACTATATATTTATACATGTGTAGATTTTTTTCTAAGTTCTCCGATTTAAATCAACTATTTTTATTCTTAAACAAGCTTTAAAATTTTAAATTTATTAAAGGAATTTCAACAACTCTGATGAAACTATGGACAATGAAGAAGTAGTCATGTTGAAGTGCAAAGGGAAAGCAAAAAAGTTTTACAAAGAAAAAATGCTATAAATCAGTAACACTTTTCTTGTGGAATGGATCATCAGTGTAAAGATGTTCCAGAGATGCTTTAAATCTTCAATAAAACTAATATAATAATGTTAAAATAGGACATTGTAATTTCTCAAGTATAAATAAAATGCTCCACAGCAACAATCACTCAAAATCATTTCAATGCATTTATGGCACTGGTTGATAGAGATGAAACATTTTTTTCAAATGAACAACTGGAACTTGTTTAACTTTATGAGTTTACACAGCCAATTCATAATACCTCTATGATCTGTGAACATCTTTTCTTATTTAATAAATTTTACTGTTATGTTTCTTTTTTTCTTTTAATGCCAATTTTGTCATCAAATGTCAGAGAGCTAATAGAAAACACAATGTCTTCAACTCAAAGAAACAGTAGAGTAAAACAAAATTTCAAGAGAACTGTTAGGTACATTCAGGAGGAAGTCAAGCAATAATAGGAGAAGATCAATTCAGATAATGTGTAATTGTATGACAAATTAGGGCAAACAATTCCTCACTTGTGTGTCCCCAACCTCAAGCTTGTAATTGTGCTGATAGCAGGTTGTGGAATATCTGAAGTGGTAATATTAACTTTTTATTCATAATAAAATGATAAAAATATGAAACTTATTCAAATACAAGAAAAGAACAACTGAGGTTAGTTATCACTGAGTTTTTAAAAAATAAAACGTTATGGAAAGATAGAAGTGGTCTTTCTAGTTCATAAAAAATTAAAAAGAAAAATGTATGACAAGAGCACAATAAAAATGTCTTGACTAAAGCACTGATTAATGAGAAGAGACAGTTCAGTTGAATCAATAGCTATCAGAAGAGTCAGGAGAGTTTGTTACACTCCTATCAGTGGAGGGTTGTTACACAATGATTATGCATGCAAGATACAGATGAATCATAATAATCATGGATAGTGTTTGAGTGTAAGACTTGTGATAAAAATTGTTGTATATAGGGAGCAGCACTGAATGAGAATAGCTAATGTTTTCATTATCACTGGATAATGGGTAATAAGATTATTAAAACATATCACAAATTAAATTAGAAATAATTAACTAACCACTTATTAGATTTATATTGTATGTAGTTTAAAATAAGAAATACATCAGAATAATATTCAATAAATAAGGACTTGAATCATCAGAATATTCTACCATTGCCTAACATACTCATATGAAATGTAAAGCTATTCTTTGGGAAGTGCATTGTTTAGAGGCAAGACTTCTCAAAGTTGAGCAGAAATGAAAATCAGAAGATATTTTTATTTTGCCATGCGGGTTACCCTAAATAAACATCACAAAATGAAAAATAACAATTTTAAAATATTTTTGATTTAAAGATTGTTGAAATACAGTAAAGATTGTGGTATGATAACAGTCTGCATTTCCTGCTTCTTATTACAATAGTTTTTTAGATTTTGTTAGTTATCCTCATAATGTGCAGATGTCACATAACATCTGGCAAAGAAAAAAAATCAGACTATCCTGCTTTCATTCCAGTTGCTTATGTTCTTTGTCGTCATCTTCAGATAACACCTAACATGCCTGCACATGATAAATTACGTGATGGCTCATGGTTACAACCCCTTTTATGCTTGAATAGAAACAATTAGTCATTTGGATAACACTAGGGTAGAAAAGTCTGACATTTCCACATTATTTAGACAATATAGGTTTATTCAGTTTTATATAAAATCTTGGCCAATAAAGTTTGAAGAACAAGCTAAACATAACTGTCCAGCACCCTAAGCAAATATACACAATATTTTTGTGTTATCAAATAAATATTGTTCATTGTTTTACAGTGTCCAGTCTTTACTTTTTCTCATAAACTCAGCTTTGCAAAACATACAGAAATTCTCTATAATAAATATCTTGTCAAATCTCCTGTTACTCAGCAGACCTATCTTGTCATTCTAAGTAAAATCAGTTTTACCCAAGTAAACATATAAAACTGACTTAAAAATCTGTGGCTCAAAAAAAAATCTGGCACAACTGACTAAAGAAATACAAAAAGCCAGAAGAAACCTCACCCATAAGTATATACTGTTGTATTTAACATTCATCAGTATACCAAAATAGTAGTATCTTTAAATTGTACAGACAATTATATTAATGACTGAACAGAAAACATCAAAAAGCTAATAACTTAATTATTTTGATTACATTAAGAGCAATTCAATAAAAGTGGATTATTTAGCTTCTATTAAAGTATTAATTTGAATGATATTCTAGTTGTTAATGATATTACACGTAATTATACAAACCTGTTTAAATGGATACATTAGTCTCTCTAAAAGCTTATAGGCTTCCTTATATGGTATCTCCTGTGTCCACTGTAACACCTCATTAACTTCTTTATCATGATGTGCATCTTGACTAGTCTGAATATTCTGTCTTTCTTTGCTGAATGAGGAATCAATATATTCTAATGACATTTGAGGAATATACCCAATATCAACTTCCATGTCCTCAGTCTCACTAGGTCCATTCAACCATTCCATGTCTATTTAAAACATAACAAGTACATGAAAATAATACAACTCAATAAATACCAAATCAATACAATTGCAAAAACGTGGCTTAATCACTATCATTAAAGAAACTCTAAAGTCAATATGTAAAAGAAACTTTATACAGGAATGAATACATGCAGAAATTTAAAAATTTTATCAGTTACTCTATAGACTAGCACTAGCAATTTATTGTTGTGTTTCAGTCTGTTTTACATAAATATCTTAAGATCTACCATATTCTATAATGGGATTCAATAATGAATTGCACTTAACTTCAATATTGTAAAAATTTTAGATTAAACTAACTGCTCTCTACAAGAAAGGAATCATAACTGCTTGTATTAAAACTTCTCAAGGTTTAAGTATCAAATTTACTCCTAAGACCAATAATATGCGAGAAATCAGCATTTTAAAAATAAGTCAATCTGTTGAATAAAGCAAAATAAACTTACCAACATTAAGTTTCCTGTCTGTTGGAACTTCCATTTTAAAATGTTTAATAACATTGCCACTTCTACTAATAATTAATTGCCCTCTAAACTGTGCTGGAGTAAACCAAAATGGATATTTTGGTGGTTCATTCAACTGAAATTCTGCATGAAGCCTATATTTTGAAAAATAATTGTTAGAAAACAAAACCACAATTCAACAGCAAGGTTTCACAGAATTTATTGTACTACATATGTAAGATAAAAATAATTAACAAAACGTACAAATGGATGCTCACAATGCATTAAATAGTCAATATGAAGCTCGAGTACTTACTAAAAAGATCTAAATGTTCATACTTTATATTCAAATATTCATATTTGAATAACAAATTCTTGCATGCCTATATGCTTGTTCTTTGAAAGCAGTTACGAAGCATAAAAAACTTATAACATTACATTTTGAAATTTCACTAGTACAGAATCTAAGACCAAAACACTGATATTAAATAAAACTAGAAAATGATAAAATAACTGCCTTGACCATGACTCTTTTTAAATGCATTTTTAACACTCAAATGTCAAAATCAACAAACTTTTATACATCCTTCAAGAATATGATCAAATTAGAAGTACACTTTTCACTGGAGTTTAAGCAATGGAAACGATTGAACATATCTTTTAAAGCAACTACAATGCGAGTCAGAATCAACAGAGAATTCTCAGTACTGCACACTAATTAAAAATAGTTATGAAATGTATTCTACACTCAACATTGTATTTGTTTACCCTCATTTTTGCACTTTATGAAATTTAAACATGTGCACTATATAAACATACCATCACACAGACAGCATCACAAACCACAGATCCCAGACTCCACTTCCATTCTCTACAAATGATACAATGACATGAAACTTGAGGAGAAAGAGTCCTTTACAAGAACAGCATTTTATAAACTTCTGACCAACTGTACATACACCAGCAGAGCAGTTCCCTCAGCAACCTGATAAAGGTCTCGGCATAAAGACTAAAGCACTGACTATTCCTATGCTTCAAACAAGGTTATTCTTTTGAAGTACCCTGTTGGTACTGCAGAGTCCAAGGACTATTTTTCATTAATTTTATATTCCTAACAAAAGTCCATGTAGAAGAAATTCTTCTTGTTGGGTAGTACATGATTTTGAAGATAAATGGCACCACATCTAAATCAAACTACCAGTGTTGTATTCCACAAAATGGGAAATACAATTTCTGCACACAGCATCACGAAAAAGAGATACAAACATTGTAGTGCAGAATGAAATAATAATTGAAAAGATCTCAACTTTACTGATGGTGAATAAAATGTAACATTAAAGAAATTTTAGCCCACTTCCTTGGCATGCATTATGAAGCAATTTTTCTCAACCTCTGTGTTAAAATTTTGCACTTATACACATTGGTGCATTAATGTGAACACTGACAGAAAGAAATTGTACAAAAATTCTCAGATTTGTAGTTTGGTTACAAATCTCTTACATTTCCAATGAAATTCTGTTGCCCATTTTCATACAATCTCCTTCAAGTCATTCCTCTATCCAATAGTGTTTAAACTTCATGTTTAGCTATTTTTAAAGTTATTCATTATCAACAATTGTTTAGACAATATGATGAGAACTAAGGGATATAATAATGAAATTACAAACAGAAGAATCATCACATGTGGAAGAAATGGCAAATACATTCTCAAGGGATGACAGTTTCCTAGCATACATAAAACTTAAATTTTGAGATAAGCAGAAAAATGTTAAAATAGTCACTAAGTTGTTTACAAACAAGACTTCTTAGAGCTGCTTACAAATTACATTTTTTTCACTTTAATTTGTAATTTACACAATATAAATGTTATAAAATGTAAGAGATTCTTGAGTTAAACATTGTTAAAATAGGGTTAGAAATGTTACTTTTAATTAGATTTTGAAGCTTGATATGTAAAGGTGTACTCAAAACTTGAAAATTATTTGCTATTCATGACAGAGTCAAGTATTAAAACAATTCACAACATTCATAAGAAAGTCACAGACCAATAAGAAAACAAAATTTTTAATAATCTTTCATAAGGCTTTTGAAATGAAAAAAAAATGAAAGAAGTGTGGAAAAACGTTTATTGAAAATATATCACTTTTCTTATGACATTTTATAAGCTACAAAGTGCTAAGGGTTCTATTAATAAATACAACTATTCTGGTAAGTCATTATGGGTGTATTTCACTTGCAGGGCACTGAACCTGAATATGATATGGTGTAATTTCAGATTACAAAATACAGTTTATTTATAATTAGTGTCTCTGTTTGTCAAGCAAAAGTGTTAAAGAAGAAATTTTAGAAAAAACTGGTTTTATTTTTCATTTTATTTCAATATTTGTTTTTGCATTTAAAGCAAAGCTAAATGAGAGCCATTTGCACTAGCCTTCCCTAATTTAGCTGTGTAAGACTAGAGGAAAGGCAGCTTGTTATCACCAACTACCACCAACTCTTAGGCTACTCTTTTACCAATAAACAGTGGGACTGACCATAACATTATAATGCCCCTGCAGCTGAAAGGACAAGCATGTTTGGTGTGACATGGATTCGAACCCAAAACCCTCAGATTATGAGTCAAGAGCCTCAGCCACCTGACCATGCCAGGCCTAGAAAAACTGGTAATGCAGTAAACTTACCATTTTACAAACTTTGAAGTATCTGGTTTACTAAAATATGGGCTTACTACATTTGGATTGTCTAAGTGTGAAGGCTGTTCAAAAGAGTTTCATGTGGCAAATCGAAGATATTTTAAAGAAGAACCACTTAAGAATCTGATATTCATTGTGAATGCACCTTTATATTGTACATCATGCTTTTTTATATTTATTAATAAGCAGTTTACAATCTTGTTTATTATAAATAATTATTCAGCAATCATTTTCTTTTGGTACACAGAAAATCTTTAAATAAAGCTTTTCTCTCTTAAACTCTATATTACAACATAGAGAATTAAAATGAAGATCAGGAAATAGTTTTTAAAAACCTCATATTCAAAACCCACCTCACCTGAAAAGGATATCTATGTATTCTTCATTCATTGCTCGAACAACTGCAGTCATTCCTTGAGGTGCAAAACGGGAGTGAAGGAATACATTTTTGTGAAACATTCCAAGCATTGCATGTAACAATTTTAGATGAGGTTTGACTTTTGGAGGAAGCATTCTTGAACTGGACAGCTGACCAGAATAAGTATCTAGCTCTGATGGTATTATCCACCAAGATTTTCCAAGGTATAGATCAGATGGAGGAAGAAATATATAAAAATTAGAAACGGCAAATTCCTGCCAAAGATGGTGAGGCTTCTTCCACTGCAGAAGACCTTCCAACACCCTTGAATGATTCTTAACAAAAATGTAGCCTAATTTAGCAAAATTATGAAATGTACATATGTAAAAGAAATAAATATGTATAAATAGTTTCCTGTTTTTCTGCAAAACAATTTCCTTGATTCATTGCTGTGAAAATACATATTTTGATAGTTAATGTATGTGCACAGAAGATTAATAAATAAATATATTTGTAGTTTGTAATGCATTACATGCAGTCGTATACAAACAATACAGATTTCATGTGTAAGAATTAGAAATCTTCATAAACATCTTGTAAATGTTTAAATTAATTAAAACATGAAAATAATTACTGCTTTGAATGTTTTTTTCCTCAGGTGACCTCAACTACTTTGTTGTTACATATATCTATCTATTCACAGTAATATAATGCACGGTCTGTAAAGTTTCACTGAACTTGGCCAAAGAGCTGTTACAAATTGTTTAACAACCCCAGTTACCAGTGTATGAGTTACTTTAGCTTGAGGAAAGTTAGAACTGCCACTGTGAATTAAAATATCAATAAATGTAAAAAGGCAGAATAAAAGTGAATCTAAGAATCAACATTTTACCCTATTTCTGCAATCTACTGATTTTTCGATTTTTCTCCTTATATATAGCACTCTCCTTTTGTGCATTGTTTGTATTTTTAAATCTTTAACAGCTACATTCCTTTTAGATATAAAGACTGGCCATGTTATTAGAATCTCCAATCAAACATAGTGTAAAGGATTACATTTTTTTATATAAACAACAGAATAATCATATAACATTTAATTGCTTAAATCCTAACATTGTAGAAATGTATTTATATTACATTACTCTATAAGGCATGAACAATTATTTTTCTGACATTCTAAATGGTACTAAAGTTTCACAGATCTGCTTTTCAAGGACATCTACCATTAAAGTATATCAATAAAAATAATCAAATGAGAATACATTTGTCTTTATAAAAAAACTGTGGCTACCAATAATAGGATGATTGAAGAGAAATGGACAGACTTTGTAAGTGTAACAGATGGCTCAGTATATCAACTGACCAATTATTTTTTATTTTGGTCAGGATAAAGCCACCTCCAAACATACCCTCCAAAATCAGTCCAAACACTGCTCATTTATCTCAGATACATCCAATAAGATGAAGTTACAGCCTTTCTTAGAGCATAAAGAATTGCATACAATGAACAACTGGATGAATGTGGCATTGATTGATGAGTTTCACCCACTTCTTTACTGACAATAGAGTAAAATTATTTTTAAAAAAATGCAACATTAAACAGTTTTTGTTGTGGTGAACAATGCATGCAACTTGAGGTGGTATAATGGGGTGGATAATGATAACAACAATATAATATTGAATGTAACCCACATTACTCAAACATTTTAATTCTAGTTCTTTTAACCTTTTCACATTTCCCACTGTCTACACAATCAACTGTACCATTCATAACCTTGAAACAGCTTCAATGATTGGTTTTCTGATTTTTCTGCACATAAACATAAGCACACAAGAGACATTCATGTATTTGAAAACTCTTTCATAGTGAATTTAAATGATGTAAAAATAGATAAATAAATGGAATAAATCAAACTGCAATACAATACTGTGATGACAGGTAAATCCATGGAAGGCAATTGAATGGGATTCTGTAAATTCTTATCCATGGAGCAATTGCTTGGCCTATTAAAATTTCCATAACAATTTGTCTCTGAGTTTGAAGGATGAAGGAATTTTCATCTGTAAAGCAACATTCTGAAACATGACAGATGCAAAATCTAGTCTTTGGGCCTAAATTACAGATGCATGTCTTCATGCAGTAATTAGGCTAAATATATCCCAGCTTACATGTGACTTTGATAAATTCTCATTTGACAGAAAAGTACAGACCTTCCAATAAACTGATGAGTGTGAACTTTTTATCTCTTAGCTGCAAATTTAGTACAAGTGAGCTGTATGACCCACATATGGATTATACTAGGCACTTCCATCACAATTCCATGAAACAAAAGTTTACATTTAATACATTGACAAAGAAGCTTTGCTTGCATATAAGATAATAAATGTAATTAAAGATATCTTCCCATTGATTTATCCTGGTACAAACTGATCAACATATTGTTTTTATTATATCAGACTTTTAATTAATTTGTGAAAACATACAGTACATTTTTCAGAAAGGTATGGTACACAAGTTTGTATCGCAATCAAGTGCAGACATTTTGTGTTAATTATTAAACTACTAATAAAGAAATACTCTGGTTATGTTTTAATCTTCAGTTTTAGAATTAGTTACCTACATTTACAAGCATTTTCACAAAGAAAATCTATGATTGAAAATACTAATACAAAACATCAAGAGTAAAAAAATATAACAAAAAAAAATTGATGTGAACTTCATAATTTTATATGTGAATCAGCCTCAATTTGGAGGAATAATTTATTAACAAGACAAAGCAGTATCTCAAGTAGATGTAGTGTTGTCACAACAACATTATGAGCACCTAATTATCTTGTTTTTTAATAACCAGCCATACACTAATAAATATAGTACACCATAACAGATGCTTATCTCTCTAGAATTCTATAGATTATCATGTTCATTGCTGAGGGTGCATATGTACATGTTATATGTAAAAAAATACAATTACACCAATATATACAATGTATACTCATATAAAAAAAATGCAAGTTCACTCACTGGATCCATATGGAAAACATCTTTGGTTAAGGATGTCAACACAAGTGGTTTAAAAAAACATTCAATAGTGACTTTTTCTTCATCTGGTTTTAAGCCTATATTTATTTCTTCTTGAACCTGCATGTATAAAAGCATATATTTTTCTGAAAATTATAAACACTTTAAGTAATTCTCCTAAACACCTGTCATTACGAAAATAGCATACAATAAATATTTTCACATTACTCCTTAAAAACAAAGCTTCATGAAAATAAAAGCAAAACAAAATGTAATAACTTCATTATACAAGTTCCAATCAATGTCTGAAAGACACAATCATTAACAAGGCATTATAAGCATTAAATATCTTGGCTTTTTACTGCAAATATAATTAATCTTAACACGCTCCTTTTGATTTAAAAAAAAACATTAGCATGTCACACATACACTCTTTTAAGAGTTTCTACTAACTTTTATGGTATTTCTTTTTGTAAGCTTTCAGTCTACTTATGAAGAAAAAACAGCCTCCCCTTCATTCTGTATTTAGTTCTTACAAAAATATTAGTACAAAAGAAATATACTTAAATATTTATTTCACCGAGTTTACAAACTGTCTAGGAATTTAATAACATAAAGGCTTCCCTTTTTTTATGGAGGAGGGGGGCAAATTCTGAAAACAACAGGGTGAAAGAATATACGATTATGACTTGGAAGAGACATGTTGTAGGTTCCAGTTAAGAGAAATTAATAACACTAATACCAGTTTCTGAAATGAGTTGTCACTTGCAGCAAAAGAGGCTAGATCAACACTCTACAAGAGTCTATAAAGGTGGAATTAATAAATTCTTGAGAAATAAAAGGTAAGCTAAGTTTTTACTTCTTCTCAAGAGTAGATTTGCAAGAAGTTCAAGAACATCTTTGTAGGGTTAACTGTCCCTTGCTGTCCATATGCTGCTGTGTCATGTGCAGCTGACACACAAAAATAAATAATGGAAAGATAATCTATAAAATAAAAGTCTGGATGAACATTTATAAGATCATTAACAATTTTGAAAATGATATAAAATGGAAAATGTCTCTTGTTATTCACATATAGCTCTCGTCTTTGAAATAAAACCTCATAACCTGACCAACACTGTATTACAAGGAAACACTTTAGCCTTCAAAATATATAACTTTTAAACTACAATGTTATATTTAGTTTCTCTGATAAAACCTCATTTGTGTGATGATATCAATAAACACAAATTTGTAACAGACTGACCAACAATGTATTACATGTAACACATTTCACCCTTTAAAATATATAATTTATACCTTATAATGTTATATTCAGTTTCTCTGAATTAAAAAGGCATTGTGGATAACAAGTGATATTCTTCTTACCTCATACTCAGTTTTTTTTTCTGAATTGGCATCCTCTGACGCTATAAGATGTCTATAATTTGTTTGGTCCAAAAATGGAAGAAACTCTTCGTAGCTTAACACTCCATCATTATTTTTGTCGATACCATTAAATACTTGTAACTGCCAATTATCATGTTCTTGATAAACATTACTTTCAATAACTATGTTTTTCTCTAACAGTTCATATAAGTAATGTCCCAAGTATGCCAGAAAAATAACTATCAATATTGCAATAAAAGTAGTTCGTTTACTCATAATCACAAGTTAATGTTTTATGTTATTCACAAAACAATGCATACTTTTTAAAATCGTACTGATTATTTCTACTATTCGAAAAATCAGTTGTCACTTCATTTTCACCAATATGAAAATTACAAATATTTAGGTAAACTACCAGTATAAGTAGTAATATCAAATAGCCAGATGACTACTGCCGCAAGCACTTGTTGCAAGTGATTTACCACAGAACTCGTTTTAATACTACCGTCGTAACAATACTAAAAGTCCTACAACTTTTAAACAAAATCAAGTTAATTTAGAAAAAAAAAGTTTTTCACTTATTTTGTCACTTCACTCTGAAACTGAGAACTTTAAAAATATTGTGACTGACAAATATGTTTCACCATCAAGAATATCAGTTAACGTATTTTCAGAATAATGATTAAATAAAAAAAAAACATTGATGCAAAACTAATGGTAATACCACCATGCCCTGATTCTCATTTCAATTATTTTTAAACACGAAAAAAATCGTTTTCCAGCTTATTTGCAAAACACTTTTCTACGTAAATGAATAAGCAGACTCATTAATACCACCATATCAAAAATTCTTTCTAAAGCTAATGTAATCTATAAAACAATTTTCTGTCAGTCTACCGCTGCAAGATATTTTCTATGTTTTCATTAAAATGTCAGTTACATGGCGCATCATGTTAAGATCAAGCAAATTATAGAGAATCAACTGTATTTTAGATGACTTCATGTAAATATGTTAATTTTCATGAATATTTAGAAGTGAGACATAAAGATATAAATACAAGTGGGAGCTAGCAATAAATGTCAAAATATTCCGTTTGTATTTGGCGACTAGTTGTTCATCAAGTATCAGTTAATCTTTTAAGTATTTGATTATAGTGAGGTATCTGGATGAATGTTAGTTGTCGCATTCACTCAGTTATTCAATAGATTAGCCACGAACTTTTATAAGTGAACCTGTATGACAATTTTTCCATTTGAACGTTACTTGATAAATTAAGTCTACAAAGCTATAACACGTGTAGGCTTGAAAAAAAAAAAGTTAAGCAATCATTAAGTTAATGTGTTTTTGTTCCGTGACTTGATTTAGAATTATTTTCACCAGATAATTTAGAAAATCTCGGTAAATAACCCAACAAAAATAGAACTATGTTACAATACTTGTGTCGGTTATGGAATTAGTTTGGTAAAAATAAAAGCAAACGTTGAATAAACTATAACTTTCAAAAGGATCTCATGAAACAATATCAGATATTTATTGGAGTTAATGAGACAAGTAGCAGTAGGTAAAAGAAATTGACAAAAGAGAGAAAAAGAAGAAAGTTTGTTTTTTATTTTTGAATTTTGCACAAAGCTACTCGAGGGCTATCTGTGCTAGCCGTCCCTAATTTAGCAGTGTAAGGCTAGAGGGAAGGCAGCTAGCCATCACCGCCCACCGCCAACTCTTGGGCTACTCTTTTACCAACGAATAGTGGGATTGACCGTAACATTATAACGCCCCCACGGCTGGGAGGGCAAGCATGTTTGGCGCGACAAGGATGCGAACCCACGACCCTCAGATTACGAGTCGCACGCCTTAACACGCTTGGCCATGCCGGGCCAAAGAAAATTGACCACGAACAAACTTGCAGAAAATTTGCACTCCATTTGCAAATTAGATACTAAATGAGCAACCTAGAAGCAACAAGAATGTCAAATATTGTAGAATTGAAACATTATATCGCCCTAACAATAGTCTAAGGGAACTGAAAATTAACAATACAGCTAATTACACAAATTGAAGAAGATGAATCACAAGAAATTATGTTTCAAGTGTAATATGAAAGGACATATTGCAAGGAACTGTTTATTAGAGCATGTGTGAACAAAGAACTCCTTCCAAAGGATACTAGAAAGAGGAAATGGTTATAATTATTAGAGATATGGCCATTACAGCCGAAACTGTGAGAAATCAGCAGCTGTTAGTAAGCCAAAGAGACAAAATCCCAAGAATGAACTTCAAGCCTAATCAGCTCAAAGGAACAATAAAAGGCTAATCAGATATAAAAAAGAAGAAACTAGTTGAATTTATGGAATGAAGTTCAGTTGGAAATATTGTCTACTTTAAAAAATGAAAAAAGTTTATTTTTAAAGGGAAACTGTACACGAAGCCATGAGTTATTGATAAAACTTTGTAATATGTTGAGAGACACTGTTTTCATAGCTACAATCTCGGTGAAAAGCAAACTCAAAAGTTAAGCAGGTACTGGAAAGAGCTTTATATTGTACTGGAAGTATGATGTGAGTTGCAATATTCAAACAGACGGGCAATCCAACCCAAAGATTATCCGCCTGGATCATATTTGGAAGTATAACAGCGAGAAAAAGAGTCAAATGAGTAACTCTAGAGAAAAACTTAGCAGCGGAAATTCAACACGTTGCGTAGCCCAGAGTTTCAGTTTAGACAACTTCTAAAGGCTCAACAAGGATTAAGCCACCACTGGATTCACTGAATTATCTACACAGGAGGAACTTTACCAGTGACAGGACAGCTAGTGATAAAAAGTGACAAGAAGCAATCCCATCTGTATACCATCGGCTTCAGAAATAAAAACAAATGCTAAAAAGATTTTGCGAATAGACAGTTTAGTGTGCTGTTTCATTTTTGTATTAGGATTGTTTAAGTGGCTTCATAATCCAGAAAGGGGGCACCATATTTTCAAGGTTTTACTCCAGATGTTGACTATAAGGTACATCACATTCAAGTCAACTGAATATTAGAATATTCTGGATATCACTACGAAAATCTAGTATCTTTGAAGAACATTTAGAATTGAGACATGAGATACAAACACTAGAACACCAGTCAAGTAGTAAGCCAACAGTAAACGTCAGTGTGAAGTATTCAACGTGTGATTGCCGAGTAGTTGTTGATTAGATGTTAGTCAATCTTTTAAGTATTTAATTTCAGTGAAGTATTTGGATTAATATTAGTTATCGCATGTATATATACAGTTATTCGATGGATTAATCATGAAATTTTTTACAAGTGAGTTTACTTGTATGTTAGTATTTCCATTTGAATGTCATTTGATAAACTAGGTCTACAAGCTACAATGTCTCTAAGATTGTAGAAACGCATACAAATAAATAAATAAATTTGTTATCGTTATGGAACTAGATCTTGAATCATTTTCCCTTGATTATTTAATTAAAACGACCCACCCAAGAAAAGAACAATGTTCCTGCATATACTGTTGTAAAGTTAGAATGTTAAATGTATGTAGTTTTATTATTTTTTATTTTCTATTACTGTATATTTTTAGCATAAGAACAAGTTTACTTTTTTGATTTAGTGAATAGAGTAAAGAAAAAGTAAATCTCCTGAACTGGCTAAGCTACATACGATATTATTGGGATTATCGCCAAAAATTTCATTGACAATAAAAGTACCTAACTAATGTAACAATGCATTCCAATTATTTTAAGTTAGATTAGTATTTAAATTATCTATATTATCTAAGAGGATGGTGGTAATTCTGGTCTATGTGAGTAGATTTATTTTATCAGAAGTTCATATTAATTTATGGTTATGGCACCTTAATGCACAAAAACAAATATAGTGGCTTTCAAATTGTTAAAAAAAATGTTTATAGTAATAATAACTTTGAATTGACTTGTTACTTTAATATTTCAGATTTTCTCGAAATATATGAACATGATCGAGATATTTGAAAGAAGTTTATTCATCATCAACTACGATAGTGCTCAATAATAGCGTTCGCTCAGGAATTTCACAAAAAATTTAAAACTTATGAGCAGAAACCATCTTAAGAAGTATATTTGTTCTTGAAACAAAACTCAACACTTTCTATCTCAATGGCTAAAGCTGCTAAAATTTTGGTAATAGCAAAATCTGTTAGACGAAATTCAAAATCAACTTATATGTTTTTATATTATTTTTATAATTGTTTCACAAGCCTAAAGGAAACAAAATGGCCATTAATATTTTATTCAAAACTGGATACACCTACTAAAAAACTTATATTCTATCATAGGACTATTTTATTTCAATTTTGGAAATAAAAGAAAATATTTTATTAGTTTTTCATCGCTACTGTCCAGATTTCTCTTTGAAGCTTTTCAAGTACCGAAGCCAGTAGCAAAAACGGCTAGGTATACTGCGTCAAGAGTTATGCACAGCTACTAAACAAACTCCTGCAAAGATTGTAGAGCTATTTTTGAAGTTGATTTTTGAACATCGAGATTCCAATCTTCTAATATTGTTAAAGTTCTTCTTCGTTACCAAAACAAGCTCTACACAGCTATTCAAGTATCACAGAAATGTAGAATCCATTAAAGCACTCTAATACTAGTAGGAAGCACTTCATTTTAGTAGAGTAAATAATGTGTATATTTATAAATATTCAGCCTTATTATCATTTATGATCATTTTACAAGCCTGGACATAAAAAAAAAGACTATGAATACTTTCGTGAAACCTAGATAGTAATGATGAATGCACTATTGTGTATGTCATAGGGTAGTCTTAAAATTAATTCAAGTGCAAAAGTTTTTCACCCTAAGAATTTATCTAAGTCTGGATTTTTTTTAGCAATAGCAAAAAGTGAAAACTTTATTCACTCTTATGAGTGACGATTTATTTTACTGATTCTCGTACTTTATTGAAATTGAGTGTGTTTTTTAGTATTTTATTAATATTTATATTTTTGTTCCACAATCCTTGAACAAAATCGGATGGTTATTTTGCACCAAAGCCAAGACAGATATACTATATGAAATAATATTAATGTCCATAGCCTATTTAAATTGGCCCGGCATGACCAGGTGGTTAAGATACTCAACTCCTAATCTGAGGGTCGCAGGTTCGAATCCCCGTCACACCAAACGTGCTCGTCCTTTCAGCCGTGGGTGTGTTATATACCTTCTCTTTAGTCTTACACTGCTAAATTAGGGACGACTAGCGCAGATAGTCCTCGTGTAGCTTCGCGCAAAATTCAAACCAAACCTATTTGAAAAGTTGGTTATTTTTCACTGAAAGTTGATTTACGTGGTTACAAATGCATAATATACGTGATGTTGTTTTGAAAAGTTTCCTTTGTAATCTACCCTTATTAAACACGCTTACACTAAACCTCAGGCACAAAACTATCTGGCTAAGATAATTAATAGTTGAAAAAAAAAGTCAGTGCAGCAGTAAACTGTTAAAAACATATATAATTAAATCAAACGCATATAAAATATGTATCTTAAAATTTGTTTTCGATAAATGGGCATAGAAAAACTTAAGAAACAAAATAATAAAAAAATGTTAATTTAAGAAAAGGAATAAGGATTGTCCAACAAAATACAGAAACGAATTAATCCAAAATGCAAATATTATATTTTCAAGCCTAAAATTAAGAACTCTTAAAAAATAAACTAGGCTAGCAATATTGTTTGTTTGTTTGTTTTGAAATTTTGCGCAAAGCTACACAAGGGCTATCTGCGCTAGCCGTCCCTAATTTAGAAGGGTAAGACTAGAGAGAAGGCAACTAGTCATCACCACCCACCGCCAACTCTTGAGCTACTCTTTTACCAACGAATAGTTGGATTGACCGTCACATTATAACGCCCCCACGGCTGAAAAGGCGAGCATGTTTGGTGTGATAGGGATGCGAACCCGCGACCCTCAGATTAAGAGTCTTACGCCTTAACTCACCTGAGCAAATTTCCATCGAAATCTTGATGTTTTTCTTCAGTAACCAGAGCAGATCGAAACGATATTCAGAAATTGGTTGATTACTGAGCAGGAGCGAGAATTAGAATATGATAGAGCAAAGAGCAGTCCATATTTCAGGTTTCGTTAAAATATTATTTATTTATTTTACCTTTTGTATTACATCCATAAACAATGACTAACATTCTAAATTAGCAAGAGAAATTCCTAGTAAGTCATCATCTCTATGATGATCGTAGAGGTATGTTATAAGGGAGTCAAAGGGTTGTTTGTTTTGAATTTCGCGCAAAGCTACTTGAGGGCTATCTGCGCTAGCCGTCCCTAATTTAGCAGTGTAAGACTAGAGGGAAGGCAGCTCGTCATCACCACCCACCGCTAGTAACTCTCACATTTTATCTTTACACATAAAAAATAGCAAAGAATTATCTTCAAAACTGTTAGTTTTAAATTATTCACCTATGGGTTATAACGGAGTCAAAGGGTTGTTTGTTTTGAATTTCGCGCAAAGCTACTTGAGGGCTATCTTACCAGTGTAAACGAGGCAGCTAGCGAGACTCTTTTGATTGACCGTGATGATCGTAAAGGTATGTCAAAGGTTTGTTTGTTTTGAATTTCGCGCAAAGCTACACGAGGGCTATCTTATAAACGACTAGAGGAAGGCAGCTAGTCATCACCACCCACCGCTAACTCTTGGGCTACTCTTTTACCAACGAATAGCGAGATTGACCGTAACATTATAACGCCCCCACGGCTGAAAGGGCGGGAATGTTTGGTGCGACTGGGATTCAAACCCGCGACCCTCGGATTACGAGTCGAACACCTGAACACGCTTGGCCATGCCGGGCACGAGTCAAAGATACCACACAATAATTTTATCAGTCATTCCCTGTGCTCTGATTAATGCCTCATGTTTAGTATTTCTTTCAGACCATCACTGATCAATAGCCAAATTATTTATTGTTTTTATAATTAAAACGACTTTAAGATTCCTTTGAATATCAAAAGCTCTTTAATATCTAATAATAATTTTAAAACCAGTTAATTTTTATTAAATTTCACAGAATTGTTTTTTCATCAAGAAATAGATCAAATTTAAAATATATTATTAATTTCCAACAGATTTTCAGACACATTTTCTCAATTATTTATTCATCAAATTGATTATGGGCCTATAATTTTATTGATTACAGGGTCTCTATTAGTCACATACAAATATAAATAAAAAGGTGTAATCAAAACTCCAGTTAATATCACTATTAAGTGCTGAGATCCTTTATACAATTTACGTGGAACATTTGTGATTTTATGGGTGTTGAGTAGACGAAACATAACACTACTGTTATTAGTCCAGCCGACACTTAAAACGACCATGCAAAATTATCTGTAGTTGTTTTTCTCGACTAGGAGATCCACTTCAAGATTCTTAATGATGGAAAAAGGCATCCAGTACGGTCACCGAAGAAAATGTATTCGGTACAGTAAGAGTATGTTTAAGCGTTGTAAAACCACTAAAACAAATCATTAATTATAAAATACATAAACGATAACGTATTTCTGGCTTTTTAAATTATTTTAATGATATCCAAGTCAATTTCACTAGCAACGAATAAAAAGTCCATAAAATATTTCTTCTTGATTTAATGTTATATTAAAAACCACGCAGTTCATTCAGTTTTGGAAAACAGTAAAAACAAAAGAACAATTGATATAAGAACCATTATGATATAAGTTTAAATAAGGGAACAGTCGAAAAATCTACCAGTGGCACGCCGATGATGTTACTATCCAAATTGTCTTTTAAACTTGACAAAACTTCTCTGGCTGTTTTGATTGGTTACATTATAACCAGTACGTCGGTAAATCACTCAACTTCTTTACACACCACATTCGGTGGGGTTTTTGTTTGTTTTTTGAGAAATTCGAAGATGCTTGTTAACCACATGCACGAATACTGTGTAACATTTTTGTATGATGAAGTCCAACAGATCAAGAAATCTGTTACCACTGCTGCAACAGATTCACCGCCACTCAGTCAACAAGGTCAGCATGGTACAGATTATTGCTGATAATTTTGATATATCGTCTCAAAACAGGAAGCTATCTACACATTCTCTAGATTGCGATTTTTATATTAAACACTTCAATGGTAATAAAATATTTGATATATCGAAGAAAGTAATCACAAGATCTGTACTTCCACTAAAGGTACTGGCAGGTATAACTATCTCGAAGGAAACGGCCAAAGAAACCGATATTTCCTCCCTGCAAGAGGTGTCCACTATAGGGTGTGTTTTCTTATAGCACAGCCACATCAGGCTATCTGCTGAGTCCACAGAGGGGTCCACTATAAATAACTGCTCAGAGTTTAATGGCTACAGAGAGAAGGGTCATCTATCAATGTTAAAGCGAATGCTGTTTAACTGCTTCGCATTGACATGACCCCATCCGATGTTGATAACATTGAGTTAAGTTCAATTGTTAACAGCAAAATGTGGTGAGGATTTTACTGTCTTTACAGATGATCTTCAGCTGTACGAAGTGGCAGTTAATGTAACACGGACTTATCCTGAATAGTTCGGCAACGTTGTCATGAAACTCGATGCCATTCGCATACTTATGAGTTTTGTAGGATCAGTAGGTCTTTCCTAAGCAATGGGATCTACCTTTAGTAGTGTCGCAAAAATGTTGAACAGAAGAAAGTTTCCTTAAAATATCAGAACTTTACAACTAGTTGCAGAGGAACTGCTTAGACCACTGTTCGTTGATATGAATGGTATAAAGGATCTAGCTGTTCTGAAAGAGCTGGCAAATAGGAGTAGAACAACATGAGTATGGGCGGACTGTGTTATAATGGATGTGCTTATTATGATGTTGTATATCAGAGCAGTGAGAAAAAAATGGTGTTTACATCTCGAAGCAGTAAAGAGCATGCTATCTTATTTCTTCGCAGCTGGACACGTGAACTATGCCTGTTAAGGATTGTACTACCTTCGATCAATGGAATCCATGCCACGTTTGGAAACATTCTTTGAAGGAGAGAATATTATGTGCCATATCACAGGAATCTGGAATTGTACCTGGAGCGATATTTTTATTGAAACTACCTTTATAAGATACGGACATGGGAAGAGCGACATCGTGGGTATTACCCTGAAACTGGAAACACTGAAAATATGAGGGCTTAGTCTTCATATCTGCAGTAAACACGAAGAGAACTTATCTAAGCTGGACGCTAAAGACGACCAAACTATTCAAGAAACACAAAAAGAAGAAATGAAAGGAAGAATTGCTGCAGATCTTGCTGAGAGGGAATCAATATGTAAGAAGCTAGAAATGTGTATTAATCTCCTTGATCCCACAAATCACACGTTGGAGATAGTTAATACTGTCAGTGGAAAGGTATCGCCACAGTCTGCCAGCGTAGACAAAGGAATCGAGTTTGGATGTAAACAAATGAGTGTTTGAAGATGCTTGGCCAGGAAGTTTAAATGAGAAACTAAGTCAGACTGCAGTTACACAATCTATGTCAAAAAAGAATGTGCAAGTTGGAGATGCCAAAATATTTGACACAAATCTTATCTATTCAAGGGTAGTTATACAGAAAACTAGCTCCCGTGAAGTCAATGTTAAGAGAATACTCTCACACGAGTTGTCAGCTGCTCCTATATTAATGTTTAATGATATAGAAGACATGAGAATTGCGATAGCAGTCTGTTCTAAAGAAAATTCTTCAAAAGGATTTGTCTGTCAAAGTCGAAACAGATTACATGTACAATTACAGATGGACAGATGATTTTTTTAAAATTTACTTTAACCTGTGAACTGTGAAGGGTGTCGTCAAAAATTATGTTGAAAAAAACTTGTTGAAGTTGACACGTATCTTGTGTTTGATAGATACAAACCATTCAGCACCAAAAGCGTCACGTGATCTGGTCGAGATACACAAGCCATAAGAGCCCAAAAACTTTTAGTTTCAATGCAGCTATCGCCTTAAAATATATTTCTAACAGTCGCTGAAAATAAATACCAACTTATTGCAATCATTTGTAATTAATTCACCAGCAACAAAACACTTCGAAATTCACACACATACAGAATCACAAGCTGGTGATAACTATTGAAGACAACACTCCTGTTGACGTAAGTAAAAGTGTTGTTATAAGAATGGATGATATAAAGATTTCTCATGAAGAAACAGATAACATTCTAGCACAACAAATAATGACAGCTATCCAAGAAAACCATTAAGGTATGTCTGTTATTTCATAAGATACATATGTTTTTATTTTGTTATTGTATCACTATCTGTACCGCAATAATTCATCCCTTTGTTGATGGAGTCTCTTGTGAAAGAAGTAGTTGTTGAGGATATCAAGGCCACTGTCAAAAACAATATAACCATAATACCCTATTGTTATGTACTTTAATTTTATTTCGGACGAGTATCTGATTTATTTTTACATTACATAACGTACGTTATGTATTAATACTTTAAATAATCAGAATTTTAATTTGATATTAATAGTTAATTAAATGTTACTATTAAATTTATGCCATTTGCCAACAACATTGATACACACATTTTCCTTTTTTAACACAAATATATTTTAATGTACAAACATAAAAAACAATACAATATATAATAACAGTTAATACTAACAGTTATTTAAAATGATGATTTATACACAGTTTTTTACAAACTTGCAGACAATACTGAGTTTTATATCCAGTCAACAACTAAATATTTTATCGAGGATTCAGGTCCACGACGAACAAATTAATTCTGAGCTGGTTTTGTCAACTACGCTTAAGCTAGCGAACTGTTATTTCTTGATTGGCCTCAAACCGGGTACAAGATGGCTTCTTCCAGCGAAGGTATTTAATGTCCTCGTAGAAATTCTAACATTCGGATTAATGCACTAAAGTTGAATGGGTTGTAATGTTCAAACTCCATAACTTTCCTAGTCCATCCTGTAGTTTTTATAATTAATAGACGTAATCACAATTATAAGTTCCTTGTAGCTGTCTAATAATATTCTCTTCTTGACATGTTACTTTTATACAAATCACACGAGTATTAAGAACATTCACCAATGTCCACTTGCAACAATATTCTAGAGGAGGGGGTGTGCAACATTTTTCGTCGGTGGGCCATATAACCAACTTCATCAATCAAGCGGGGCCACTTAAAAAACAAGCTTATTCGTGTACATGCACAATAAATTAAAAAAATTCTCAAAATGCAAGCAATAATATTTTATATTTTTGCATGAGTGATCATTTTAGTGCGACACTTGAAATTTAGAGTCCTTGCAGAACTTGTCAATATCAGCTTTGACAGAAGTGGTTGCCACTCTTAACTGACTGGTCAAATGTTCATCAGTCAGCTGACTTCTACATTTGGTTTTGATGAGCTTCATTTTGGAGAAAAATTGCTCACAGCAGTAGGTGCTACCAAAAAAGGGAGGCAATTCTTTGTGCATGACGGGACAAATTGGGAAACTTTTCACGTACACAGAGTTTGTAAAAGTCTAGCAAACTGTTTTCAGAGAATTTCCTTTTAGTGTCCATGTCAGCCTGCAGTTCAATGAGTTCCATTTGGCAATCATCAGGACTGTCTTCCACTGCCAAATCAAAAGGTTGAGCGAACAATTTCAATCTAATTTCAGTTTGTCTGAAATCTGGAAATCTGTTTGCAAACTCATCACGCAGCTTTTGTACACTGGTTCCATATTTGGTGCAATCCAGATTAGGAAATTCCAGTTTCCTGGTTGCAAGACATGTAAAATGGGTCAATATGGCTCTTCTCAACTGAACCTGGAAAAGTTCCAATTTCTTCTCAAAAGCACAAATATGCTCAAACAACTTATTCACAAGTTGACTTTTCCCTTGTAGTTTTAAGTTTAAATCAGACAGATGCTGTGTAATGTCTGTGAGGAATGCTAAGTCATTCAGCCAGTTCTCATTGCTCAAGAAGTCCACATTCTGACGTTTGCTCTCCATGAAGAACTTAATCTCCTCTCGCAGATTCCAGAATCTCTTCAAAGTAGCAGCTCTACTAAGCCAACGTACAGCAGAGAAGTACAAAACATCTGAATACTCACTGTCCAGCTCATCTAAAAAAAGTTTTAAATTGTCGATGATTTAATCCTCGTGTTCGAATATAATTTACGCATTGGACGACATTTTTCATGACTTCTGCAAAATCCAGAACTTTGGTGCACAAGCTCTCTTGGTGAATAATGCAATGGCTTACAACTACGTCTTGTGCTCCAATTGCAGTTAGAAATTTCTTGGTGAATCCATTTGTCCTACCTGTCATGGAAGGAGCACCATCTGTTGTAACACCACATAATTTATAAGGATTCAGTTCAAACTTTTCTACAACCTTAAGCACTTGTTCACAAATATCCTGTCCTGTGGTTGTGGAGGAAAGGCTTGCCATATCTAAAAACTCTTCGAAAACATCAAAGCCTGCAGTAACAGCTCTGATGAAAATGACAAGTTGGGATGTGTCATTGATATCAGTGCTTTCATCCAAAGCCAGACTGAAAGCTTCACACGAATTCAATCTCTCTTTCAAAGTTTCTTTGATGTCCTCTGAAGATCTTTTGTCCTGCGTGAGACAGTGAAGCGGGAAAGGCTAGTTCGCTCCACCAAATATTTTTTCTCTGGACATGCATATTCTGTGAATATTGTTAAACAATTTTTTAATAAATTCTCCATCACTGAAAGGCTTTCCCTTTTTTGCCATACATTTACAAAGCTTAAAACTCAGTTTTGTCACCAGTTCTGAATTTTTCTTGAAAGTGGTAAAACACCTTGTTGCTTTTCAATGGATGTTTTAAATGTTCAATTTGTCCTTTCGTGCCTGACCAACAATTTCATCAAACTGGGAGGAGTGCTTAGTTGCGTAATGTCGCTTAATATTGTACTCTTTCATGACTGCAATTGTAGTTTGACAGACGAGGCAGACAACACCTTGATTATGTGGGACAACAAGATATTTTGTGCACCATTCACTGTTGAATAACCTTCCCTCATCATCAATTTTTCGTTTCTTAACTGCTGACATTTTACTAGCCCTGAAATCAAAACAAAAATTATTCTCACGAAAATAGCAAAGTAGAAAAAACATAGAATTTATTTACACATGGAACCTCTTATGGACAGAAACACATGTTTCTAAATTGGCATCCCGATCATAGCCTTCCGGTACTTAAATTAATTGAGAATAGCAAAATACAGTGTGACCTCGCCTATTCGCGGTTCGCCATTCGCGGCCCCGCATATTCGCGGGTTATGCGCGAACTGCGTTTTGTAGGTCACAGAGACTGAAAGGGCTTTTCGAGGAGATTTCTGTTGTATTTACTCAATCAAGCCGTTTTATCAATTGTCGTCTTCACCAAACAAGATTGGACTGCTATTGGCTGACTGCCTCAGCTTCCCAACAACGCAAACGGCAAAGCACAGCCCGGTAACGCACGGTACAATTTAGTGAAATACATAACAGTATGCAATATTGCTACATTATTACTGCATCAATGAGTATAAGTATCATTAGTGTTTGGGAAGCATTTCATATAGTATATAATCGCATACATATACGTTTTAAAACTGCGTCCAATATTCGCGGTTTTCGCTATTCGCGGGAGGGTAAAGAACGTAACCCCGCGAATAACGAGGTCACACTGTACATAGAATCAGATGCATCTGAAAGCAAAAATTTTAATAAATTCAGTAAAGTCACAACAATATGCTAAATAATAATCAATTTACCTTCAATCTCTTGTAGTAACTGTAAAAGGTAATAAAATTTTCACCAATAATGAATGACAGACAGCAGAGGTTAGGGAAAATTGTCGCCAGCGGGCGAAGGCGAGGTTCAGGACATGACGTTGAGTCGTAGACAATAGTGCTAGTGCACGTCACCTATTAATGCCCTAAGGAGGCCGACCAATCGAATTCGGCCTGCTCCTCTCTAGCAAAGATAATTTTAGAAGTTTGTCGAGTCGAAGCCTGGGAATCCCGTAGGATCGATGCTTTTAAAAATATTCCATTTGCGTTGGATTACAGATCAGGCCACATGGTTAGATTACAACAACTAGGGCCACACTAAATGGCTTGGCGGGCCGGGTTGTGGCCCGCGGGCCGCCTGTTGCACACCCCTGTTCTAGAGCGTTTTCGTAAACAAATATTGCTTCTACAATTTTCGAGAATAGGCGAGACTTGCGCAATACAGCCAAGATTAAACGTCACATGCAGAAAAGAAAACCATACAGAAACAAGCGTAGGCACTAAAATAATTGTACAATAGTAAATCTGTTACACTATCTAATAGCTAGCTGCTCACATGCTAAGAGTGATACTGAAGCATGCTATTTAGGTATCAGGAAAGAAGCCGCGCTGAAAACCCTGAATGTTGGACACACACTAAAGCATGAAAGAGTACAAAGCATGTCTGAGGCTTGACGAAAATCATGGGCAACAAATGTGGGAAGAGCCTTTACATTCGCTTAAAAGTTAAATTCACTGCCACCAAAAACAGAGTCGTTAATTGAAAACGTGAGACGTGCTCGTCTTCAGGGTTGTGTCTGATGAAGTGCTCTGGAATAAAATCCACCAGATTTGGATCCTTTTGATTTTGGGTAATTACATGATGATGCTGAAAGGTCCCTTATTCCGGATAGTCCCAATAATAGTTCCACTTGCACCGCAAGATATACTCAAGCTAATGAAATGCTCGTGCGACAGGTAAGAGCCATGTGCTTCCATGAGATGTAATTGTAACTAGAGCTGTATTTTCCTGCACAATATTCTGTGCCAGGGTAGTGAAAACTATTTCAATGAACAAACAAAAATTAATCAGTGATTATATGACATATACATACGAAAAGAATATTGAATTGACAGTACAGTTTTTAGACGTTTAGTAACGTAATTTACACAAAACATAACCTTTTATTTGTTTTATCTAGAAGCTATTGGTAAACTAGAGGTATTAATGGTATCAGATATTTATCATGTATGAACGTTATGTATAACAAACGCATCCATTTAATTACCCAGTATAACTAATTTTGAATGAAAAATAAACTATATACTAACATATTTATGCTTAGTAATGTAATGTAAATCTACAATGTTCAAATTTAAAAAAATATTACAACTTTTCACGCGTATTTTGGAACTATACTATATCATTTGAATTTAGTTGTACATATATATTAACTTGTCTAAATACATTTGTATTTAACTATATAAAACATGAGGTGTTTAATCATTTGTAACGTATATTTCGAGATAAAACTTAAGCAAATAATATATTTTATTATATGAAAATTATTATTTATTATATTATTTATATTATTTTATTATATTATTTATTATAATTAATATTTATTATATGTAAATTCCGGCCTGGCATGGCCAAGCGCGTATGGCGTACGACTCGTAATCCGCGGGTTCGCGCCCGCGTCGCGTCAAACATGCTCGCCCTCCCAGCCGTGGGGGCGTTATAATGTGATGGTCAATCCTACTATTCGTTGGTAAAACAGTAGCTCCAGAGTTGGCGGTGGGTGGTGATGACTAGCTGCCTTCCCTCTGGTCTTACACTACTAAATTAGGGACGGCTCGGTGCAGTGGGCTAACAACCTACTCACTTAAATACCTGTTGAAGAATCCGCAAGCGATTGCGGCCCTATGTTCCTGGATGGAATCTCTTGGTGATAACTAACTAACTAACATATGTAAATTCATCTACAATTAATGCTTTTTAACATTCAAAATCTCAAAAGGGTCTTAAGCCTTATGTTTATTAATTTCAGATATGAAATATCAATTTCAGTATTTTTGCGGCCTCATTGGAAGCCACTTTGTTTTTTCAAAATGTCCATTAATGACAGAGTGTTATCATCATGTTTCATGGTCTATCTGTTATCCAGACATAATATCAGCAAAACAGGTAAACTATATACCACTTTGCAAGGTCCAGATAGGATGCCTTATTTATCGCCCCAATTATATGATGTAATTACTTAAGATGTATACTCAATTGATAATAGTATAAAAACAATTTTAAACTCGACTTATATACTCAGTAAAATTTAATAATATTTATTCGCACTTCCCCAGTTTTCCCCCGCTGGTACAGCAGTAAGTATACAGATTTACAACGCTAAAATCAGGGTTCGATTCCCCTTGGACTGAGCAGGTAGTCCGCTGTGGCTTTGCTATAAGAAACTACACATTCGCCTCATGTTTTTAACCTTTGCTGCGATAGTACATAATTTCATTTTAACCATATTTGTAAGAGCTCACACTTACCTTGGATACACCTACTCCCACTTCATCTTTAATAAATCAAACTTTAACTATATATTGAAAATTTTAATGTAAATTTTTAGATTTACTATTGACTTTGTAATTTTACGTTAGTTAATTTCCTGAAAATGTCCGGCACGGCCAGTTAATCAAGCCACTCAACTGAAGGTAATCTAAGGGTCGCGATTTCAAATCTTCCTCACACCAAATGTGCTCGCCCTTTCTGCCGTGGGGGGGGGGCGGTATAATGTTTCGATCAATCCCACTGTTAGGTTGTAAAACAGTAGCCCAGAAGTTGGCAGTGAGTGGTGATTACTAGCTGCCTTCCTTCTAGTGTTACATTATAAATTAGGGACGGCTAGCGCAAATAGTCCTCATGTAGCTTTGCGCGAAATTCTAAAAACTAAATTAATCAACTCATTTGTTCAATGGTAGTCTACACTGGCCCTTATGAATCCTCTGATACAGCGGTAAGTCTACGGATTTACAACGCTAAAATCAGGGATTCGGTTTCCTCGGTGGACTCAGTAGATAGCCCAATGTGGCTTTGCTATAAGAAACACACACAAACAAACCAAACCCTTATGAATCATAAAAGTAACACGGTGCTCTCCATTATTGTTGGAAGTAGGTAATTCTCCATTTTTATTTTACATTATACTACAAAGTCATGTTTCCTTAGTTATACCATTTTCATGGTAATACTTAGGCCACATCAGTAAATATTCGGTTATATTTTTATTATTATTATCACGAAGAGTCTAGGTTTGTACAACGAGAAAGTTGAGGCCACCAAAATATTACGCTATACCCAACATTCTTTCATCTTGAAGGCGTTGACCCAAGAAACATAAAGCAGTATGTGCACCAACCGTCCATGTGAATCAGGGCAGTAGGTTTCAATAAACTGACAGAAAAAGTTTCTTCCCCTGTTCCTCGTTTTTTTACATCTACTTTTAAACTTTTGTATTAAATCAGTGACGTAAGTTATTTCCGTATTACCAGTAATCAAAGCACGCTATTTTCAGCGTTGCTATCAGCACCGTCACTGGAAATTACCCTGGGATTTAAATCACGTGCACATATTCTTTTTACTGGACTTCTAAATACGTTTATTAAACTAAACGAATCCATATCTTTATGGGCTATTGATTAAGAATTCTTCATTATGGAAGTTACTAATGTACTTTTTAAAGATAACAAATTAGGAAAAGAACGAATATGATGGAAATTCTTGTACAGACTCTTTGATTCGTGATACGGGTTTTCTCTACCTTTTCGATTGCAGAAAAAAGTTACAATTGCTACATAAGGAAGCTAAAATTCAAAGATCTACTTCCTGTTAAACGAGTGGAGAAAATTACTCACAAATCTCCCTGATTTAAAGGTAGCTTGTCTTTAAAAGCGAGGCTACCTTTAACCTTAAGAAGAATAAAAAAAATCAGGCTAATATGAAGAAACGTAATTTAGCCTAAAATCTTTATTAAAAAAACACTGTGTATGATATGGTTATAGGACAAAACTAAATTCCATTACATTATAATTTATGATAAAAGAAAATGTCTCTTCCGACTAGAGAGAAGGTAACAAGTATTACCTGCCGCTTAGGTGGGTGCTCTTAAGCGAATCGTTGGATAAGTTGTCACAGTTACAGCTTCCCCGCAAATCAAAGTGCAGTACGTATTCAACAGCAAATTCTTGCTCGAATCTTAGAGTTTTCGACCTGCAGTCCGGCTTAAAATGGCATATATTTGTTTTGTTTTTTTTTTAATTTTCGCGCGAAGCTACATGAAGGCTATCTGCGCTAGCCGTCCATAATTTAGTAATGTAAGACTAGAGGGAAGGCAATTGGTCATCACCACCCACACTTTTGGGCTACTACGAATAGAGAGATTGACCGTAATATTATAACGTCCCCATGGCTGAAAAGGCGAGCATATTTGGCGTGACGAGGATTCGAACCCTCGAACCTCAGATTACGAGTCGAGCGCCTCTAACCATCTGGCCGTGCCGGGCCATAATATGGCATCTATTAGTCATCTTGTTATCATTAGCTGTTGATCACTCAAAGCTGGGTTTTATAGGGTAATAATCTTTTTTGCTCGTTTTAAATCAAAAATGAAAAAATATTTTGATATAAATAGAAGACAATTTCTGTTTGCAACATAACAGCCATATAAAGGAAAATAATGTTAGACATTTAAACCACAGCTTTAATAAAATAATAAGAGTTGTCCTTCCTTTAAGATCACACTTTAATATATGCCGTTTATTAAGTTTATTGCATCAGTACAAACATGGGCAGAAATTGTCACTCCAATTAGGGAATAGAGAGGTGTGTGTAACTATCATAGAAAAATCAGTTTCATGTTAAGTTCAATAAATATGACAGAAAATAAATTACCCGAAATTATCCATGTTCCGTCGTCTACTTAGGTAAAAAAACAAACAAGCAGATTAACAGAGAAGATAAAATAAAAATATATAAATGTTGTGATATTACAATGAAATGTCAAGTTGAGTTTCGGAGTAAGTTGCTGAGTCACGTGTTCTTATTATATGTAATTTGATAAACAGACTAGTTCTTAGTTATTTGAGAAGAACAAACAAGTTTTCTAAATAACAAACCTATACATTATGAAATACTGTGGAAGTGTAACACTATCAAACAGCTGTTTATTCCTATGAATCTGTACGTTTTTCACATGAACTCAGGCGATGCAAATTATCCGAACCTGATTGTATCAGTGTTTTTTAATGGCGATCAACACCTAATTTGTGTCAGCTTAGATCAAAATACATCATGTTTTACATCAGTTGTTATCTTATAAAAGAATGAGTGATGTATAATAAAAAAAGGAGGTAAAACAAGGTACATTTTGATACCTATCGATACGAAACGAAAGTTTTTTCAATGACCCTAATTATTTTTAGAATTTACCGAAAACGATTTTGAATGGTTTAGCTCCCCAGTGTCACAGCGCTGTGTTCACCGACTTACACCACTGTAAACTGAGCTTCGATACCCGTGGTGAGCAGAGCACAGACAGCCTATTGTGTATCTTTTTTCTCAATTCCAAACAAACAAAACCAATAAATGGTTTAAAGTTTTTGTTTGAATTAATTCAACAATAATTAACGAATATTTATTTTTAATGGCTTTATTACAATGGAATATACGTATTTATGAAGTTAAGTTATATATATTATTCTTTAGCAGATATAATGGTTTTCCTTCACTTTTATTTCCGTGTTGTCTCTTACTTGGACATACGTTATGTATATAATACTCACGTACAATTTGTTATTCTTTTATTGTTTGAATAATATTCATTACACGTAAATATATTTTTCCCTTTTCTTATGGTTTTTATTTAGTACTTAACTACTTCCTCCTCCCCCAAAGTCTTGGCAGATGGCCTACCTCTCATAAACGTGAAGGAATTTCTGATGATGCTCTCCTCCATTTGGACTCAATTGCCCTGAAGGTTTCAAGGTTTTTTGGAATTTCGCACAAAGCTACTTGAGGGCTATCTGTGCTAGCCGTCCCTAATTTAACAGTGTAAAACTAGAGGGAAGGCAGCTAGTCATCACCATCCACCGCCAACTCTTGGGCTACTCTTTTACCAACGAATAGTGGGATTGACCGTCACATTATAACGCCCCCACGGCTGGGAGGGCGAACATGTTTGGCGCGACTCGGGCGCGAACCCGCGACCCTCAGATTACGAAGCGCACGCCTTAACGCGCTTGGCCATGCCAGGCCCAATTGCCCTCAATAACTTGATTTCTGAATCAAAATGAAATGGCGAGGAATAGAGAAATTGCAATAAAAATAGTGAACAAAATAATTCCAAACTGTAGCATCTTTCAGGTCAGCATGCAGTCCTGGTGCTAAAATACACTTCATACACTACTACTTAGCATTGCAGTGTTTTCTTATTGACCACACAGCGCGCCCTCTGGCGGCAAACATATGAAGAATTAGGGCAGCAGAGGTAACGAGACATCGGTGTATCTGTCTGAGGGCCGCGGCCGCTAAGTAAGTGAGGCATGATCAATCACCTCTTTTTACTTCCTGTTTTATGCTGACATTGACTGACTTACATATCTGTTCTCTCGCGGAGCTTTCGGATGGATGTTGTATCGAGACGCTTTTCTCCAAACTACTAACCAAACATTCCACAAAATGACTTCGAAACTATCATAATTTTCCGTATATTCTGAAATGAAATTCCCTTGAGTAGACAGTATACGGGAGGTTTTTTTATCGTTGAAAAGTGCTACTTAATGGAGAGCAATCGAAGAAAACGTTTTTTCTTTCTCTCATTGTTATGCAGTGATTCTTGGATCTTCACCTCCTTGCTACTCGGGTAAGTTCATCTTTCGTGGATGATGTTAGTTAAGCCAGTTCTAGCATTACACAGGATAAATCGAATATTCCTCATAGGTCATCAAGACATGTTGGAATACGTAAAATAATTGTGCTCATGTATGAAAATACACACTCTGTTAGGTCTCTCAAGATGTCATACCAAATAGTTTTAGTTTTGTGATCTTTTATTGCGTTTCTAATATTATTTTTACTGGTCAATTTACTCGAAACGCAACATTAAGCTAGTACAGCGGTAAGTCTACGGCTTTACAACACTAAAATCAGGGGTTCGATTCCCCTCGCTGCGTTCACCACATAACCCGATGTGGCTTTGCTATGACAAAAACACAAACACGCACCATTAAAATATATAAAAATAATGAGCACAAACACAGTTATATAGTAAAACATTTTGAATTCATAAGTTTTTACTGTTTACCATATACATGCTTTGTAGTAAAAACCAGTCCAGCTTACGTAGGTAGAATAAACATCAATAAATCAACGTTATAGGTTGTCTGTACAGCCAAAGAAAGGCTGATATGACAAACATACAATCTGCTAAGCATTAAGATTAACCCATCGTTAAAGTGCATCTGGGCCTTTCTATCCAAATACGCATGTTGATGGACTAGTAGTTCCCAAAATGTGTTCCGCTGAATACCTGTGTTCTGCTAAGGTTTCCAAGAAATCGACAATGACAGATAGATTTTTTTTGTATCGAATGGTTGAATATCACTAAAGAATTGGAATTAGGGTTTCCATTTTTATTAAAATGAACGGTGCCCACCTTAACTGACAGAAGTTACATTCTTTCGCTATAATCTTCCAGGAATCATACTTTTATAAGGTAATATAACACTTAATAATATAATACTTTGAGGTTGATAGTTTGTTTGTAGTTAAGTACAAATCTACATAAAGTGCTCTGCCTACTTCGGGTATCAAAACCCGCTTTCTAGCGTTGTAAGTTTGTAGACTTACCGCTGCACCACTAGGGGGCAGTTGAAGTAAATTCCGCTTGTGGTAAATTAATCTCAACAGCAACTGACGTTAGAAGTAAATGTTTGTTTTTGTTTTTCGAATTTCGTGCAAAGCAACACGAGGGCTATCTGCATTAAGTGCCCCTAATTTAGCAGTGTAAAATATAGGTAAAGCAACTACTCATCACCACCCATCACCAACGTTTGTGCTATTCTTTTATCAACGAATAATAGGATTAACCGTAACATTATAAAAGTAAATGCCACACATAGCGTTAGCAACACGACACAGGTAAGAAAGGCGAACATTGGAGTGATAGCATAAATATTTAGTTCTGCAAAGTTATTTGGTTTAGTTGTTGTAGCTCAAAGCTATACAGAAGGCTATCTGTGCTGTAATCATCACTACACGGAATCGAACCCTGAATTTTACCGTTATAAGTCTTTAAGGCTGCCACTGAGCCATTGAATAACACGATAAAATTAAATTGAAAAACTGAATTACACTTGCTAAAGGTAAAAGGACAAAAAACAGCAGTTCAACATTGGAGTTGTATTTAATGTTGATAATATCGTTGTTGTTGTTTGTAATTATGTATAAAGCTACACAAAAGACTATCTGTGCTCTGCCCACTACAGTAATCAAAACCAGATTTTTAGCATTGTAAATCGGCAGATATACCGCTGTGCCATTGGGGAACGTGGATAAGCCAAAGAGTGAAGTGTGTACATAAACTTCTTTAGTATATGTGTCAGTCATTGACGAAAATAACAGTCATAATTTTATGGATGCTTCTGAAAACGGGTCCAGCATCGCCAGGTAGGTTAAAGCGTTCGACTCGTAATCTGAGGGTGGCAGGTTCGAATCTCCGTCGTACAAAACATGCTCATCCATTCAGCCGTGAGGGTGTTATAATGTGACGGTCAATCCCTCTATTCGTTGGTAAAAGAGTATCCCAAGAGTTAGCGGTGAGTGGTGATAACTAGCTGCCTTTCCTCTAATCTTACACTGCTGAATTATGGACGGCTATCGCAGATAGCCCTTGTATAGCTTTGCGCGAAATTCAAACCAAACCAAAAGCTTCTAAAAACAGAAAATACAAGATTACTATAATCTCAGTGTAAATAAGCTCACAGAAAAAAAGAATCCATAGTACATTTGTATTTATTTAATTCTAAGCGCAAGGCCACATAATGCATTATCTGTGCTATGCTGACCGCAGTTATCGAATCCTGAGTTTTAGGGTAATAAGCTCTCAACTTACCGTTGTGCTAACGGGGAGCAACAGTTAATGTGAACAAATTGTTCCAGTATATAACATAAAAATTTAGAAGAAAATTCAAGGTTTAGATTGCGCTTAAAAGGTATTACAAAAGATATACAAAAAAAAAAAGAGACAAAGAAGGTAGGAATTATCTTTCGAATCACTAAACTTGACAATAATAACATTCTGAGCAAGAAGAATGGTCAGGACTAAAGCTGGAGTTACACTAAGTGAAAATAACATCACATACAGTAAAAAGTAAAAGAGAAAATGAGAAAAGACTCAACTAGACCAAAAAAAAAGACACATTTTATATGTAAGACTACAGTTAAAAGATGAGAGAGTTATACTAAGTGTTACGTATTATAATTTATCTCAGACGAGTCTGATTTATTATTATTCGTACGCAACGTATTACGATAAACATCCGGAAATTTTAATTTTAATTTAGAAGTTAATTAAATGTTAATATGCATCAAATTTATCATATTTGCCGAAAAGATTGATACACACAAGTTTATTTCTTAACACAAATTTATTTTAATATGCAAATTTATAATAACAGTTATTACAAATGATGGTTTATGTACAAGAATTTACAAACTTACATACTATACTGAGTCTTCTATCTGGTCTAGAACTGAATATTTTTTTGACGGTCTAGGTCCACGACGAGCGTATTAATACTGAGCTGATACTGTTACACCTCACTTAAGCTAGCTAGCTGTCTTTTCTTGGCTGACATCATACCCCTTGCAAGCTGACTTTTTACCGACGAAGATACTTAATACCCTCATAGAAATAATGTTGATGAATGGTTTGTAATGTTCGAAATATGTAAACGTTCCTTGTCAGATTCTGTAGTTTTCCGATTAATAAGCATTAATTAAAGCTTCCAAGGCTTACAATGTACTAATTGTAGCTGATCAATAATATTATTTTGTCTCTCAGCTCATCGGTTTAAATATTTTAAGGCGAGATTCTAGAAGTTTCAACAATATTCGAAGATACGCCGGTGTTTTCGTAAAGCATATATTGTTGATTCTTACTCTCAAGAATATTCTACAAGTTTAGAGAACAGGTGGGACTTTTGCAACATACATCCAACAATATAAGTCACATGCATCAAATTTTTAAAAAAACGCAGAATTAAAATAAATGTATAACATTAAATCCGTTACATAATATCGAGTGAATTGTCGAAATGAATAAACACAAAAATATAGATGAGGGCCTACGCATATTTAATAAAAGCAATATGATATACGAACATAACCAAAAAAATTAATATATTCACAAAACATATTTTAGAATGCAGGAGACCTCACGTTGGCCACTAGGGGTTGCCTGCGACCTACAATTTGCCTACCACCAGACTAGAGGGAATACAACTTGTCAACATCGCATACAGCCAACTCTTGGGTTACTCTTAACAAATCGAAAAGTGAAATTTTATTGCACACCTACGTACTCAAACGATAGATTTCTTTTTTGTGGCAGCGGGATGTGATTCACGAACTCTCGGATTTCAGTATTCAGGCACGTTAGCACAGGCCACACCGAGCTCTTGAACAAACTAGGATAATTTTGAATGTTTGAAATAAAATATAGTAAACTAACACCATTCACTAACAATTCAACTTATTTGTACTCCGACCTGCTTTTATGATGGTACTGTATTTTCTCGTTTCCAGAATGGAAATTTAAAACGTAAGACCTGTCACTTTTCTTTAGCATGGCCCACTGTAAAAGTTCAATGTGCGATGAAACATTATTTCGACAATGTTTACAGAAAAATATCAAAACTGTAATGTTTACGTATATATTTAACTGTAAATGTAAGGATTTACAATATTGTAGCTATCATAATTTTAATCAGTGTAAATTTTGAAAACATTCTGCAAATACATGTGCACATAAACACATTGAAAGGCGTGTTTATTAGGAGTTCCTCCACCCCAATACCTTTCAATAACTCCGAGGAATTAAGTCGAAATAAACTTGCATGGAAAGTTTATTACCAACTAAAATAACTTTTACTGTTTGCTAATAAAAATCCACAATGTTTAGAGAAAAATCATATGGAGGTTAATCTTCCTCTGTGTTCAGATGTTGTCATCAAACATATTTTGCTATAAGGTTTCCATAAATATAAAAAAACTCTAAGTGGGTGATAAGGAACATTGTATTTACAGAATAGTTGTGTAAGATTAACAAAAACAAAATGTGCCTGGCCATTTGCCAATACGATAAAAGCGCAAAATATTTCCAGTCGTTTATAACTACAAGTACCTGATGGCTACTAAGGATAACTTTGAACCTGGACTTATTCTTTATTACCTCAATTATTTTCCTGCTACAGTTATCTTCGTAAAGTGGTATCATCTTAAGTGCTTATTTACGAAGGTTATGCTCACAATCTGTTATTACCTCAAGCTGACGATTATTTTTCTAGCTTGGTATTGCCTCAAATATTTACTTATGATGATTACCGTTTCAGTTTATTACTACGTCAAGTGTTTGACAACAATGGTTATCTTATTAATTTGTTACTATCTCAAGTGTTTGACAACAATGGTTATCTTATTAATTTGTTACTATCTCAAATGTTTGGCTACTATGGTTGTCCTTCCAGCTTGGTACTACTTCTAGTGTTTGGTTGCGACGATTATCGTTCCATGTTGGTACTATCTCAAATATTTAGCTACGATGGTTATCTTTCCAGCTTGGTACCACCTCAATTTGCTACGATGGTTACCTTTCCAACCAGCTTCTCAAAATAATGGGATTATTCTTCTTAATATTATATATAGCAGTAGTATTTAGTTATTTTAACTCAAAAACAAATTAAACAAAACACGCTGCATCAGCTATAAAGATCCCATGGTACAAACTACAATGTGGGATTATAAAATGTACCCTAGGTTTTGGAGGTGACTGAGGAAGTAGGACCCACATAGCGGTGGGGATACACTGTCTATCAATCTTAACCTCCATCGCCAGTCTCATATAAGAACTAAAAAATAACAATAGATATAGAATTAGGAATAGAAATTAGGAGAGCGAGATTTTGATGCTCAAGCCCATAACGTCCCACGTCTATATCACCCTTCAATGTCTGCAGAAAGTTGTGGAAAGGTGACTGCTCTCCCAAGGAAAGAATTAATTGAAATAAAAATAAAGAAATAAGGTACTACCATCTGGGTTTAAGTAAGATAAAAATATCTTTTGATGTAGCATTCTAGCCTCCAATATGGAAGAAAGGCACTAACTGACAGCACAGCAAACGAACTATACCAATACGAAGCGTAAATAGGTTGAATAATATGGGCGTTGGGCTGAGGATTCTTCTGTGGTAAGTGTCTGTGAATTGTTGGGTTTAAATTAAAAAACAAACGAAGATCACACACTCCACTTGTTTTCAAAATAATATGCATTTAATTTATTATTTTGTGTCCGGCATGGCCGAGCGCGTTAGGCGTGCGACTCGTAATCCGAGGGTCGCGGGTTTGCATCCCAGTCGCGCTAAACATGCTCGCCCTTTCAGCCGTGGGGGCGTTATAATGTTACGGTCAATCCCACTGTTCGTTGGTACAAGAGTTGGCGGTGGGTGGTGATGACTAGCTGCTTTCCCTCTAGTTTTACACTGCAAAATTAGGGACGGCTCAGGTTTCTCCTCCTGGTTGGGAGTTGTGCAGTAGGTTAACAATCTGCTCACTTAAAAACCAGCCTGTTAATGAATCTGCAAGCGATTGCGGCCCTATGTTCCTTCATGGAATCGAGTGGCATAATAATAATAATAAATAATAATTTATTATTTTAACTCAAAAACAAGTCAAAACAAAAACAATTAAACAAAAAACGCTGCATCAACTGTAAAGATCCCATGGTACAAACTACAATATAGGATTATAAAATGTACCCTGTGATCTTTTCAGTTGATATAGCGTCTTTTGTTTTATTTGTTTTTGTTCAGCTTGTTTTTGAGTTAAAGTAACAAATTATATAATTAGTCAAGGTTTGGATTTGCTGTTTTTAATGCAGTCCTTCCTAATGATTTTACTATTTAATTTTATAAGAATGTAATTATTTTCACTAATATATATATATATACAAAGTAGTTAAACATATATTCAACAAATTCTTTACATTATAGAGACGATAGACGTATCATTAACACTATATACAGTTCTTTTTTTTTTTCAAAGTCCACTTAAGCTTATTCCGTTACTTTAGAATTTCAGTTGATAAGCCAAGCTACTTTTCTCAATTTTTATTACACTAGAATCCCATGTATAATTTACATGTAATTATAGCGAGTTATTACAGTCGAATGCTGTTCTTCCAGTAGTCGTCTGGTCCTCGTACTTCAGATATCGTCTGTTTCTTTTGTTAAAGTGCACTCTTGATAGTTCAATTACTTTACAACTCGTTTTGACGGAATAAACTATACTTCTGATCTTTTTCCAAAATTATTAGCTTTACTCTAATATGTTTACTGTTAGGCCTATATTAATCGTTAGGTCTTTCATTCCTACGGAAGTAACTCTGCACTTAACTTTCTTTGGCTGTTCTAGAAATCTCTGTATCCCTGATGTTAATAAATTTCGCACGACGTTCGATAGCATCAACATCAATGAATTATAAATATAAGGTACGATTCCTACTGAGTTACGTGACTAAACTTGTCAGAACAGTTACTTTAAAATAATTCCTTTCACTTCTCTTGTTATGAAAAAGCCACCCAGTGGCACGGCGGCACGTCTGCGGGCTCACACCGCTAGAAACCGGGTTTCGATACCGTGGTGGGCAGGGCACAAATTGTCCATTTTGCTTAATTTAAAACAATCAAACAGTGTTATGTAAAAAACTAAATAATTATGAAATACTCACAAATTAATTTAATTAAATACACCTATACTAAACAATCTTTCATATCATGACACGACTATTGTGTTAAGTGGATGATATCAAATCATATTCGTGGCAGGTATTCCGATTTAACACTTTGCGCCTCAGAAAGAAACGCACAGCAATAGAGGGCGCTCAGAAGAGACCTTCTTTTCGCCCTGCTCGTGAAGTTAAATTTTACTGGGCTAGTGATTAATAACTAAACAGAAAGAATTTTAAGTATACAAGATTATGCTGCAGGCTGGTGACAAAGGTCCGTTGGTGATCTATGAGAGGTTAAATATTGACCTTTAAAAAAAAACCACAAGAGGATAGGGATCTGTAAATTCAAAAGCCTCAGAATTTGCTGTGGGGGGAAACAGGAGTACCCACTGGATGATACTTTATGGCATGCTCCATTTATATATGCTACCCAGTGGCACAACTGTACGTCTACACACGTACAATGCTAGAAACAGGGTGGGCACAGACAGAAAGAGACCTGCAATAAGCCGTACTTTAGTCGGTGTGAATTAAAATGTGATGTCTTGTAATATGAATACCAAAGCGTCATTTTGAGGCTTAATTTCACGGTTCTTTCGCTGAACTGCATTTGTCGTTCTTTACTACTACGTCATTATGGTTTAAATAATTCTGTTCACCGGCTTCCTACTATTTATTAAAAGTTTTATTTTATATATACAAATTGTTTTCTTCCTCTGTGTAGTTTCCATCTGGTGTTCTCTTTCTGTTACTCCAGTTCTCCTTGGTCTATTCTTCTACTTATTGACCCCCTCCTCCAGTAAGTCTGAGAGCTTATAACAACCAAATCGAGTTTTGATACCCTAGGCGGGCAGAGCGCAAATAGTCTAGTGTGTAGTTTTGTGTCTGAGAACCAACCAACAAACACAATATTATACCGCAAAACCTAAGTCGGAAACCTGTACAAGCCGGAAATATCAAAATTTTGCAGCATTATCTTAAAATGTTGTCTTATAAAAGGCCCGGCATAGCCAGGTGGGTTAAGGCGTTCGACTCGTAATCCGAGGGTCGTGGGTTTGAATCCCCGTCGCACCAAAGATGCTCGCCCTTTCAGATGTGGGAGCGTTATAATGTTCGGTCAATTCCACTATTCGTTGGCAAAAGAGTAACCTAAGAGTTGGCGGTGGATGGTCTTACAGTCCAAAATTAGGAACGACTAGCACAGATAGCCCTCGTGTAGCTTCACACGAAATTCAAAAACAAACAATCTTATAAAAGGCCCTCTATATGGCGGAGCCTGCATAACGCGGACGGAAAACTATCTTTTACCTAACTCATCTATTAACAAGTAGGATTAGAACCTAAGTAAGGCAGAAAAAATGTTTTTGATTAAATATTAATTTCTTATTTAATTAATAATTAAATATTAATATATCCTCGGACATTTTGTTACAGTAAGTACTGGTTAAATATATTCTGTTCTTTTACTGCCGTCATTATTTTTGCAGTTAAATTAGATCCATGATTTGTAGAAATATATTTGTTTTTACATGAAAATTCTACCCTTCAAATAATTCTCTAGAAAAAAATAAATTCCTATCCTCCATAATTTTAAAATTTAGGGAAAATTTACTTAATACCCTCATTTTTAGATAAAGCTACTAAATACCCTCATTTTTTAAAAAAAAGTTGTTTATTATAATGATTCCACTGAACCTAAAATCCAAACTCTGATTGAGAAAATTGATACAGATGATTTTGTGAACTTTGTCAAGAATGTTTTAACATCAACTGATGAAACTGATTTAAAATATATAATAGAATCACAATGTGAGAGATTCAGAAGGTAAACAAAATGGAAAAGATAGTGAGGAAATAGAAATTCCTACTTCATCGCAAGTGTTAAGTTATATTAATGCTATCAAATTGTATGCAAAAATGAAGGGGGAAAATAAAATTCACCGTAGAATTGGTGTTCTCTTTTAACCGCTTGAAAAAGCCCATCAAAAAAGCGAAACAGTTGAAACTAGAAACTCTCTTCAAATAAATTTGATTAAGAATTTGTGTACTTATGTATATATTGAATGTTTATATTTGTTTTTATTCTTATAAATATAGCATAAAAAGTATAATAACTTTATTTACAAACAACTTACTTCCCATGAGTCAAGCAAGTATAACATTTCGATCAAAAATTAATTATAATTAATGAAATGCATGTTCACTTTGTCTAAGCCGGAAAACCTGCTTAAGCTGGAATTTTTACTTGGTTCCGTGCGATTCCGCCTTAGACAGGTTTTACTGTATTCTATTTGTTTTCAGCTAAAATCTATCCTTTCTTTAGTTTTACATTTGTCCTTTTCAGGAAGTATTTTCAAGTTCGGCAGTTTAGCAACTGCATTGCTCTTTACTATATTTATCCCACTTTACATGAAGAAGTAGACTGCTTAGTGTCTTGAGCTCTCTCGGTTTTATCTTAAATACTTGCCATGCCTTATTGTTATTGTGTAATTATTCAATAACAGAGTCATTATTACAGGGGTGCAATGCAAAACCTACAAATAATAAAACAATTATTATTTTCAGAGAAAAATACCCGCAATGGATGCGATTTCACTTGAAAAAATCTTTACCAGAAACTATAAGAAATATTCCAATCTTTTCTTTTGTTACTGTACCTCATGAGGTCGTTCTTATTACAACTACACCACTTCTGGTTTTTATGCTTCAGTTCTAGTAGTCACCTTAGGGAAGTTCAAAGCACGTTAAAGGATACGAGTCACAACCTGAATACGTCATTAAAATGGGAATGGTAAGAAAAAAACAATATGAAACTGTTAAACTTTTTTTTCTTTTTAGATTCATCATTAGGAACAAATTATATAACTCGGTACTGGTATTATGGAATGAGAGTTAAAAGATGCAGTATTACTTATAACTGTTGCTTTTTCAAAATAAATTCACCATACACATGGGTAAAAGCTGCTTAACGACAGTGTTTATCTATCTCATAGCCCTTTAAAGAAATTTATATAACGCAATCGCAAATATATCATCTATTCATATAGATAATAAATTTCACACCTCTAATGAGGTCGCTGCTGACGGGAAAAACATAATTTTTTTTGTTATTGTTTTAGCTCAAAGCTACACAATGAGTTACCTATGCTCTCTCCACCTAAGAGAATTGAATCCCGGATTTTAGCACATTAAATCCTTAATGTTACCGTTAACCCGCCGAGGGACATAAGATTCAATCATGTGACAATTGGAAATGAAGTTCAGCTTACGTATCTTATTGTACCATTCTTAGACCCAGATTCGGTTGCATGTATCAATTTGTGAGAGAGGTATACAAAATTACAAAAAAAATGATTAGTTCAATAGAAGTACTGGAATAATCAATAAAATATTAGGTTGTATCTCTCTCTCTTTTTGTTTGTCTTATATTGAATAAAGTTAACCAGCAATTTGTTAGTCTTTCAACATCGGTTTTTTATATATATTTCTAAACAATATTTTCATAGATAAGAGTTTTACGTCTTAAAATACTTTATAGCGTTTTTTTGTTTAATTTCGCGCAAAGCTACACGAGAGTTATCTGCGCTAGCCGTCCATAATTTAGCAGTGTAAGATTAGAGGGAAGGCAGCTAGTCATCACCACCCACCGCCAACTCTTGGGCTACTCTTTTACCAACGAATAGTGGGATTGACCGACACATTATAACGCCCCCACGTCTGAAAGGGCGAGCATGTTTGGTGCGACCGTGATTCGAATTCGCTACCCTCGGATTACGAGTTAAACACCTTAACACACTTGGCCATGCCGGGCCCTAATTTAAAGCTGCCCTACTTGCTTAAATGTTCTCCTTACCAATGTCAATATTGACTGTTTGTTCATGATATTCACTCAGCTGTTCTCGTTATCTGTGTTAGGATCCACTATCTGCAAAATGTCACATTCACAAACCATATCATTGGTGCGTTCTCATGGTAATTTTAATTAAAAGCAAACAAACTAATTTACTGAGGTAGAACAAGTTGGAAAGTAAAACAAAAAAAATCAATTAAACCAAATCAGTTAATTTAGATCTGTCTTCAGATGGCTAATAAATTGCACCTAAATCTCTGGTGTGTACAAAAGGTATTACTGGGTTTCTCGGTTGCTATCTAGTGGTGGATCACACTTATTTTTTTGCTTAGAAAAAAAACTGTAAACTTTTGAATGAGAAACCATCCTAAGAAACTGATGCCACAGGATATTATTCATCCCAATAAAATACAACAGGTAGTGAAATAACCCAAATACAGCATCCAATAGTTTATTCTTATATGATGTTGAATGCATGTGAGTGCACTTGTTACAATTATTTTTCAATGTAGCGTTGAAGTAATTCAAATAAAGTTTTTACGATGTTCTATCACAGTAAAAGTGTTGCAAGTAGGTCTGTTACAATGTTATATGTATAAAATGTTACTGAAGTGAGATTAGTAGAGTTATTACAACGTGGTGTTAAAGTAATGTGAGCAATGTTGTTATAATGTTCTGCCAGAGTTGATGGTGAAATAACATTACAAGAGTTGTTACAATGGTCTATTTTGGTAACATGAGCAGAGATATTACAGTATTATAAAATAGTTTTATTTCACAATATAGAGTTGAAGTACAAAGTTCTAATATATTCTTTTGTTGAAATAATCTGCTAAGATTGTTACAATGTTTTCTGTTGTTTTTTGTTTCTTTTACAGTATAGTGCTGATGTAATTTGAATAGATTTGTTACACTATTCTGTTCGTACAATGTCCTATTTAAGTAAAGTGTAAGAAGTTATTACAGTGTTCTGACAGTCTGTGGTTTTTAAGTAATTTGAGTACGGTTGTTATAATGGTCTGTTATTACAACCTGATGTTAGCATAATGTGTATAGAGTTGTTAGAATGGTCTGGTCTTACAACAGGGTATTGAAATAATGTGAATGGAGTTACAACGGTCTGTCAGAGTATGGTGTTCTAGTAATGTAAGTAAGACTGTTACAACGGTCTGTCAGAGTATGGTGTTCTAATAATGTAAGTAAGACTGTTACAACGGTCTGTCAGAGTATGGTGTTCTAATAATGTAAGTAAGACTGTTAAAATGGTCTGTCAGAGTATGGTGTTCTAGTAATGTAAGTAAGACTGTTACAATGGATTGTGAAAGTGTGGTATTCTACTTATGTGAGTAGAAGTGTTACAATGGTTTGTGAAAGTGCGGTGTTCTAGCAATGTGAGTAGAACTGTTAGAATGATTTGTGAAAGTGTGGTGTTCTAGTAATGTAAGTAAGACTGTTACAATGGTTTGTGAAAGTGTGGTGTTCTAGTAATGTAAGTAAGACTGTTACAATGGATTGTGAAAGTGTGGTATTCTACTTATGTGAGTAGAAGTGTTACAATGGTTTGTGAAAGTGCGGTGTTCTAGCAATGTGAGTAGAACTGTTAGAATGATTTATGAAAGTATGGTGTTCTAAATTATGTGAGTAGAACTGTTAGAATGGTTTATGAAAGTATGGTGTTCTAAATTATGTGAGTAGAACTGTTAGAATGGTTTATGAAAGTATGGTGTTCTAAATTATGTGACTAGGACTGTTAGAATGGTTTATGAAAGTATGGTGTTCTAAATTATGTGACTAGGACTGTTAGAATGGTTTATGAAAGTATGGTGTTCTAAATTATGTGAGTAGAACTGTTAGAATGATTTATGAAAGTATGGTGTTCTAAATTATGTGAGTAGAACTGTTAGAATGGTTTATGAAAGTACGGTGTTCTAAATTATGTGAGTAGAACTGTTAGAATGGTTTATGAAAGTATGGTGTTCTAAATTATGTGACTAGGACTGTTAGAATGGTTTATGAAAGTATGGTGTTCTAAATTATGTGACTAGGACTGTTAGAATGGTTTATGAAAGTATGGTGTTCTAAATTATGTGACTAGGACTGTTAGAATGGTTTATGAAAGTATGGTGTTCTAAATTATGTGAGTAGAACTGTTAGAATGGTTTATGAAAGTATGGTGTTCTAAATTATGTGAGTAGAACTGTTAGAATGGTTTATGAAAGTATGGTGTTCTAAATTATGTGAGTAGAACTGTTAGAATGGTTTGTTTTTACAATATCATTTGAAGTCAATTGAACGGCGTTGAAAACTAAAATAATTATTTTTACCGTGTTATAACGCTAGCCCGCATCCAGTACCAAAGACAACATAAATAGGCTTATTTTCTTATTTTAACGTTGTAAGTTTATTCCATTTGGAGTGAATAAATATACTGATTGCGAACGTTTTTCGAAAGGAAGCTTGTCAAGTACAATATAACTATATACTGATATGTAATCTGTAAAGTATCTCACTCTCTGAGTAAACAATCAACAGTTCAAGATGTAAATACACATATATTATTTCATCACATACTACTACATTATAGTAAAAAGAGCTTCCAGAAAAATTTATAAAAATAAGCCCATATACATATATGTGTGTGTGTATGTGTAAAGTAATTTTGTAAGTATAAAAACACTTTTACTTGACAGGCAATAGGATTTGATTGACAGTACAAAAGGCCATCCTATATTTATACCACATTCTGTTGGGTAATTCTAAAGCTATTTGACAAAAAATAAATCTTCTTCGAAAATTAAAAAAAGCCATTCTACAGATGAAATAAGTTACGTTGTAAATTCTGATGTCATTATTTAAAATAGAAAGGAAGTTTGTTGAGACTACGTACTAAAAACGTAGATTAAGTTCTGTTGGAAGTTCAAATATTATCATTTGGCAGTTGATTCGATTGAATTTCATACAAAGCTACTCGAGAACAATCAGCACGTAACTGTTCCTAATTTTTTGAATATAGAAACTAGAGGGAAGATGGCTTATGAATGCCGCCCACCGCCAACTTCTGGGCGACTCTAGTCAGATAGAATATTAAGATCTAACCTTCACCCCTATAACACACTCTTGGTCTCAAAGTGCATAGTGCGATTTGGTTTTGTTTTATTGGCAGTAATAAATGTAAACTACGGAACTTACCCTAGTTCTAAAGTTCAGTGTGGCCCTCGCTAGGGTCGTTAATTATTTGACAAAGAAAGAAATAATACAAAAAGGCAAAGTTAAATTATAAACTCAGGAATACAACTGTACAACTCTGCTACTCGTCTCATCACTCTTTCTAAACACGCATAGATAGCAAATGTAATATTAAAATAGGTAGCTCATTAAGTGTTTTCACGGCTCCTCTGAAACTATTCCGTGTCGTAAAAACGTAAAGCTTCATCTTAATTGTTTGCTTTTTTGAATTTCGCGCAAAGCTACACGAGGGTTATCTACGCTAGTGGTCTCTAATTTAGCAGTGTAAGACTAGAATTAAGGTAGGTAGTCATCACTACTCACCATCAATACTTGGGCTAGTCTTTCAATAACAAATAGTGGGATTGACCATAACATTTTAACACCCCCTTTGGTATAACGAGGATTCATGCCCGCAGCCCTCAGATTATAAGTCGAGCGCCCTAACCACCTGGCTATGACGGGCCGCTTCACGTGATAATTTATTTTTTACATTTCCTGAGTTCAATACGATATCAAACTCGAAACCGCTTCGAATCAGACGAGTGGTCTATCAACTGGCCCAAAAAGAAATTATCCATTAGTTGATAATTGTAAGGCGCTTTATAACAGTTCAAATGAATACACATGTGTAACAGCGTTCCTAAAAACTTGCTCTCACCATAAAACAATTTTGTAAAATTAAGGCAAATAGAATGTTTGCGTCTGTTATGCCTTCTAATCGACATCTCTATAGGAGCTTTTGAGATGTCGTTATCACTCGCGTACTATAAGGGTCGAGATTTACTTTTGACGTACAAGATAGTTTCTCACAAGCATCTATTTGGTCGGAAACTTTGAAGTTGACCAACGAGAAATAATGGTGTTATTGACTGGTATTAATCAAAATATTACACATATAATGTTTGTTTCGATATATTGGTGTTAAGTATTCATCCAAATATTATTCATTTGGCTCCTGTCTCGGTATGGTGAAACTGCCTCATGTAGTCTAATATCCATAGAACAGTACACAAACCAGAGAAAACGTGTAGTTTCTCTGAGTAGTCCATAAGCCTTTGCAACAGAAAGTTACAGGATAATGTATGAAACAAAGAGAAATAACATTTATAAACAGAAAGACAGACAAACAAATATATATTTTTTACTCAAATCATTTTAAGATTCGTACATTCGTTCATATTTACTCAAAAACACGTTATCAGTTTTGTTTGTTGAGCGCAAAGTTACACAATGGGTTATCAGTATTCTACCTACCGCGAGGATTAAAAGCCCGCTGACCCACAGAGAGTGAGGAATAAAAACTCTTTACACAGAATAATATGGTTACGTGTAAGTAGCTTACGTAAGAGTGTCCAACTATTTCACAGTATTTGTTAAAATTGGATACGTACCTTTTTCTAGAAAGCATAAATGATTGGTTGATTTTGAATTTCGCACTAGCCGTCCCTATTTTAGCAGTGTAAGACTAGAGGGAAGGCAGCTTGTCATCACCACCCACCGCCAGCTTTTGGGCTACTCTTTTACAAATGAATAATGGAATTGGTTGTAACATTATAACGCCCCGACGGCTGAAAAGGCGAACATATTTGGTGTGACGGGGATTCGAAAACGCGACCGTCACATTATGAGTTGAGTGCTTTAATCACCTGACAATGCAGGGCCTACAGAAAGAAACTTGCAACTTTGTAGACTTATTATTCAAGCAAGTAAACTTTATTTTGCCTTGTTGGTTAGGAATAAGATGATACTATACGATATATTGACGATTTTGTTTTTCTCATATGTGTTATGACATTTCGGTTTGCCACTCAGAACCAAAACGTACATAACATTTACGAGAAGTTAAAAGAATCCAACCTATGCTTTAAAAGTATTAAAAATTATCAAGATTAAATGTTATCATACAAAGCAAACTAGTGCCTTATAAAATAATTGTTATATAGATTTATAAGTCAGTTTATGATGCTTACCAATGGCGCCACAATATGTAGACTTATAACAATAAAATATGGATTTCGATCTGAGCATAGATAATTATTTTAGTAGCTTTCTGCTTAACAACGATAACACAAAAACTTATACTTAATAGAGCAGCATACATTATAACGTTTGTACTATAATAATTTGTTGAAATAGATAAGGTTAAATGATTAGAAAAGTTATAGTTCACTGAAAGCTAACGAAGCACTACAAACTAATGCGCTTATAATGTCTAATAAAATGACGCAAAATGTAGACAGTTTTTCAAGGTTATTTTTAATTTGTCTATTTCAGATTATAAATCATGGGTGTGAAAAACAACAATTCGGATCTATCTTTGTCTCCAACAAGTCGCTGCCTAAGAGGACTTTCGGTAAATATCAGAACACAATATTTGGGCTTGACATCTGCAGTTCATGTGATTTTTATTACAAAGATTAGGCATATTAATTGACTAGAGTTTGAACCGTTGTTGTGTTATTAAGTTTTCAAACTCTCGGGTTAAAAATTTAAGAATATCAAATAATAGAGAATGGTTTTATTCAATAAACATTTTGTTCCCCAGAATCCGGGTTTCGATACCCCTGGTGGGCAGAGCACAGACAACTCATTATGTTGTTTTGTGCTTAACTTCAAAAGGACAATAAATATTTTATTGTGTAACGCTTTATTTTTCTGGTTATTGAAATATAAAGTGTTATATTTTTAGATATGTGTTAGACAACTAATTTTATAAATCGAATAATCACTTTCTACTGGTTTGACACTTTTTAATAATTATCGGTATATTGTTTTGGAGTGCAGTATAATAATCAAGTAGTTTTCGCAGTTAAAAGAGCTTTACAAGCAGTAATCTCTATATACATTTGGAGTTTTAGCCAAGTTTATAAAGTACTTGTTGTTGTTTGCTTATCACTTTATGGAACTGGAGATGCCAGTAATAGTATCTTTTGGAGTCATAAAAATAGGCATTTTATTACAACAATAAAAAGAAAATCAGTAATTTTTTTAGGATTACGGAGAAATCTTATTTGTGTCAGGGGGATGAGTGTAGTATTGTAGGAGTTTGAATTTGTTGTTGTTTGTTGTTAAACACAAAGCTACATAAAGAGCTATCGGTTTTTGTAATAATCATAAACATAAAAACTGCAAGAAAGAGTGAATGTATAAAAATATAAGGAAGAATAGTTGTGGACATTAACAAAAAGTTGTTTGTTTGTGTTTTAATACGCCTGGCCCCTCGTCAATAAGCATAGGAGTGCAAAAATAGGCCTAAGCATGTTTATTATAAACTAAATAAAAAATAAGCTGTATACTTAAACATGCTGATTTGATATATCTTATTTGTTTGACTGTTTCTATTTAAACACAAAGCTACACGATGAAGTGTCTGTGCTCTGTCCACCAAGAGTATCGAAACCTAGTTTCTAGCGTTATAAGTCCACAGACATATGGTGTGCCAATCGGGGCGTTTCAATAGGTAAGAATACTTTATTGACATGCTAGTCCTATTTAACTCGTACAGTAAGTACACACATTGTTGTCGAACTGTTGAGATGGACAAACAAATCTCAGAAGACAAGAAAGAAAATACGCGAATCGCGTATTGGAATATATGATTAAAAGATGAAGAAATAAAGGTGCATGTTTCTAAATGAAACCATGTTCAAAGAAACATATCGACAGTATATACTATACTATATGACTATACCTTCACTTTCTACGATCCATTATATCACTATACTTATTGCTGTTAAATTTCAAAATTCAATCTGAAAAAAATCAAAACAAACTAGTAATTACTAAAAGTATAATTAATATTAAAAATATAATTAATATATTGAAAGTATAAATATAGTATAATTAATTATAAAAAATAAATGAAATTTGTAATTCGTTTTCCAGCTTTTGTGGGAAAACCTGACCTGACACTAAAAACTAAAGACATTTTTCGGGTTCAGCGTTCTTTTTTCTTATATAAACAACTGTTAGTCAGCAAAAAATATGCAGGGCGGTGATAAATACCTGGAGATTTAAAAAAAAATGTTCCTAGGTTCACATTCTTGTATTGTGAACAAGTTTAAGTAAATATAAATGATCTTATCATTTTAAAAAAGTATTTTATAGTTTTCGATGAAATATCAAATTAAATGTCCTATTCGAAAACTGCATGAATCTAATGTTATGTATTTTTCCTCTATCTGAATAATCTCTGTTTCGTTGTTTTTATTCGTTTTAAAGTATTAATTTCCACACAGGAGAGTTTTGTTGTAAGTTTGATTGTTAATAAAAATATAGTAACTTCGGTTGGTCAAAAACTCACCTGGTTTATAATAAATTTAGGCTTCGAATCCTATCCAAGGAAATATGTCATGAAAAAACTAATTAACGTATTGGGAGTAATTTAGTAAGTATATGGTACGATTGGGGACCATTTTTTTCAGGTCCAAAGGCCCAGTATATAAAAGGCCCATGTTTGTTTACTCCGATATATTTGATATGAAATAATAGGTTATGAATAAATAATATTTAACACCAGATTTAAATCTTTCAGAGAACGCAATAATGTAATAAACATCTGTTTAGTTCACCGATGGTCAATAAAGTTTCGTAAAAAATAACCATTAAATTTCAAATGTAATTAACATGTAACGAGACAAGGGTCAATGTATGCTAAATTAGGTCTCTTTTTATTTTGCATATGTTGGCAGTACAGACGATTGCTCATGCAATTTCTAAATTCTAATTTATGCTATACAAAACCAAATATATTTTCGTATATATTAACGTATATGTGTGTTTATATATATTGTGATTAAGTTTCAGCAATTTTAAATATATACCATTTTTAGTGTTGTTTTATTAAATGTTCATAAATATCAATGTTTTATTTCTTTTCAATTTCAGGCATATAAATACTATTCTACCATAAATGGAGAAAATAAAACTTAAGACACACTATTATCACCCAATCTTTATATTTAACATCTTCTATTTATTTCCTCACACCTTTATCAATTTTGAGGTTTTTATTGTTTGTTATTAAACACAAAGCTACACAAGGGTATCGGAACCGAATTTCTAACAGTGTAGGTCCGCAGACATACTGCTGTGCCACTAGAAGGCCATTTTGAGATAGAGTCTATAATATATATTTTTCTAGTCGTTGTGAGAAACACTAACAGTATTTCTATTGATAACGGCCAAGCATGGCCAGATGGTTTGGGCGCTCGGCTCACAATTCGAGGTTCGCAGGCTCGAATCCCTGTCACTCCAAACATCCTCGTCCTTTCAGCTGTGGGAGCATTATAAAGTTGGAAAGAGAGTAGCCCAAGAGTTGGCAGTGGGTGGTGTTGACGAACTGCCTTCCCTCTTGTCTTACACTGCTAAATTAAGGACAACTAGTGCAAATAACCCTCGTGTAGCTTTGCGCGAATTTCAAACAAACTATTGATAAATATTTCTTTTTAATGAAAGAGTAGTTAACCCTACTTTTCTATAACGATGTGTGTAGGCTAATACAGTGGCAATACCAGATAAACTTGATTTGTAAGAACTAGTTGTACTTTTCTTCAAAAGAGAATCTGTTTTACACTTATAAAAAAAAAAAAAAGGAAAATTTTGTACGACTTAATCAAGATCATAGCTGTCTACCAATTACTTACCAGCGGTAAGTTTGCAGATTTACAACACTAAAATCCGAAGCTCAATTGCATACGGGGAAAAAGATGTGACAAGCCCATTGTGTAGCTTTGCACTAAGAAAACAATAACTATAGATCAAATCTACGCGACTCCACTATTGTCATTGTAAGGTGATGCTATTCCCAATAATAGAACTGGCTGGATGTGTATTTCTTATTAAAATCCGGAACACATGCGAAGACATTTCTCCTCGGCGGTCAACATTCCTCGTCCGAAATTGTATGGTCATCTAAACTTCTGTTGGCTTTGCCATCGCTTGCATAAGTTTCTTACAATGAAAAGTGAAGCTTCAGGCAATAAATTTGTATGATGACTATTAGACTGAGTTTTGGTGAAGATTAAAGAAACAATTTGAGTCAGCACAGAACCATAAATATTGTTCCTTTCATCAATTGTTTTACACTTTGGTTGTTTCTAACTTGATCCCCGCCATTTTTGTTTTTACTCTTAAAAAAGTCAGCTCTATCTTATTTTATAACTTCATTTACATTTTACCTTTAAACAGTAATGATTTTCCTGTACTATACCAAAACTGTTTTATTTTCCCATGTATATTTACACTCTTGTTTAAATCGTTGCACAATTCGGAATAACATTGTTGTGTCTACTCTTGTCATCAGAGAAACTTTTGACTGACGCCTAATAATATTTAATTCTCTGTTCATTTTTGTTTTATTTTACCATCCCTCCCTATAAGTCAGTGGTAACTCTTTTTCAACCAGTAACATTCGTTTTTTATGTACTTTATATTCCATCCAAAATTTTATAATGATTTCCTTTGTACAGGTCAACAAAATCAGTCTTATGTTTAAACCTTTTTATTTTAAATTATGTTGGAATGAATCAGAGATTGGTTTGGTAGCAGTGTAAGACTAGAGGGAAGGCAGCTAGTCACCACCACCCACCGCCAACTCTTGGGCTACTCTTTTACAAATAGCGGGATTGACTGTTACATTATAATGTCCCCACAGCTGAAAGGGCGAACATGTTTGGTGTAACGGGGATTTGAACCTGCGACCTTCGGATTACGACTCGAACACCTTAACCCACCTGGCCATCTCTTTACTGATAATAAGCTTGATGTACACCACCTTTGGGCTTACTCACGAACTGTGACTGTAGTCTATTGTACTCTACATTTTACAGCATTCTGTTGGACACGGCAAGTACTTACTTAGACTAAACCTGTTACACTAAGAGTTACGAAATCCGTATTATTAGTCTTTGTATATCAGACAGAAAAACAACTGCTGCAGAATTTAATGGCTGGCGTTTCAACTAGTCTCGTATTGCTAGAGGCTAAACGTATCACCTCACGTTGATATAACATATCTAGTATTAATATAATATTGATAGTTACTAGTACAGGCTTGTCTAGTAGCCTAGAACCCTACTATTAGCATTGTTACTGTACGTCTAATACTGTATTAAATCTAGGTCTACCAGGATCTTTTTCTATCGATAAACATTGAAAAGTTGTCATCATATGGCTTCTTCTTCTTTAAAAAAGTAATAAAGAAACTACAATATAATACAGACAGAAAATATAAGCTATAATACCACATATTACATTACTTTCATCAAGGATATACAAATATCACTTTTATTCTATTTATCTAGATTGGGATTTAAGTATATCTTGATCTGAGAGGGTCACGTGAAATACTGACCTCTTCTTCCTCCTTGGCAGTTGATTTTTGAGGGGGGGGGGAGTTATACAGAAAAAATGCCAATAACATTACTACATGAAGGTCAGTGTTTGTAGCAAACAGTCCAAGTACATACTCCACCTCATTTTTACGAAGCCATGTCCATGTGTTGAAAACTATTAGCATTGTCAACTTTGCTAGTGATCAGAATCTGGAACAGAACACGTGCTATGTAGACGTCAAAGCAACGTTTTATCTTTACCTCAAATATGACACTCGCGATTACTGAATATGACGTCACGTGCACTCCAACTTACAAATTCCGTGCTTTTAATACCGCACAATCCAAAATTACCCTCATTAAATATATTAAAATTATAAAATTAATTTTAACAGGTATGTATGTTGTTTCCCCCCGATATATTTTTCCGCTCTGTAAAGTATGTTCGCTTACTCACTATATAGCTCTCGCAATATTCTAAAATGGACAGTTTTAAGGTACAGACTGATGTAAAGAAACGATTAGAGGATCTTCGGCTCGGAGCTCAGTGGCACGGCGACAGCGGAAATTCAACACTACTTCCGCCACCTTGGCTGGTGAAAGAGAAGTTTTACCGAGCAAGAGAGGTGTTTAGACGAAACTTTTTCAGGTAATGTATGTTGAAAATTGTTTTTAGTATGATAAACAATTCGAATTGATAATAAAGTGGGAAGCAATTCAGTTTTATCAAAAGGTTTTCATTAACAAAACTTTCTCGAAAAACAAAACCTGATGTTTGTTTCTGAATTTCGCGCAAAACTACACGAGGGCTATCTGCAATAGCCGTCCCTAATTTTGCAGTATAAGACTAGAGGGAAGGCAGCTAGTCTTGGACGACTCTTTTACCGACGAACAGTGGGATTGATCGTAACATTATAACGCGTCCACGGCTGAAAAGGCGAGAATGTTTGATGCGACCGGGATTCGAACCCGCGACCCTCGGGTTACGAGTCGAACGCTTTAAGCCACCTGGCCATGCCGGGCCTAAAACTGATGTTCATCTTATTAACTTAAAAAAAATATTAACATGGAAAAATAATTTCGTGTTCGTTCATTTTATTACGTTTCTGCACAGGAAGGCTTAACATGAAATATTTTTATATATTTTTGTACGTAAAAACGACGTTAAACATTTGTTTAAAAACTAGTTTAGAAACTACGGCTACTTCTCGATATTTGTTTAAACCAGTTCGCTAAAACATAACATAAATTAGCTATAAATACGTAATTTTTTCATCCCACAGAAGTATCTGTGATTATTATAATCTTCCAAGTTCTCCTTCTTAAGAGTCCGTAATCTAAGGGTCGCGGGTTCTAATCCCGGTTGCACCAAACGTGCTTGCCCTTTCTGCTGTAGGGGCGTTAAAATGTACGGTCAATTCCACTATTCGTTGGTAAAAGAGTAGCCCAAGGGTTAGCGGTGGGTGGTGATGACTAGCTGCCTTCCTCTAGTCTTACACTACTAAATTAGGGACGGCTAGCGCAGATAGCCCTCGAGTAGCTTTGCGCGAAATATAAAAAAAAAAAAAACTCCTTCTGAAACTGCACAGTAATATTCTTGCAATTCAGTTGTTGATACACAAATATTTATTTGCATGGTTTGGCAATAAGTATAAATAAATTACAAGATTTGTTTTGTTATGAAATCGACGTTTTTAACAGTTGGATTTATAGTATAAAAAAGAAAGACGGAGTTTGTTGTTTTAACATAATTGTCAGCCTTGTCCCAAGGCATCTAATAATCTGGTATGTTGTATGCTTAGATAATATTTCGTGATATCGTGCAATGAAATGTTTTCTTTCTTACAGCATGTTCTTTGCTCACTTGTCAGGACTTTTTTTGTTGGTCTATATTCCCAACATGCTTAACCCTTTACACTATACGGGTAATTCTTCGAACTTAGTGCGTATTTTTCGGCGATACGTCAGCACCATGCGTCACGTTCGGAAGTGGTACGAGGGCGACATCTGGAATCCTGAAGATCCTGCTTACAAATCAATAATAATTACTCGGCGTATGCACAAAAACGTTGCCGACAGCTTGAATGATAAAAACACGCCGACAGAATTTAATAAATATAGGAATATGAAAACACAGTTAACCTGCCCTTACCAACAGAATGTGGTTATGTCTCAATATGACATGGCTCTGACACAGTTTTCCTTTATTGGGGTGATTGTGTTGTTTTCTCGATGTTTAGGGATCTACTGCTCACAGGAAGACTTGGAGAGTCTTGTACATTTCTGGAGAGGGGTAGGTTATCAACTAGGTATTGAGGACCGCTTCAACATTTGTGACGGAAGCCTAGTGGAGACAGAGGCAATATTTCATAAAATCATGGATGTTGTATGGAAACCAACAATTAAATCGCCTTTGCCAGAAGCTGTCCAGTTGAGCAAAGACATCATCCAGGCTATGAGCATCGTCGTACCGTTTCTTCATTGGACAGCTATGATGAAATTTTGGTGTGGATTACTGGGTTTACCATTCAAGGAAAAAGTAACATCTTACGTGTCATTTTGTCATTGGCTTATGTTCGCCACCTTTCAAATTATGATAAACTTCTCTGTTTTCCGAATCGTTTTTAATGTGTTGCTCAAAATCGCTTATTGGAGGGCAGTTAACTACCAAAATAGGTTAGAAAAACAATTAGAAAGACTACATACTGATATCAAGCGATGAAAGCATTTATTATTATTATTACTCATACGAACAAATCGACACATATGGTTCTGTCCAACAATCCAGTTCTCATGCCTTTTGCACGTGGGATGCGGTAAAGCCCACTACGTCTCAGTTTTATTCTGCTGCCAACAGAAATACAAACAAGTACAAATGACTCATTCGTGGGAGAAATATCCTATAAAGACCTATAACTGTGGAAAAAATCGGGTCTGGAATTTTGTTTTTTAGAACCAAATGTATTTTTATTGCTGAAGAATTGGAGAAGAGAAAAAATAATAACTGTGAATTGAAACTGCTACAACTATATCAAAGTGCCATTATGACTCTTACGAGAAGTGCGTAGCATCTTATGTCCTCAAGTATTTACATGAAACATTGCAGAAAGTAGAAGAAAATTCCAAGCTCTTAATATCAAGTGTTAACTGCAAAAATTCGTAAACTTACTTTAAAAAAAAGCTTCGTAAGCTCAAAATTATCAAAAAAAACAAAGCAACTTTGTAAGTACAAATCTGATAACAACAACAAGTATAAGCATTAAAAATATTAGTGGACATAACATATTTTAAACTTCATCTAATAAACATCCCCACGAACTTATTATCATGGTAAAATAATGATTTTTTTACAAATATTATAATACTTAAAAAATCGTGTATACGTAATAAGCTGTATAATATGTATGAAAAAAGTATTATTGAATATAATTTTAAATATAACTATACTAAATAACATCTTTTAGCCCTCAAAATAATTGTTATTATTGTAAAATAATCCATTTATATTTCTTTTAAAAAACATTCTGAATGACAAGCTGATGGTTAAAAAAAATAAATAAAACATCGCCAAAATACCAACAAAAACACACACACCAAGTAGTCACTAAGTTTGTTATTACTTTGAGGTGTTATTTGCTCTTCTACATTATGATGTTCAGATAATTGAAGTGTTTTGTTTAACTCACTGGTTCTCAACCTTTTTGAATCCATGGAGCTCCTCTGGCATCAAATTTGTGTCAGAGAACCCTTCACAGTATTCATTACAAAAAAAACCAAAAAAAAACTGCAATACTGTATCAGTAATTCATGACACAGTATGTATGTTTAAGGCAGCTGCATAACAACACATAGATATCCAAGGCATGAAAAATTTCTTAAGCCAATTATCAAACACGCACACATAACAAGCAGTGTTCTCTCAAACAGTAAACGTCTGCATGGCTCAAGCAATGTTTCTACCTAGTCTTGCTCACTAAATTACAACAGTGTAATAATTTACATTGTGTCATTATGAAACCATCTAGTAATAAAGAAATATGATGTAGCTAGATTGCAATTATATGATCACTATGTATTTACATATTAGAATATGTGGAACTCTTGCATTCTGTAAACCCTGGTTGAGAAGCACTGGTTTAACCTATTTATGTTATTGTTGCAATCCACTTTAGTAATGTTGAGGTATTAGAAATACTAGTTTTGTCAACTGTTTTGAAACGTTTTTATTGTGTTATTTATGCTTTGTAACAATTACCAATAATATATTAAATCTTGAAATATTGTTACAGGGTTTGGATATATACATTTTCTAATTACATTCTGGATTTAATATGCATGTTCTTGTCAGTTGAGAATACAAAAAAAGTTTTATTAAAATTGACAATAAAAAATAAAGTATTAACACTAAGTTATAAAACACAACATTGAAAAAAAGTATGTCAAACCAAAGTTTTTTACTATTTGCCCAACAAAGTTTTAGAGTTAAAAGAGCTGATAAGAGAAAAAAATATAACATGTTTTGCCACAATTAAAATTGCACCTAAATAAAACTTTAGATTATAAATAAAATCACTGTTTCACAAAAAATTGAAATTGTTATTATATCTATATAATCTTGCTAGAAACTATTTATTTTTGATGCCAACATTATCCTTGTACTGGAAAAACAAAACAAAAAACGTTTACTAATTTGACCTAAATCCACATCTTTCTCTGACCCTTTTATTTCCTGCTCACCAGCAGTTCCTGATCTGCAGAAGCCAAGGGCTAAAATCAACCTAACAAGCTAATTACAACTAAATTCACTGAAATTCACTGTTATCAGATTTATTCCTTGCATGTAAAAGCTTAAGCTCCTTCTGAAATCATGCTGCCATTTCTCACAGTCTGTGCTTCTCTTTATCTTTTGCCTCTAATTTAATTATGATAGCCTCCAACCTAAGAACTATACATAAAAATTGCACATCTTCATTACTAGCTTCCTTAACCCTCAGACAGCAGGAATGTTGTAGGTAGTAGCATCAGTTGCTGATGGCTACTTTTTAAGGGTTAAAAGTATATCTCTGTCCCAAGTTCCCAAATAAATCCACTCATTGCATCCATTACACCTAACAAACTGAACACTTAACTCCTACACTAGTCTTAATTATTCTATTTATAGCTATAGGCTGAAAATAAATATTTAATATCAAATACCAGTAGACTAGTTTTAACAGTTACTGTGAAGCCTAACATTTAACAACCAATATTATCATTTATTATTACTACTTTGTCTTCATACTAAAATAAAGTTTATCTTTAATTACATAGAACGTATAAAGTAGCACTGAATAATTTATTAGAACTAACAATATATATAACAATAAAATGTATATAGCCTAATGAATCAAAGTTCAAGTAAACAATTCTTAAAACAACAAGAGATAATGAATTAGTTTTGAGATTATATTTATTTAATAAAACAATGTATCTATTCTCCTTTAAGATTTACCAGTAAGTAGAAACATAAAAAATAAAAATGTAATCAGTTAGTTCACCTAGACAAAAGGATAGCCCCAAAATAGGGTCTGGTATTTCAAAATACAAAAAACTGCAGATGTTTTGTACAAGGTTCTCATACAATCACAGTGGTCACAAGATGTTGCATATTGCAGATAAGTTGTGTCAACAACAAGAAACTTGACATTTAAACAAAATTCAAGAAAAACAAATACATTTTTAATTAATGCCTTCGAGGCTGTCAGAAAAAAAATTCAAGTATGTGAAATATTACTTATGCATGTATGAATATGGTAGTAAGTTACCTCAATAGCAAAAGATAAGCCAGTTGAGGGAAATTCACTTTAGCAACACAGAAACAGAACAAAATATCTTATATCAAATGAAACTTTTATAACCTAAATAACTGAAAGATTCCATATCCTGTTTAACAGTATATATATAACACAGTAGTTTGAGATTCTAAATTTTATATTAATTTCTTACCAAAATACATGGAGCTCTCCAGATAAAAGTAATGAACTTTGTAATAACGTTTGTGAAACAAAGTCAAAAGAACGTAAACTTTCAGTAATATTATAAATACCAATTCACATAAAAAATAAGATCTGTAAATCAGCTTTTAACAGAATGTAAAGTTGAGTACAACCTCAATTAAATTTTCTTCCAAACACTTAGTAAATATTTATCACTAACAAAGTGATTATATACAGCAAGACATCTTGCCACATTAGATTAAAAGCTTAACCCAATGAATGTGTACTGTAAAACTACATTAATTAGACAAACTATAATTATTTTATTGTCTACTCTTTGGAGAAACTTTTGAAGTTGCTTAAACTTTATTTTGAAATTAGCCATTCCATTGTATAATTGCTAGCTAGTTCTTAAATTTAAGAATGTCTACAGTTTGCATGATTGAACATAACAAAGAAATCAAATTTGAAATACATAACTAAAATGAAAGTATGATTATTTTTGGGACTCAAATTTTATGTATCAAACAGTAAGTGAAAGTTTCACAACAATGTTCATGACATCTGATAAATATATTCTCTTTCCTCTCAATGTAATTATTTATGTTTAGACCTAGAATGAAAAACAAAATAAAATCATATTCATATAGTTGATAACACTACAAAATAACTTTTGATTGATAATTTAAAAATGTTATCATTGAGCATCCAATATACTTTTAATGCATGTCAAATATGTCATCTATAATTCCTGAAATTCTTTCACACTCAAACTATACTATCTATATACATAAATATGCAAACACACAAAATGCCTATGAACTGTTCAGGAATCCCCTGAAAGAATATTAATACTGAGAGAATGAGAAATGGGTTGTGAAAATATATTTTACTTGCTGATAGTTGGGTCAAATTTCAAAATTAAAATATAAGAAGAGTAATATTGCTTACTGTTTCAGTTACTTAAATGTAAAAGAAAACCTTTTTACATGGAAATGGTATGAAGTCAGTGTTTGACCAACACAAAAAAATTAATGTAGTTAATGACTGTCTACATGTGTCAAAATAAATAAAACAAAAACATATGAATAAAAACTTGACACTTTATTTTAATGTACAATGATTTAAAAAAAGTTAGAACACAAACAGTTACATTAGTCTGCCCCATACTGGAAGCTCCGCTGTGTCTGAATGTCATCCAAGATCTGCCGAAGTTCCTCATCCTCAAATCTTCCTTCTAAGCTGATGTTTATATAATGCATTGTCATCAGTAATTAAGAAAAACTAAAGGTAAATAGCCACATAAAACTACTTTTATATCCCGATTAGTCATGCAGTTTTCTGCTCTTTAATTTTGCTATCAACACAAAGAATTTAGTAACTAAGTGTAAGAATCCGTTTATTATTATATCCTACTCAATCATGCAGTTATTCACTATAATTTAACTACCAATATACAGACTTTAATAAATAAGCATAGAAATCTAAAATATTATTTTCAAAAGTACTTCACTGAGAACCGAAACTAAAAATAACATTTATAAAGACTTTTCAGAGTTTCACATTGGGATCTAGTTGCACTAAAAGTCTTAATGATACTTTAAAAAGGTTTTAGTGACATATTTATAAACTTTGTATCTCATAACAGCTGGAATGAGTGTTAACACTTTTACTATTGAAGCACAGAGAGAGTTTGCAACGGACCATTGCTGATCACCTGAAGATGACCTAGGAAGGTCAAAACATTGTTCTCTGCTTCATTAGTAAAGGTGTTAACACCCATACCAGCTGTTCTGAGATACAAAGTTTATAAATGTGTCATTAAAATCTTTTAAAGCAACAAGACTTTTAATACAAGTAGATCCCAATGGGAAACCATAAAATCTTTTCATAAATATTTATTCAACATAAAATTAATAACTATTCTATAAGAAAATTGGCACTTTCAAAAGCTGAATTTAATTCTTCTTAGATCATTCTGTAAACAAATATTTATACTTAATTCTGAATATAAATATACTTTTTTTTCAAACTTACAAGTCTAGACAAACATATAATAAAAGTCATTGTTCACTTACAATTTACATTTTATATTTCATACTGCTCTCTGATTTGCATTGTATAAATAAAATTTCTTTACTTTTCAAGCAAATTTCCCCAAAATCTAAGGCTTTATTATATTACACTTATGTTTTCATAATAACAATTATCTATGATAGAGTGTTGTTTTTTTTCAGGATGTAGCAGAAAAATGTAAAAATGAAGATTTACTGTAACAACATTTGAATGGTTTTCTTCATAAAAGAATTAGCACAACAAACAAAAAATAAAGACAAAAACATTTTTCCTGAATGAAAAGCAGATCGACATTTGTGTTTACTAGACTTATCAAGACTTATACCTAACATTTCCATTACTAGAATACATAACTATTTATTTACTATAATAAAACCTTTTAAGATTACACATGTCTGTTTGGAAAGATGTAAAACAGTTAATTTGAATCAAGCTTTAAATGGTCGTGGTATATACTTAATTCATGCTTGATTTGGGCAAGCCCAAATAATCCAGTAAGAAGCATATAAGTAATTAAATTCCATTTTCAGTAAAAACAAACCTTGGTATCAGAGCCTTTGCCTCTTCTGGAGTTTCAGGAGCAAGGTTAGCCAACTGAGCTAGTTCAAACTTGTGGAGTTTCTTTTGCATAAGCAAACTGTATAAAAATTAACTGTCAGTCAAGAAAATATTGGTAACTAGTTCAAGATGTTTTTATCTTTTTACAAAATTTGTAGGTCAGAGGACATGACATAAACATGCCACCAAATCTGTGGCTTATCCCACTTTGGCTGCTAATGAAAGGAAAAGTTTTAAAATTTTGTCACTGTTTCAAACTGTAAAAATTTCAACATTCAATAAAGCATTTAGTTAGTTGAACAAAACAAGAGGGTATGGAATAGAATCAACATAATAGTACTTCAGTAACTTTATCCATTAAAAACTTTTATTATAATTTCATTAAAACAAAATAGTGATGCAAATAACTAATATTGTTAATTAACAAATATATTAACTTACATAGGAGTATAACGCTTTCTCAGTTGTTGCATAAAAAAGTGTATTATAGTTACAAAATACAATTGTTAAATCATTGAAGGTTTAAAAAGTTTCAGTACAGACAATGATGATAATCACATAAACTGTTCTAATAAACAGTTTCTGCTACGTATTACTGATCTGATTGTTTGTCCTTCTTGGCCAATCAAAATGTTTCACTTGCACATATAAACCAATCAAATGAGTTTTGTCTCCAAGTTCAAAAAACTGGAAAGAAAATAAGCATTATCTGATTTTATCTATGCTGAATATTGTAAAAAAAAATATTGTGTAAGCATTAATATCAGTGGGATACAAGTGATCATGTTGATTCAGAAAACCAAATGAATAAGTAAGACATTATGTAAGTAGAATAACCATATTTAAAATCAAAACAGTATAGTTCTTTACATCATAAAGTGTAAAACACAAATGTATGTTTTTTACAAACCTCCTTACTGCAGCAATTGTTTCTCTATTCTTATATCGGCTAAACTGTTGGCAGTAATCTAGTGTCTTTAGAAACACCTCTGACAACTCCTGTTCTTCTTCAGCACTTTCATTTTGTTGCTTCCGGTGTTCCAAAAGCATGTGTACTTCAGATATTAAAAGTGTCTCCGCATTTTCAAACTCTGGAAAGAGCTCGACTTGGTTACTTAATGACAGAAAAAGACATGATTATTTAATAACACTCTTCATTATTATTTAGTGACAGAACAGATAATTTTTTTTTCAAGAAAACCTAACCAGCTTAATGATTAATCACACTTTGTAGATCAATTTAAACATGCAATAGCATGTTGCAATGGATGTAAACCAAGGCACCAAGTTTAACACCTACATGCTTGGTTCCTGGCAAATTTCTAACCATTCAACAATGCATTACTAGTATAGGTAGATAATAGTAATAATAAATTTTTCAGAGAAATATTTGTACAGTAAGATTGTTAAACAATGTAAAATTAAAGAAAACATTTCAAACATTATAATCCAAGGGAGATACAGTTCAATTTTAAAATATACAAATAACACTTTATTGAAATAAAACAGGTAAAAAAAACTGACTAGTTTCAGTCACCTCAGGTGGCTAAAGGTATGAATGAAGCTTAATAATTAGCGGAATTGTAAATGGATTAATCTTGGGGCTAATTAATAAATTACAATAAACCAATTGATTATTTTCACAAGATGGATTTAAAAAAAACTTGTGGTGCTGAAAATTCAATTTTAATACCAATGATGAGTAACACACACAAAGCATATAGTGAATTTTTGTGCTTAACACCAAACATAACTGTAATACTTTGATTACTTTGGTAGTTGAAATAATCAAAAACTGAAAACCTTAATATCAGCAAGTTTTTTTTTTTTATTTTCATTGATCATAACACTAATCAATTTGGCCAAAAAACTTGAATTAATCAAAAACAATAATGAAAAATCATCACAATATTTCAATTACTAGATAATTGGAATAACTGAAAACTAATTTTGATTAGTTGATTACCTTCATGGCATTATTTCATGTAATCATAATTCCAAGTACTGGAGAGTTGAGATAATCAACAAAATTAATAATCAAACACACAACTTAATTATAGTTGAGATATTAAATGATTTAATCATAATTTTAATTAATCTATTATTGTATGTGACACTAATCAATGCAACTGGTCATAGCAACTAATCATTTTTGTCACTCAACTCTAGTAATGAGAACTATCTTGTGAACTGCAATAGCATTTATAGCTAAGATTTACATCATATATATGCAAATTAGATAAAATACATCCAAGCTCATTTCTTTATTTGAAATAACAGGCCTATTCATGTAAATTTCAACTGATTCTCTGATTTCTCTCTCAAATATTTTAGATCTATAATTATTTTTGATTTATCACATTTTATAGTATGATCTATCTTGCAAACAAGTAAGGCAACAAAATATCTCTTTCCACCATATAACAATAACCATCTTTCTATTTCTCACTCAATGAAAAGAAAATGTTTCATTTACTTAATTAAAAAAAATAACTAAAACTCAATTTAAAATATTAAAATTTAGTCTATTGAAAAAATAACCAATACAATTTGAAATAGTCTAAAAATTACGTAACTTACATTATAAACTTGATTGAATTAGTATTTACAGATGGTTTCATATATCATTTAATAATTTCAACAAATCCTGTCAATAAATTCAGCCTCCAATCCTCTAAAAACAGTGAAATTTTTCAATATAATTCATATCTTTTAACTAGAACAAATAATCTTTATCAAGAACAGCTGAATCTGCTTATTACAGTTTGTGGTATCTTTTAATACAAATATTGTTGGCAGGTATGCTTTGAATAAGAACATCAAAAATGGCAGCTTACTGTCCATTTTCAATGTCATAAGTAAATTGAATGACTTAATTTTCTGCTTCATACAATACTTACTAATTCAAGAACCATGTCAACAAAATCACATCATCAACATGACAACAATAAAAGGTTAGTTTCTCACTAGAATCAAGATTTTGTAAAATCATGTGTAAAAATGTCAAAAAATAAAGTGAAAGGTGGACTACCAACAGTTAAACAACCATTTGATTTATACAACTCTCCATTATATTTAAAATAAGATTGATCATGATTTAACACAAAAGGTTTACTTCTCTATGTGCTTTAATTAGTTATATTCAAATTTGATTAGATTTTAGTTCTTTGAAAGCAGTCTTTTAATATTTCAACAAGTTAGATTCAGGTATAAGATTTAAAAAAACTCCTGTAGATTTTAAGCATGTTTAATTATTTGCTGACATCTGAGAGGGCATGCTTTAGATTCTGTACAGAATCAGCAGTGTTGTTGAATGATGAAACTCCAAATGATTTACTAGGTACATGTATGAATACTGAAGGCCTTTAGTCTGTAAGAGAATGTGTGTCTTAATCAAAACGTGCTCTTTCATATTTGCGAACACTATAAAATCTTCGAGAACCCTCGTGTTTTGGCTTCACAAAACAAGTCTGGAAAAACACTAAACAGACAAACTCCTCATTCACTAAGAATAAGAAAGGTCTGATCTTACCAGGGAAGCTAATAAATATTATATTTAAATCAGGTTAAACTCAGACAAGCATATCATTGACCCAACATGGCAATTGAATAACATTAAATGTCACATGGTATTCAATTATTCTAAATCTCCCTCCCAATATGAGCAAAAATTATTTCAAAATCTCTTATAATTTTTGTAATTACCCAAAAAACTCCCCAAACCAGCATATATTTGTCCAGAATGGATAGCTGATTAACACTGGGTGATACTTCACTCAATTACTCTAATTCTCAACTAAAAATGTTTAAAGGAATTATCTTCCAATCTATTTTAATTTTTCTATCCAAATCAGCAAATATTTGCCATAATAGAGCAGTTAATCAAAAGTCAATAACATTTTATATATGTCTCGATAACTTCAATTCTCCCCTACAATAATTAAATTGCATATCTCCAAATCTATTAGGTTTCTGTCTAACATATTAAAAAAAAAAATTAGGTCAGCATATATTTGCCTAGATGGGGCAAACTAACAGTGAATGGTATATGTATTATTTCATTTGATTATTTAATTTCTCTTCTACAATAACTAAAGAAAATTATTTTCAAGTTTATTATAGGTTTTCTGTATGATCATAAAACCTCTTAGAACAAACATATATTGCCTGAAAACTGAATCAACACTGAAGATACATTCATAAATTAATTGATTACTTTTGTTCTCCTCTATATTATTTAAAAAAGAACAATTCCAAGTAATTTGTTATTTTTTTTGTAATATAAAAAATAAAACACTTCTAACATGTTTAAAATTCAGAATGCCTTTTTTTATATTTTTCTCCAGATAAAACAAAGAATTGTATTCATTGACCTACATGCTTACAAAGAGTAATGTAAGTGTATAAAATAGAACTTTTGAATAATTATGTAACCTTTACATAAGATTGTATTCAAGAGCTTTTGCATTATATATGACACTACCAACAAGTCGTGAAATTAATTGTCTGATTTTGTTCAAAATATCATATACTCTGAATACCATGTATCAGTGGATTACTACTTTTTCTCTCTTCAATATTGTTTTTCTTCAAGCATTACATGCCATATTTGTAATCATCTTTGCAAATGTTCATAAGTTCATATTTTGTCAATCACTCACTTGTTCCCTCAAAAAAAAACTCAAATAAGAAATTCAATCTTACATTTTGAACAGCAAGATGCTTCCATTTTTGTTTTAAGTTGCTATTATTATTAATTCTCATGTAAATCACAAAGCACCTGTCCTCAGAAAACTAATTTACTCTTACAAAAAACAATTTAGGTTGCATGTCTTTAACATCTTCGCATGTCTCTCACTAAATTATCATCATTAGTACAGTATGTGCTCAGACTACTTTAGCAACCTCTTTCATTTATTTTGCAGGCAATACTGATGGATAACTTTAGACTTAATATTGTTTTAAAGTAGTTTGTCAACTTCAATACATGGGAGTGGGCCTGGCATGGCCAAGCGTGTTAAGGTGTTCGACTGATAATCTGAGGGTCGCGGGTTTGAATCCCAGTCATACCAAACATGCTCGCCCTTTCAGCCGTGGGGTAGTTAAAAAGTGTTGGTTAATCCCATTATTCGTTAGTAAAAGAGTAGCCCAAGAGATGGTGGTGGGTGGTGATGACTAGCTGCCTTCCCTCTAGTCTTACACTGCTAAATTAGGGACGGCTAGTGCAGATAGCCCTCAAGTAGCTTTGAGCAAAATTCAAAAACAAACAACATATGGAAAATGCAAAAGCATAACACTATCACACTTTTCTACAAAACAACTACAACTATATGGCTATTAGTGGAAGTAGTATTAATATTTTTGAGAGATAAAAAAGCACGAATATTGTGATGTTTCATCCACATACCATTACAACTTAGTCTTACACAATATTACAATTATTGACATAACGTTGCACAAATATAGGTCTAAGAACCTATTACTTTTATTACAATTTAACACTAACTGAAATTGTGAATTTCAAAATAATACAAACTGTTACGATATTCTTTACCATGTAAACTTAGAGATAGTCGATGTGTCATTTACCCTTTGGAAATTGCAGTTCAGATGCATCCTCCTCGACTTGCTCCACAAGAAAAGGAGCGGAACTTCCACTTGCCATGTTGTTGTAAACTGAAACTTGTGAGATGTAGCCCAGAACTTTTAAAAAAAAAATAAGTATTACTCCGCTATAAATACACGACACAAACCTTTACTAAGCTATAAACTATATTTATTATTTAATGCTAATAATATTAAAATCGTGCTTACAGGTTACAGTTTCATATCTGCTACTAGGTAGATAATACGCCCTCTTACGATATACATTTTTATTTTTTAAATCGGCAAAGAACAAAACCTTTCGCGATAACTGATAAGTATCATGATTCAAACATGTCTGAATTATAATGTGATTAGAAATTGCAGTAAAATAATAAAATTTTCATAGGCATATATTTGTATTTTAAATAAAAAAAAGAAAAAAATAGGTCAGAAATAAGAAATTATAACCTTTAGAATATAACGACTCTGCACTCCATCATCGAGCTTTTTACTTCTTTACATTATAATGCAAAGTCCCAGATATAAATATTTCTAATTTTTCTAATATGTTTCGCCTAATCATATTACATTTATCTAAAATACACTTGGCGCCGTAATCAATATAAACAATGAGAGGATACGTCAATCCAGCAATAATACGAAACTTTAGGATTAAATAATTTCATAATAGCGTTAGACTTATTGCATTTTTAACACTGCATCATTTATTGGACCGCTTTGGGGTTTTCAGAGAAAAAGAGTGCATACTTCTACTTCAACCACATCATTTCCGCTCTACTTATTGCCGACAATCATAGAGATATAAATACATTTATCTCTATGCCAACGATGCGTTTCAATCAATATAATAACTCGTTAAGCTAGCTGGAATAAAACAAATATAGTACTTGATATGCTATTGTTATAAGCCATTTGTTGGAATTCCCAGCTAATATCTTGAAAACTCAGAAAAAAACACATAATCAACATCATACTAACAGGGGTGGATACAGGATTTTTTGGTGGAGAGGATGATCGACTAAGTAACAGTGATTTAAACCCGACCCCAAGTAAACTTTTCCTTGTTACTGCAACGTAAACTTCATGGAATTAATTTAGAAACAAAGAAAAGAAACATATATGACTATGAACTATCATTTATTGATTTTATTCTAAAATATCAAGTTACAAGTAATCGTACAGCACTATACTGAATCACACAATATAGTGCATGTGACAATGAACTTTCATATATTCCTAAATAACGTGTTACAAGTACACATACAGCACTTAGGCCTATAGCAGTATATCGAATCACGTACACAACATATTAACATGAACTCTTTAACACCACAGTACATATGACCATGTACTCTCATTTATTCCCAAAACATTACTGAGAGGAAGTAAGTGACGGCCTAATGGGTTGATCTAGCCAATACTATAAAGTCACTAGGTCTGAGGTCAATTTAGTAATGGTGAGACAGTAGCTCCTTGTTCCTGGGAAAATTCCACTCAGTGGTCTACGTAATCAAAAATATTCTAATTGAGATGATCAGTTCTTTATATTTCTGATTTCCCATTAACCTACACAATTTTGGTATGGCCAGTTGGGGGTAACATTCCCCCATCCCCACCTCTGCATCCATCCCTGCATACTAAAACGCCGAAAATTTTCGCTCCTATAGACCTGAATCCCGAATCTTTTAACTACCTGGCGACACCTTTTATTGCATTTTTAAGCATTACATTCGTTATTCAGGACTTCAGGGCTGTTCTTCGCTGGTACAGTGGTAAGTCTAAGAATTTACAACGTTAAAATTAAGGGTTTGATTCCCTTCGGTGGACTCCACAGATAATCTGATGTGGCTTTGCTATAAGAAAACACACACATACTTCAGAGCTTACGGGTTTTACTAAGAAAAGATATCAATGCAACTGCAATATCATTATACATTCTTTTCCCCTGAACAAAAAAATGCAGTATTCAAAATACAATAAGCCTAATATTATGGTATCACAACAAATAAAATTAATTATAAATTTTAAAGCATCGCTCTTCAACTGTTACTTCAGCATTATGGGCTATATCTCAGACTCCAGTTAGACAACTTTCTCGGCTGTTGAACTCATGAAATTGGATGATTCAACACAGACAGATTGGGTGTGTGCGCGTTTTCTTATAGCAAAGCCATCTGCTGAGCCTACCGAGGGGAATCGAGCCCCTGATTTTAGCGTTGTAAATCCGTAGACATACCACTGTACTAGTGGGAGGCGACAGATTAGGATAAAACTTTTGAAACTCTATCTTCCAAACAGACTTCTTTCACTTACTGTAGATATAATAAACTGTTACACACAAGCTCATAAAAGCGCTGAACGTGTGAATATTATTAATAAAGCCGCAGTAAAGAATATGACTCATTGGATCCCTATAACATCTATGTTCTTTTATACACTTGGGTTACTTGTAATTAGGGTCATTTATCTGAATTTTCTGCCATGGATAGTTCAGAGTTAATGATGGGCATGGCGGTTTAAAGTTTATTAATCATTAAGATATTCAGTCTGCCATGTTGTTTTGGAAGATATTTCTCCTCTTTACGTTCTTAGACGATTAAAGATTGACCATGCCCTCACCATTTCGTGAGGTAATTAATCTGTGTTTCTGTACTATTTACTCCATGAGATCTGCATAATCAACTTGCACTTTTGCAGCATCGTTATTTAAAATGCAACAATGCCTTCTGGATTCTTTAAAGTTCATCAGACACTTTATTAATGCAGTCTACTTAGATATTCTATTTAAAACAATAATATTGTATAACATTGGCATATATATATATATAATTATTTGCTTTATGCCGTCCTATATCTGTGAAAATACTGCTCCAATCCACAGTCACAGGTATCGAAATTAATGGGTAATCTTAACGAGGATAATAAAACATTGGTACCTTAACTAAAGCATGTTTTAGTGTGTGTGTGTGTGTATATTTAGAATTAAAAACAAAATTACATAATTGTTTATCTGTGCTTTGCCACCAAGGGTATCGAAACTCAGTTTTTAGCGGTGTGAATCCGTAGACATACCTCTGTGCTACTAGGCATGTTTTAGAGCTGGTAATGTTTGATGACAGTCATGCATTCATCCAACGTATACACCAGTCTTTATCAGTGAACACACACACACAGTCTTGAGAAGATTGACACTAAACTTTAATAATATGAAATGAAAATAAAATAAGATGTGTAATTTTCATTTAGTCTCGGGTTGGAACCAAACTGTGACTTTTCATTCACTTATATCTAACTTTCAATTTTTACCAGAACGAAGTTTAAAATAACTTTTGAAAATTATGGATTTACTCAAAGTGTGTTTGATAAACACTGACATCGGATAAGATTTTGGTTTATCATATCCTTACATCATCATTGGTACATATCGGTTGGCCTCAGATAGTTCAAAACTGGTCTTCACCGTCGTGATCTATCCTTGTTACTCTGTGTCCCGACATATTTAAAATAATGTATTCAGATAAAGCTGGTGCTCTCTTTCAATCTGTGAATCATAAGGGCCTAACAGGAACATAGATATAACTCTCGCAATGGGGACGAAAATCATATGTCTAGGAAAAGGTCTTGCGTAGATTTTGCAGCGTATTGGTATTAACTCTACTTCAATCACAGTTTCCTCCTCTTCACCATAAGTTCTTTATGGTTTTCAGAAATATTTTTTCGTAATCAAGAATTCTAAGCTTAAAAGTAAGGAGAGAGTTAAATGTAATATGTTCAGTATAAGTTCTACAATAAAAATAATTGGCCAATGCACAAAAATTGTAATTTGCTAACCCAGCCTGTGACATTCAAATGTAATACTCTAAACAATAGTTAAATATTCAATCTGCAAGACGAAAGATGCATAGGAAATTTTCTCCAAAAATAATCTGAAGATGTCAGATAAGAAAAGGTGCAAAAAGAAAGAAGAGTTCAAAGATAGGGTCTAAATCAAACATTTAAGTCACACCAAAGTCTCTATGAAATGTCCCACGACCCGAAGTTACCAAGATTAGTGATCAGTCTAGTTATACATATTTTAAGGTGAATTTTCAACAAATTTAATAATTGCCTTAGAAACTGTACTTTGGTTCGGTATAATTCCTGTGCGGTTGCCATATTTTTAAACACTTTAGTTTTTGAGTAAAAAATGAAACAAAATATGCGGGTCCTCGAACTCAAGTTCCTCTCGGTCGTTCGGCTGTTTCCGTGACGTTTTACAACTATGACGTAATAGTTGTCAAGCACGCTTCGTTGCACTCCGATCATTTTGTTCCTTTCAGTGCTGGTGTTTTATGTAAATCTATTGGTGCTTTTTTTCGGATTACATACTTTGTGAGAATATTTTTTGTCTTGATATTGCTACTTTATGCTTGTTTTATGATAACATGGTTTACTGCGTTGTTTATGGTTGTAAAAACGGTTCGACATCGGACAAAAGCTTCTTTTAGTTTTCGTGCAAGGAAAAGGAACTGGCAAGGTGGCGACAGTGGGTGCGGATGGTCAATAGGAAGAACTGGACTCCTTCACACCATGCAAAGCTTTGTCAAGATCACTTTGAACGCTCATGTTTTGTGTCGAATCCCACTGTTTTGGATGACTTGAGGTGACTAAATAAGATCATAGTTTTGGATAAACAGTATCTTTAATTGTAGGTTAAACTCAAATATACTATTTTAGGTTTAACTGCATCTTGAAAAATACACACTCGTGACTTGGCTCCTCATCACCGAAGGGACTATTCAAGTCAACAAATTCATAGTATGATGCTTCCAAGACATCGATATTCAGGCAATTTCTATCAAAGCCTCGAGTCTGGGTAATGCATTCTTCATCTTTTACTCAGTTTGACACCTTGTTGTATGAGCGACAACAAACGCACTCTCTCCTGGTTGGCATCTGCTCGCATAAATCACACCTACACCTTGCACAAACATACGGAATATGTCATATAAACTATACTTTTATGGTAAATATTAAATTAACTATTCAGACTGCTACATCTAGTTTGATTTTATAGACAGAATTATGACGTATAATTGGAATTCACAGTGGCGGCGCCAAGGGGGGTGCTTGGGGGCTTGAGCTTCAGGCCCCCAATATTGTTACCTACACATATTCATAAAATATGGAAAACACTTCCTTTTTTTACATATACGCATATTTTCATAAACAGATTATTTCTAATTTGTAATAATGAATTATTAATCAGAGTATGAGTTTCCAATGAAAACTGCATTGAAAGCGCAGTTCAAAATAGCACACCTTTCTGAAATGTACCTTGGTATTTACATTATTATAATTTACCATCTGTACTTCATATTGATGACATTTTGGGAAGCCCCTCCACAGTTTACCTCAGTCCTCCCAACGAAAATATCCTGACGCCGCCACTGAAAATTCACTTTGTTACGAGCCATAAATACCCGGTACAATGATTGTGGAAGGGCCGAGTATTAGTTACCATAGTCGGCAAAGTATAAACAAATAAAACCCAGTCTGTGATACCAATAATTTATAAACACCAGACAGGTTTCGAGATGCTTAAAATTGCACGTGAAATAATACAGACCATATTTATTGTCATGACTTAGGCTTACCATTCTTCCACTGGAGGTATGATCGACTCGCAATCGACCTGGGCGCTTTCAGTATCACTAACAGTTCCGCTACTCTCGTTTGTGGAACTGTCCACATCACTAGAACTTGTCAAATCTGTGTCAAAAGTAACTGTTCTAGGTTCGTTCAGAGTAGGTTCGAATTGATATGGCGCTACTCGACACTGTTCAGAACACAAAGTCAAAACAGACTCCGCCTCTGTTTCTCCGTATGCACTAGCCATGTTTATTTACATTCAACGCGCTGACGTTGGCGGTTTGTTTGGCAACTATTACGTCACGGTACTTTTCCTCGTGGCAAACATAAAAACTAAAATGTTCGGATTGCCGCTCGGAAAGGGCTCTTTCTGCACTAAGTTCTATGTTTCATTTATTAGCACATATATTTTATAAAAAATGTGAAGCTGCAAAATTAATTAGTATGTTTTTTTCACTGCAAGGTTTTCTTTTTTCTGTAAAATTCACCTTTAAGGGGATACTTACTCTCGATTCAAACTATCTTGTACAAACTTCTGTAACATCTTTCACTTGAGTATAATCCAAACTCCAGAATAAAGACGATAAAGATGTTTGACCAAACAAGTAGAAGCCCTTGAAATGATCATTATATTCTTAGACTGAAGCAAGAATTAAGGAAAGATTATGATTGCTTACGTAAATAAATAAATAAAGAACAATTGGACAAACAAAATTGAAAAATATTCCTTCTAATGCCAGAATAAATATATATATATATTCTTTTTCTAGTTATAAAATAATAAAATCTAACAGTTTTAATTGTTACATATGTTAGAAGGTTAAATCAAAGTGCAAGGCAAAATAAATTTTAGTTACCACCAGCTCAGGCGAATTAACTTATGAAACACACAATCCTATCACCTCAGTCGCGGGTTCGAATCCCTATCACACCAAACATGCTCGTCCTTTCAGCCGTGGAGACGTTACCACATTCGGCCAGTCCCACTATTCGTTGATAAAAGAGTAGCCTAAGAGTTGGCAGTGTAAGGTGACGACGAGCTGCCTTCTCTCTAGTCTCACACTGCTAAATTAGGGATGGCTAGCGCAAATAACCCTCATGCAGCTTTGCGTGGAATTCAAAACAATCAATATTTTTCGGGATGCATGGATAAGAATCCGGATTGTCAGATCCAAAATCCATAGTTGTATTACAGGGCTAATTCGCATATTTAGCTGAAAGATAATATATATATTTATTGAAACTTTTAGCAGTTAAATTGATAAATCAATGATTATGATGACCATACACGAAGTTTGGGTTATCTCTTCTTCATGAAAAATAATAGGAACAGGAATATTATAGAAAAAGAAGCTAAGTAGATGAGCATATAGAGAACAAAGTATCCTCTTTTAACGAGAATATTCAAGAAAACTTTAGGTACGTTACTTTCTGTTTGAAACTTGTAAATAATGTATACTTGTAATTAAACAAATACTACACAATGGGCTGTCTCTGCTTTGCCAACCACGAGTACTAAAACCAGGTTTTTTCTCGCTTTGTAAGCTCGCAGGCATACCGCTGTGCCACTAAGGAGAACATGTAAAGACATGAAGTAAACACTTTTATTTTTAAAAAATACTACCTAATTCATTATATGTAAAACTGTATATATACTGTATATTATAACTATAAATTTTCAAGCCATAAACAAAACACATTAGCATGAAACAAAATGCGCTGCATATTTTTAAAAAGGATCCTAGGGTACAAGCTACAACGTGCTACAACATTTTATAATCCCACGTTATAGCTTGTACCCTAGGATCCTTTTTTTTTTAAATATGCAGCGTATTTTGTTTCATATTAATGTGTTTTGTTTATGGCTTGAAAATTTATGGTTATAATATCATTAATTAGAGGTTGGGATTTGCTGTTTTTAATGCAGTCCTTCCTTGTGATTTTGTTTAGCTTCATTTGGATATAATTATTTACTTTCACTAAAATTTATTCAATGTATGTGAATTGTCGCTGGCTATGTCGCATCTTCCATTGCTTTGTTCAAACTTTACAAAGTTAAGTGTAATAGCTTTAACTGGATGACATATTAAATTGAAACTATAATTTAGCATAGCAAACTAGTTATAGTAATTATATTGCTGCTAACGTAATAAAATGTTAGAGCAAAATATGTCTCACATGTCCTTTTCTAAACACGTTTCATTCTATTACTTATACTAATTGTGGGAGAGCAGTCACCTTCCCACAACTGTCTGCAGGCAGTGAAGAATGATATAGATCTGGGAAGTTGCGGGCTTGAGCACCCACATCTCGCTCTCCTAATTCCTAATTTTCTTATGTGAGACTAGCGAATTGGAAGTTAAGATTCATAGACGGTGTATCCCCACCGCAATGTGGGTCCTACTTCCTCAGTCACCTCCAAATCCTATGATACATTTTATAATCCCACGTTGTAGCTTGTAACCTAGGATCCTTCTTAAAATACGCAGCGTATTTTGCTTCATGTTAATGTGTTTTGTTTATGGCTTGAAAATTTATGGTTATAATATAATTAATCAGAGGATGGGATTTTCTGTTTTTAACGCAGTCCTTCATCGTGGTTTTGTTTATTCGTTTAGCTTCATTTGGATGTAATTATTTGATTTTACTAAAATGTATATGTATATATACATATATATTATATATATATTCTACATATTTAAGTTTTGATTTAGTACTCAAGGTAGCCAAAAAAGGAAGCACCTGTCCATGGTATTTGTATAAGTGGTATAAAATATTATTGTACCTATAAATTAGTCGCACCGACCCAGCTTTGGTATTATAAAGTAGCTAAACACATTACCACAAGTATAGTAAATTAATGTAGAAGAGTTGTTATCAATGCCAAAACTAATTATCTTTGAAGAAGCTAAATACGCCCAAAATATAACTCGACTACAATGAAATAGACCAATCAAATGGAGCAATGTTAATACCTTTTAGTACGACTACATTTAATACATATAGGTGTGTATTTTTCTTATAACAAAGCCACATTGGGCTATCTGCTGAGCTTAACCAAGAGAATCAAACCCTTAATTTTAGCGTTGTAAATCCGTGGACTTACGCTGTACTGGCGGGAGGCATTACGATAAGTAATAAAATATGGAATACATCAGTAAATATGATGACTAGCATTTGAAAATCCGTGTTTGCAACTACATGTGTGTAAAGACTTAAAGGCTTAGGATAAGAAGATCCAATACAATTTGCTGCAATTTCTATAATATACTTACATTAATTTAGATCAACAACGACATTTGTGGCTTACAAAATGTTATTCATGAGTTGGATATACATAGGGTTGAATACGTTATATTAAAATGATTTATAATACGAAAATCAGCAAGGTTCTTTACAACACCAGCTGATATAAAGACGTGGTGGAATGACATGTACTAGAACTACACATATTTTGATATTCGTGATGACGAGAAACCCACTTGAAGTAAAAATGTATTCTCTAAACGGTTGGTATGAATATTAGCACTTTAATTTAAATAAAGTACAGAACAGGTTAACATCAAGATGACCTACGAAGGTCGAAACGTTGTTCTGTACTTTGTTTTAATTAAAGTGCTAATATCCATACCAGTTGTCAAACATTTCGATATTATTTGACGTTGCGTAAGTAGCGTGATGCCGCTTGAAATTGATTGTTTTTAAAAAGGGTATGTAACAGTTCTTACAGACGCAAAATATTCATAAAATCATGCGGTCAGTTTGGGTAGGTAGAATTTCCAACTGGGGTGTCCCTTGTATTTAATGACAGTAAAAAAACAAATGAATATGGATCAGCTTGAAGCACTAGAAACATACAAAAAAGACGTGTAGAAAGTTGTACGTACCCAACTTGTAGTGATTAAAGTTAGAAGTTTTAAAACAGATGAGAGTCCAAGAATATAAAGGTCAGAGGCAAAAGCTGTCCACATGCTTCAAGCAATATAATACAGCGTGGTAAGGAAAGATTGTTGCCATTTGGAAAAAGCGAAACATTTTATAACCACACGGATTGCTTTCACAACAACGAGTTCAACCATCTCATACTGGTGAACGAAACGGGTATTTACGATGTTCCGTATGAAAGCATATCAGTCAAGTCACCAGATGCAACGCCTGTGGATTCCTGTTTGATAAGACAATTAAAAAGGGAAAGGAAAACCATATTTTATGTTTTAGTAAGATATCTTACGGCCCGGCATAGTCAGGTGGGTTACGGCGTCCGACTCGTAGTCCGAGGGTCGTGAGTTCGAATTTCGGTCGAACCAAACACCCTCGCCTTTTCAGCCGTGAGGGTGTTATAATGTGATGGGCAATCCTACTATTTGTTGGTAAAAAAGAGTAGCCCAAGAGTTGGCGGTGGGTGGTGATGACTAGCTGCCTTACACTGCTAAATTAGGGACAGCTACTGCAGATAGCTCTTGAGTAACTTTGCGCAAAATTCGAAAAACAAACCAAACTCATCGGCGATTGTGTAATTAACGTTTTTACCTACTATAATGCTACTGTTTGCACTTATAGAATTTACGGTGCTATCACATTTTACACATTTATCAGCTCTTGATGACTTCTCCCGTGAAGCCCTCCAATTTTATGGCAGTATCTTTGCAGACTTACAACGATAGAAACCGGGTTTTGATACCTGTGGTTTGCGTCCCGTTATCTCAAAAAATCAAAAGAGAGAGAGAAAGCTGTGCTTATTATAGGTATAGATATTTTATAAGAATCATTATAAAATCTCATTATTCGATTAGAGTAAACCAAGAGCTGGCGTTTACTGGTATAGTCTCACTGTCTTTACTATTCTCTATTATTTCAAAATTAGGAACGGCTAACCCTGGTGTAATTTCGTATGATATCTAAAAAGCAAAATAAACCAGCATGAGTTGTTTAACTTCTTCCAGACATTTAAAGTTGGTAATATTTTTTCGTTTTTAATCTGACGTAACCATACTTGGGCCTGCTCTTAAATGACGCAAACCTCATTATATTATTTCAGCACTAAATAAAGTTTGTAGTATAATAAGTAAACCTTGTTTGAACTTCATATTCCACGAGTTCTTCTAACTCTTCTTAATTCTCTATTCCTTTACTAACTCCTTATAATCCATTACTGACTGTAAATATTTCAGTTTAATTTGTTTGTTTTGAATTAATCACAAAGCTACACAATGGGCTATCTGTCATCTGCTCACCACGGGTATCGAAACCCGGTTTTTAGCGTTGTAAGTCCGCAGACATACCGCTGAGCTACTGGGGAATTTCAGTTTGGAGGTCTGCTTTTACAGCCCTTTATTTGATACAGCATTCACTAATACTCAAATTGTAAACTTCAAGCCTTATAAATTGTGAAGTCTATAATAATAACGTTATAACCTAAACTAAATAAAGGAAGGACATCAAACATTGACACAATATAACGAAACCTAATCTACAATACATAATTAGAACAATAAATTAAATGGATGTTTTGAATGCCTATGGTAACTTGGCTGGTGAACGTAAAAAAATATATCTCCTTTGGAATAAAGCGCGCAATTATGCATCATTAATAATAAGTATACTGATTATTATTTATCTTTCATATTGTGTCGAAACTTTATGGAATATTCACATTGCAACGACATGTTTTATATTCATCAACATAAAACGTAAGTAATTTTACAATTCAATGAGTTTTGTCGAGTTATATGTTTTTGTTTTTCATGCATTTTGTTAGTCGTCGTCTTACGATGTATTTTAAAGTTATGAAAACCCACTCCCATGAGAAAATCTTATAGATTCTGACAGGTTCCTAAGTCGTTAAAGGAGATGAAATGAGTCATAGTACAAAATAACAAAAAAAGGCTATGTAATCTGAAATACCACACTTCATCTATCGCTTGAGAGTGATATGCGTCGAAATATCAACTATATTAGTTTCGATATTATTAAATTTTATTTCAATAAAAATAATCTCATTAAAATGAAAGTATTTAAACCATTCTTGTTATAGCAAAAACTTAAGCTTGTATGAATGGAAATTAATAGTCAATAAACTACCGTTCCAGAGGACGCTATATAGGCGAAGGTAATACTATCGTTTTGTTAGAATATCCTGTCTTATTGTCAAAGCGTACACCTGCTCGTTGTTTGTTTTTGGATAACCCTAGTTCTTTGGTTTAAGAATGATAACAATATTTCGTTTGCGCTCTGAACTTAGGTAAGTGTAAAATTTGTTATTGATGTAAGTAATTATGGTTACTATAGTAAGTTGTGCAATTTTTTTTTACATGAAAAGTATGTAACAAACTGACGGTTAAAAATGACAAAATCTCAACTTCCCTGTTCTGTGTTCGGAAAGTTAAGAAATGCCCACCCACTCATTACGTTTGAAGCCTGCCGTGGAGGAGGCTTCTGTTACTTTAAATTTTAGTGTTACATTATAAACCTGCAAGTGATATATTATGAACAGTCTACGCAGTCGTTTGTCATATAGCCTAATAAATCTTTTGATGTACCATACACTAGACTTTGGAATTTGGGTTATCAAATCTGAGTACTACTACTAGTACAACCTAGAGAGTTTCAGTTTTAACTGATTGTAACTTAATGTAAGTTGTAACACTAATGCTTATGAGTTCAGGAAGTAAAATGGAGGGTGAAACTGAGAGGTGTGGTCATTTGTGTTGTGTTTGAACAAATTTAACATTAATCATTATTAATATTACTACCTGTAATAAGCATACAACATCAAAATTAATTATGTGATATCAGTTCATTTTTTTCGTATTTTAAAAGGTTTCTGAGAACAGAAGTTTACTCAGTATTCTAAAATGGTTTATTTTCAAACTAAAGTTTATTTTATTTTGCCCTATCAAACTTTGAACTAAAAATAAATTGTGATAAAAAAGCATTTTGTAAATGAGAAAATAGTGGTCTCTCATTTTCATTTTTTAGGACATTTGTGTTAGAGGTTTGAGTAACTTTTAATAATAATAATTCCATTTTTTTTTTTCGTGATGCTAAGATGCTTTGAAAGTCTGTCACGTTTTTAGTGAATAAGTCATGATGTGGAAGTTGAGTGTTATACTGCATTGCAGCATGTACTTTCAATAAAGAATAAATCAAAAACAAATAAATTGCCAAAAGCTTTAATTATGAAGTATAATATTTAGGAAGTGTTAGGTTTGTTTTTTTAAAAGTTATAGTAAAACTTTTAACTTCTATTTCCATTGAAGTGTACTTTTTTTTTGTAACACCAAATTTTAATACATAATTTTGTGTGATTATAAGCATAGGAAATTAACAAAGATGTAATATAAAACTTTGCTCATAATTTAGAAAATTATGTTAATGATTAATGAGAATACTGTGATCTTATGTGTAGTGTGACATAAGAATTGTTCAAGATGTAACAGAGATTTTATGTATTTGCCAATTCTCCTTTCAGACAGTTAATTCAAATGATGATGTCATTGATGATATCATACAGGCCTACAAAGTACAAGTAGTAAAAATATGGCTACCTTTTTTTATTATGTCATTTTAGCAGCTGAGTTGATTGAGAGTGTAAGTACCATCTATTTTCCATCTGTTGTAACCTCAAATAACTTAAAAAAGAAAAAGCATCAGTCCTATTGTGTCAGTCTAAAGCAGATTTATTATACTGATGCAAGCCACAGTTTTTTTATTTCTTAGTTTAACCTCAAGCTGGGCTCTTATTTGAATGTGACCAACTAATGAACCAGACAATTAATCAATTATTAAATTTTCACATGAATTTGAATAATTAAAAGTAGTATTAATTTTGATTAGCTGATTTATTTTTGTCAACCTTGAGTTGAACAACCTTGTATTAATTGCCAATTGTAATGAGAAATCTCAGTGGCAAAATTGGGATTATTTGGATAGTTGGAATAAAAAAAACAAAACAACAAAAAAAACTGGTAAGTGGAAATGCAGATTTGATTAGTTGTTTATTTCACGGTTTTAGTTTATTTGTAAATTTCAACAGTTGATCATTTTACAACATTAATCTGCATAATTGTTTCATTAAGTTAATTATCTGTTTCTAGTTTCATCAGGTTAAATTTTCTTATAGCCTGATTTTTTCTTCTGATACTTGTTTTGATTCTTATGAACTGTTTGAAAAGTAATCACTACTTGTAATGTCTTATTGTGTTTCAAGCTGTTAGGGTAAATGTCAAGTGTATGTAATAACTGTATGGGTAAATATTGAGTACTAACAAAGCTAGCATGGTGTATTTATTAAATCTGAAATAGTATATTTATTAAAGTTGTTGACGTATAGAATATCTTAGTTTGAGATCTCTTATATTCTTAAAACTGTAGATGTATACAATGAATATTTAAGACTGTTGAAATATGTGAAGAGTATCAGTCAAAGCTGTTGGGATACAGTAGACACATTAGGGTTTTGAAATTTTGAGTGTATTTACCCACTCTTAATAAAAAAACAGGAGGAATCCTATATAGCCATGTAATTTAAATCTTTTAGTCAGGATTCGAGTAAATTATTCTGATTCTCCCTCCCCTCCTTTATTGGCTATTCTGTTGTGTGCCAGCAATAAACTGTTGGGTACATGTATATCATATTTAATTTTCATTACACATCAGGATCTCTATCAGCCTTCCTTCAAATTAAAATCTGAAACATATACATCAACCAAAAGGGTTTGACCCCCTGAATCCAAAAATGTAATTAGATCTTGGATGGGTCATTAGATGATAGAGCTTATGAATCTCTATGCCACAGTTAAAAATGAGGTATTTGGTTGCAAAATTGGGGGTATATTTTGATAGTCTATTTATTTACATACATCTTATTTTTTATTTATTTGTTGGCTTAAAACTTTTAAGTCAGTAATTAAATTTTTGACACTTTTAGTATATTGGTTTCATTTATTATTATGATAAAATCATAAAAGGATGCATTTGTACCATAGTATCTTTATTTAGCACATCCATATTACTATGTAGTAATATATTTGGCAATTTGGTCTAATTTTTAAGCATCAAGTGTTATTAAAAAACAACTAACTTTTATTTTCATGCTAATCAAACAAATCAGACCTAAACAATTCTTTTCATACATACAAGTAGTTGGTAAATAAAGGGAAACTTTACTTATTCCTCATTGAACAAATGCATCATTTCAGCTGTTTAAAGTTAACTTGTATGCAAAATAACTGTGGTGCTGGAAATAAACTGGCAGATTTCAATAACTAATTTTTATAGCCAAGCAATTTGGAATTCACTAGTTATCTGTCAGGCTCACTAATTATGTTCAACTAGTTGATTATTTTTACATGAGCATTGGCTGGTTGATATAATCAAAAATACTTAATAATAATAAACAATAATTTCTATTGATTACATTTGTGAGTCATGATGCTAATGAGTTAATCTGAACAATCTTGAATTTATCAAAAATAAATATATTGGCAGTATTTCAACTGAAATTTAGAATAGTTGGAAACTGAGTTCAGCGAGTCAATTATTTTCAAGACATTAATAAATTTAATTGTAATTTTAATTGAGTGATTATTTTGCCTGATACAGATTAGTGTAATCAGTATTCAAAGCTAATCAAATTAATTGCTCGGATGTTGCCCATAAGAATTGCCTTGTACTTAACATTATTAAATGCTACCTGCCATGTATTTTCCCAGTTTTCCAATTGATCCTAATTCCTTTATAAAATAGTACCTGTCTCAAGGCTAACTACACACAAAGTTTTATTATCAGTAGCAGAGTTGATCAGGTTGTTGATCATTCCTTTATCAGTATTGTCATTGCTGGTCTCAGCCACTATGGAGCCTTAAATAAAATGTAAGGTGAGGGGCTTGTCACAGAATCTGGTAATAAGTGTCTCCTTTGTGAAAGTTATACAGCCAGCAATGCATCAATATGTATCAATAGTGCATTGTTCCCATGTTTGGATTTTTTTTTTTTTGTTGAAGTTCAAAAATGCTAGAAATTGGAAAATACTATATGTAGCTACATAATTTAAAGCAGTAATATCTCTTACAGTTAGCCAGCATGTGTAAGAAAGTGTTTTGGTACATATGCGCATTCATATTTAAATGTGTGACAAAGTTGTGTATGGTCTTTTCAGTGATGGGGCTCTGTGCAGCTATATAGACTTGATCATCCCAGAGGCATAACTTGGAACTCTAATCCAATTTTATGTCACTTCATTTATTACAATCCTTTGCATCATTTCCTCTAACCAGTGTTTAAGTTAGCTCAATATCTTATCTAACATTCCCCTAAGATAAGGTTTCTTTTATAGTTTTCTTGTGGTCCTTTTTCAAAAGCTTTCTCAGTAGAGAATTTTCCATTTTAGTCTTTTATGTTGCACTTTGTTAAAAGCTTTCCAAAAGTTTAGATATAACAAATCCACACCTCTATCCTCTTCAATGTAAGCAGTGGCATTGCTGAAGAAGGTCAAAAGATTTGTGATAACAGATATTTCTTGAATGAAATGCTGCTGACTCTAACAAAATTGTACATTTTGTCAGATAGCTTTACAAAGCATCTTTAATCAGTTTTTCTAAAACTTTTATCACGGCAGAAGTAAGATTAATTGACCTGTAATTACATGGACAACACTTGTCACCTCCCTTAAAAACAACCCAGCTTACTGTTTTGTAATATGTGCCCATTAATGAGATTGACCAAAAACTTTTATTAAAGGTGTTATGAAGTTTTTAACCTCTTTTTAAATATTTAAAACAACAAGGGATCTGTTGATCCATCAAAACTTTCTGATCCATGAAACTAAACTTTTAAACCTCAAAACCATGCCCTTATTATTTAAATATTTATCAACCTGTTCTTTAAATTTACTACATTCTAAAGGCCAATCACTCTATTAGGAAAGAAACTTTAACTGAAGATGACTCCTATCCTGCCGTATTTGTATCTTCTCGTCTTACTATTCTAATTATTAAGTAAAAAAAAAAAAATGGTGCATTAACACTGTCAATTCCCTTGATAATATTAAATGCCTCATTCAGATTCCCTGTAATTCATCTTTTTTCAAGAGAAAACAATTTGAAAAATGTTATCCTATTCTTGGATTACAATCTTTTCATCCTAGTAGCCCTTCTTTAAACTTTTTACAACAGTTCAATGTCTTGTTTAAGGTAGGGAGCTTAAGACTAAACACAGTAGTCAATATGAGGTCTAACCAGTGATATACACAATTGAATTAAAACCCATTTGGACTTGTATTGTTTGTTTGTTTTTAAATACAGTCTGAAATTCTATTTGTTCTACCACTAGCAATAGCTCAATGCTTGGATGACTAAGTGTCTGGTCATCCAAAACACCAACATCCTTCTCTTCCATTACACTGTTAAAGTTATCTCCATTAAATTTGACATGTAATTATGTCTATAAATGTAGCCTAAATTTCTATTAGTGTTATTACTAGCCACTAGGCATTGCTTTGATGTGTTGTTTGACTTCACCACTACTATGCATAGATACTTCAGCCAATCTGTTGAGTGGGTTTCCTTCTGTATTAACTGAGGGTGACCCTATATTGAAGAGGAATATTTACAATAATTATGAATTTACTGTTTATCTTGACAAAATGGGACAAGCTTGTAATAAAAAGTACTGTTCTGTAGAACACAAAAAATCAGTGTGCTACAAAAATATTTTTACTTAATATGATTTTTGAATTGATGCTAACAAGTTAGAATGTGATGTTATGTTCATGTGAAGAATAGGAATACTTTTGGCCATTGTACAGTTTGTATGCTCCATTTAAATAGCCTCCAGAATCTTGGAATTGCATATTCACAGTTTTGTTTTCAGTATCCCTTTGTATTGCATCTGGTATTTACCAATAACTGTTGCTGCATCAGCAGTGTAAAGTAAAATTAATACTTAAAAACTCTGATATAAACATTTTATAATGTTGAATGGCACTTTATAAAAGGCCATGGCATGCACACTTTAACACTTGCCCATGTGCATAAGGTTAAATGTTATACAAATTATGATGATCGAGGTGCATTACTTTGCATTATTAAAATTAAATGTTATTTGCTTATGATTTGTCCAACATACCAGCTGATCCAAGTCATTTGTAGAATCTTAACATACTCACTACAGCTGGAAATATCTGAGTGCTTAATGTTGTTAGCAAGCTTTGCTTATTTACTAATTTTGTCTTTATTAGTATCTAATAGCTAAAGCAAAAGTCTGTACACTGACCTCTGAAGTACTCCATTAGTGACAAGGATTGAATTTTGTTAGACTCCATCAACCATTTCGTTATGGGTTGGATGGAATCTACCCAGCTCATAACCACAAAAGTATTCATGAGAGTAATTACACTCTGATTTTTGATAATGTATGAGTATGTTTACAAAGTGTTGTGGGTTATTGGTAAACATTACAAGGCTTTCATGCACAAAGTATCAGGTTCTTGATATATGTATTAAGATTTTTTCATAAATTTTATTTCTTTTAGAATGTTGATTGTCCAACATGCAGAGTAATTTTCATTTTAAGATTAAAAATACTTTTATGAATCAGAAACTTTTCAAATTTCACATGAAATATTTTCAATCTTCAGATAATTATCAGATGCTGTTATTAAAAAAAAAAAAACCCTGTTAATTTCACTGTTGAATCAGAACCTCTTTACATGTTTTGTAGATTTGACTGATCTCTTAACTACCATAAAAATTAGGAAATAAATATAAATTATGCTTTTTTCTTCTTAGTATGACTACAAATTATAACTAACATAAATGTTTAGTGTAAATAGCTTATGCCATAACATTCTACATGTACAGGGTGGCCCGTAAGTCCGTACCCATCCATATATCTTATGTATCCAGTGTATCTGTGTGCTGTCCCTCATTCTTGCTGCATAATATAATGCAATGCCATATTCTGTAAGACATTTTCCTTAACATAGCAGGGGTTATTGTTTCAAATGCTACAGTAACAGCTGCCTTTAACTCATCATTAGTATTATAACATTGTTTATAATAACATATGGATAGGTAGGGACTTATGGGCCACCCTGTATATATATATTACTTTTATTATACTGATCTTTTTTAACTGTTGCTGGCTGACATCATGGAAGTTAAAATGTTTTGTTGCACTCATGCAACCTTATTTGAGTGTAAAAAGAACTGACCTTTAGAAAGTGACCTGTGTTGGCTGTGTTTTAGTGGACTAGTATTTTGTAAAATAGTCACATTTCAGTTATAATACACTAGGTATGTATATACATGATTACTATTTATAAACAAGTTTTTAAACTTATTTTTTTTTATAAAATGCAGAACAATAAGTAAAGGAGTGAAGCAAACAGTTATCTCTTCTAGTTACAAACTTTATACTTGGTTGCTGTTTGTGATAGGCTGCTAAGTCTTGAGAAATTTTGTACGTGGAAGATGCGAAACAAAATTTGTTTAGGTTTTATATATGCATTTGAATAACCAAAAAAACTGCAAATTGCTATATCGATACCAAAGAATTCCTATATAATTTATCAAGTTTAATGACAGCTGTATTTGGGTCTATGAATTATGAAATTTCAAATAGGCTAAAAACTCAACTTGCTAGCATGAAGGGTTATCTTAAAAGAAAGACACCACTGTTATATTTGAAAAAGATTGAGAAAACCATCTGCAGGACATTGTTTGTGATTGATTGTTCATATCATAGATAGAAGTGTATATGAGGGACTGCTTTTAAAAATGGGATGAGGTGAATGGGACCACTGTGTTTGATTTAATACATGAGTGACATCTTAGCAAATTGTAAAGAGAGAGAGATTCTTATTTTGTATGTTAGCTTTTTATTATCAGCAGTTTGAGTTTCTAATTTGTAAAAAACTATAGACTTTGTATTTTGATACCACAAACATCTCATTTGAACCAGTGCCTCATTCAACATACCACGTGACACACAAAAATCAATGTTTAGGTGTGTGATTTTTAATATTTAATCTTACATAAAGAAATTAAATATTGTATAATATGAAAATTCTAAATTGTTATCAATAGTTTCATACCGAACTAAGAAGCATAATAGTTCAATCAAGCTCCGAATGGGAGTCAACAGATGCAATGACTCTCATTTGACCTGTGACTTGTATGGAAAGGGTTGCAGTGTTTGTTTTGTTGTTTCCCATCCAACCATCCTGATGAAGTAAGCTTCCTTGAACCTTTCACTATTTTGATTCTCTTAACTAATTTTTTGTTTCAACTTGTTTAGTTATTCAAAATCTAAGTTCACACTCTTTCCATCATTCAGGTACCAAGAAACATTTAAATTTAATAATATTAACATTCCACTACCTTATGTTGCACAACTATTGTCATTGCCCATGCAGTTGCTGATATAAATAGCATCTCGACCACAATAACGTATCATGCCCTAGTTAACCTGATAAATCCTGGGATTGGGCAAAAGGCTTTATTGGCATTTAATATGGCAGATATATTGTTGATATATACTCATTTATACTTTCACTCTGTTTTTGAATATCAGATTAGTTTGGTATGGTTTTCTTTTAATCAATACATATTGGCTTTCTTTTATGACAACATATTTCACATTATACTGATTTACCAAAAATTGAAAGAGAGCCTTGCATATTTGATCATTGACCTTATTTTAAAACCCCAGGGAAAACATTGTTTGGTCCTGGTACTTCATGTATTTTTAATTCAACAATTTTTTTTTCTCATTTTTTTCCCATCAGTAAAAAATTAGTACCTAGATCATTCAGAACAATTCTAATATTTTCCATGAAATTCTATGGGTAAGAAATGTTGTAATAAAAAAAGTTTTGAAAACATTTAAAATCTTGCCCTGCCAGTGTTCTTTAAAATCTCCATTTTGCATTTTAACATTTTGCTTATCTTTAAAAAAAAAAAGTCAGTTTTCAAATTATCAGTCAGGTGGTAAGTCAAACTTGATTTCCAAATTTTATATCTAACCCAAATCCCTAGCTTTTTTATAATGTAAGATTTCTTTACTGTCTATCAAATTTATACATGCAACATTTATCCTTGATTTTATCTTTTGTCTTAAGTAAGGTGTAATGTGTCATGTCATTCTTTTACTATTTAAGAAACACATCTATCTTGAATTAAAAAGCAATTTATTTTTAAAAGATTTTCCAATTATTTTGCCCACATCTCATTATCCTAATTTGCTAATTATTATTTTTTTCTCATAACCTGAAAATTGCGAACTAAGATATATTTTTTTTCTATTTCAGCATATAATAAAACATCATTATGCAGTGTTTACTTATCCCATTTTTACCACAACTCATCCCTTGCATTTGTGGTTAACAGGCAAAAAAATGATTGAATTTGGAAGTAATGTTAAATTTTTATATTTTGTGTTGCTTATAAGCACTTAATACTACATATACACTATTGTTTTATTTGAAATAAATATGAAACAAATTTCGGTTTTACAGCAGTGTATTCTTAATAATTTATAATGAAAATGTTCTTGAATTAGGTTTCCTTGTTTTTGCAGCTTGTTTGTCAACTCCTGATGGATGTCTTTAAAAAAAGAAAACATACTTTACAGTTTTGTGCTTCAAGATAGTGAGGTTTTTCTCTGAGAGTTTCTTGAGAACCTGAACTTTATTTTCCATTTTTTGTTGTTGTAAATATTGTTATCCTGATGCCTGGACAGTTGCCTCTAAATATCCCTGTTGAATCTAACAACAGCATGGCCTCAAAAGTTCCCTATTACTATGGTGAACTTGTTCCTAGGGATAAAGAGATTTCTGGATTGGCAGAAGAAAATACTTCAACTCATGTAGGTGAATCATCAGGATCTGATCATGTTCTTGGTTTTCACAACCCCTTATTGTCCATTGAACCAGACATAACCACTGCAGCTACAGCATGTAAGGTGAGAACTAAGCCCCATCAAAAGAAGAAGAAAAAGAAGAAGAAAGGAGCTATGGTAAATAACTCTCATGTTCGTTCAAACTCTTTAACAATTCAAAATGGAGGATTTCTACTTCCTGTAACCCAGAAAGATTTAACTGGGAGTGTAAACTGGCTTCGAACTCAGAATGATCAGAAGCACAGGAGGAGGAGTTCAGAACCTAACATTTATGAAGAAATTCCAGTGTTGGAATTACCTGATGACCCCATTTTATACTCTGGTAGTCTAGGAGGTTATCCGATGATGTATCGTCGTACATGTACTCCACTTTATAGTCGTAGTCTGTCAGCTTGTCCTACTTCAGGGGTACAAGAAGAGGTAGCTAAAGTTCAAAAACGTCAAGCTAAAATCCTGGAGAATTTAAATCTTGACATAGAAACAATGCTTATGCCAGAACCTCCAGTAAAAGTAGCAGAAAAGGAGTTTGAAAAAATTCTGACAAGAAAATCCAGTGATATTCCTTCTAGCAAATCAGTGGAAAGTAGACTTGGCTCAGCAGCATCTTGGACACAAGGTAGATATAGACCAAAACCTGAACGAACGATTGGAGGAAGGTGCATCATGAATGAATATGTCATCCAGCAGTCAGGACTAGGAGATAGTCATAGTTCTTTACATTCTGCTTGTGGTGGATGGACTGTTGCATCTCCAAGTGAAAAGTGTGAGTTAATGACTAATCCTCTTTTGGAGAAGGGTTAACAGTTAGTTATCTTTAGTTTGTTTTTTGGTTACCAGTCCTTAGATTGAATTTCATCCTTTTACTACTTTTAAAATTGTAGTTATTTGCTGACTGTTATAATTTTTATTTCAGAATGTAATGTGTGCTTAATAACTTTGACTATTATGATTTATATTACTCAAGATTAGTAGATATTGACAAATAGACTAATTCATAGTTTTTAAAGGCAAGTAGTGTCCCCAGCATTAATCTGTTAAATCCAGTTTTGTGACTGGTTTATTGAGTATGACATCTGATGTTAAGATAATAGTTTGACAGTCAGTGATTTATAAACATAAGGAAGAGTTTTGTTGATGATGGAACATACCACATTTCAACAAAACATTTTCTTTTTCAGGTATGATCTGTGTTAATCAGTGGAGGGTTTACATATAGTTATATAAAGACAAAGATTTAATGTGATGGAAATGATGTTAGCAGATTAGAAGGTATAAGTAAAGGTCAAGTCTTATCGAGTGTCATAGTGGTAAATCATTGCTTTAATGATTTTTATAGTCTGTATTTTTTTTTAGTTTTGATTTGGTATAGGTAAAGAATTTCATCCCAAAGTATTTTGTAGCCTATTTCAAATTGATGATATGTTAAAGTCTAGCTGATATACAACTGTGTGTGTGTGATCTGTGTTCTTTTAATCTATTTTTCACATTTGCATAGAATGCTATATATGCCTCATTTTTATTCCTTTAGTAGAGATTATTTCAGGTTAAGAAGGAAGGTGTAATTTTATGTGAAGGTCTGACTACAGTTTTTGTATTGATTTTTCAAAAGATTACATGATTACTAATTTCATTGATAATTTCTGGCACGGAAAGGAATATAAAAATTTGCTGTATTATGTTAATAAGTGAAAGGTTGGAGTTAACATAATTCTTATGGTTTTGAAGTTTAGTAAAAACCATATCTACATAGGGGCATTATATGTCATGGCCAATCCCACTATTCGTTGGTAAAAGAGTAGCCCAAGAGTTGGCAGTGGGTGGTGATGACTAGCTGCTTTCCCTCTAGTCTTACACTGCTAAATTAGGGACGACTAGCACAAATAGCCCTCGTGTAGCTTTGTGCGAAATTCCAGAACAAACAATTAATTCAATTCGTAAGTCTTCTTTGTGTATGAAAAACTGTATAGCACAATTTATGTACATGAAAGTGGGATGATACAAGATATTTTCTGTGACAGGTGGTGGTTAGATCACCATGATGATGTAATGGGATTTTTTGTTTATATTGGTGGTAATTTTATTTCCCTTTTTTAACTTTTTTTTTTTTCCATTAACATCTAAAAACTATTGGATTCTACATCATCTGTGAAAATTAGGACTTTGGGTTTCAAGGTGTTTAAGAATTGAATAAATATCTACTTAATTTCATTGAAATCTTAAACACCTTGAGAACCAGTATCATAATTCTCATTACACTCAACCCTTGTGTATTTTGTTTTTGTAACTATGTTTATATGTAAATCCTATACTGCTTCTTACTGATCATACCTGAAGAAGATAGACCAGTGTTTTATATCTTGGGACAGCTGGTAAGGGTATTAACACTTTTACCAAAATAAAGCAGAGAACAATGTTTTGACCTTCTTACTTTATTGCCATAATGTGCTACCTTGCACAAGTGCCTGATGTTATAGGCATAACTTCTAAGAAATTTCAGAACTCCAAGTTTCAAGCACTTAATTTGAAATATTTAAGCTATACATTACAATGGAGAAGTAGTTGTATAATGTTCATGTATCTCTATCTTTTAAAACGTATTTGTGTGGGGATAGTTTTCATTTATGCAGTTCATTATAAATCAGTCAACAAAACATGGCATAACTTTAGTTATGTGTGGACTTGAAGTTGCCCAGTGTATGATAGACAGGTCTGTAAATTATTCTTCTGCCTGGGAAACAATTTCCTTTTTATAACAATACAATATCTTGCATCATCTCGCAGAGTAGCTTTTCTTTCATTGTACTGCCCTCTATATGCACAAATTTTTGCTCACTAACTTTGATACTCCCATCTACCTCCATGTAGTGGTTGGTGTATATATGATAGCATGCAAGTGAGCATGTGACAACCTTCCATCAATAGGAGCACAACACAGCTTCCAGCTGATTTCCTCTTTGCAACTTAGTCCAAAAATTATTTCTTGATTGGACTCGTGGTATTTAGATGTGCTTTTTGCTTGTGCATTCCATTAAGGAATTTTCAGTCAGTTCCTTATTTTCACTTATGAGAATTTAGTTTTTGTCTATATTTTTGCTACACTTGTTCTAAAATTTTAGTTAGTACATGTTGGCGTTACATGTCTTTTATTGTGATACCTAATTAATTGAAATGGTTTCTGAGTTTTATGTTACAGCTACTATCACTACTGCTCCTCCTACAGTTAATCTTACTTAAATTCCTCATCTTTTGGCTGTAGCTTTTGATGTCCTCAGTCAGTATTGAGATACCTTTGCCCTCTCTGCTTATTCACCTTCTCCCAGCTGTCTTTTTCCTCATTCCCTTTCTATAGGGTGTTTGGAAAGTCACTGTGCAGTTTTGTCTGTTAATAAATATATAAGTGCACAGTGACTTTCCGAACACCCTGTATTATCAATGCCACTCTATGTAGTCGTCTCGATGGTACATATTTTAACCACTCCTATTGACCTCCTTTACCTCCCCAGTTTTCACTCTCTCCTCTGTCATCCTTACTCAAGCACATTACCTCATTTTATCCAAATACTTTATTTTTACTTTTTTTTTTCCTGGTGCCTTAGTAGAGAGGTCAGAATTTTGTTGCAGGTTACTCCTCTGATTTTCCATTCCATATGCCCTTCTTCCATGTCAGTTTACCAACACAAAAGGTATGTCTGCTATTGTTGGTCTTCTTATCATAGTTTTCCTCCTTCCCATCCCATTTTCCCACACCTGACTTTCTTTTCTACCTGGCTTTTTGATCAGGGTTTTTGGGTATCCTCGTCCACTGTTATTTCTTCCATTTATCATCTTTATGATCTGGATCACCTCTGATTTTCTGTTTGGGGTCTCTGTTGTTATGTGACTTGCATTGTTCCCTTCTATGATTTTCATTCCTGTTTGTTCCTTTCTTGTAACCCTTCCTTTTCCCATAATATTTTTCCTATTACCCTATGGGTTGGATTTATCAGTTGATTCACCTGGGTTATTTTATCTTGTCGCCTGATGATTTTTATCTATTCCAAGTTTCCAACAATCAAACCATCTTACCACGTCCCTGGCTGTCCAATTTTGTCATTCTTAGAGGATATAGTTTGTGCTGGCATATGTACCACTATATATATATCGTGTGGCTATTTCCTGTTTTGCATCACCATTATGAGCTCCATGAGTGGATAGATGCTCTTTTCTTTATCTTTCTTATTTATATTCTAGCTTGTATAGATCCTGTGCAGTTTCAAGTGTTGCTTGACCAGTTATATTTGAACTTTCATTGTATGGCCATTCACCACTCACCATTGAGACTGGGCATTCCACAAGGCTGCTTGTAATGTTTTCCTCCCAGGGTTTTGTTTTATAAATATTAGTTCTGGACAGTACATTACTGGGGTAATATGAGTAAAGCAGAAGGGGATTGCTGACCATCCCTGCCACTCCTTTGATCAGCTGTATTGGGAATGATCTGCTTTTTAAAATAAGGTTGTGCAGTGACTCATTGCACTGGCTTTGGTTCTGTGTTTCTCTAGACTTTCCAGTGCATTCCTCCCCTTCTTCCTGTAGAGTATAGCAGTCCTTACTACTTACAAGCTCCTTGTAACTGGGCCATAGAGGCTTCTTCTTGAGTGTAATAAATTCTACTCAGTTGAGAGTAGGGTGGTGGTATTCTGCCTTCTTGGATGATGTATAGGCATTCCTCCTACTTTGGACATAATGTTATTCCAGATGCTGCCTTGTTATGGACTGGATGATTTGCATCATAGTGTAGCTCACCCTTTTGTCTTGTTCCCTTTCTTCCCACTGTCACCTAAATGTCATTTTCTGGGGTTGGAGTTGGACCACCCACACAAGTCCTCACATGTTAGTTGGCCCAGGTACTAGTTTTTTTTTGTTTTTTTTTTGCTGTCACAGACTAGCCAAATCATTCCCAATGTTTCCTGGTTCTGGATATTGGATTTGAACTGCTGCATTGCTATTTGTTTTCCTATGTTATCTGAATGTTGGTTCCTGGGGGTGATTGGATGGGTGCTGGTGTTAATTGTGCTGCACATGTGCACATGGTGATGCAGATTCTTGGAAGGGATGATCTTTTTTCTTCCAGCTCCTATGTCTGAGGTGAACAGTATAGGATTTGTTAGAAATTAATTTTCAGTGTTGGAAAATGTAAACTTTCAGAATGTTACCAAGAAAAATGACAATACAAAATGTCCAGTGTCAAAATCTTTGAACTGTAATGACAAACATTAACTTTCTCAGGTTATGTGTCCATGTGGTTCTTGCCATCAGTAATATGCCATTGACCATATAATAATTTTGTATTTAATTATTTTTTGCTGTTGAGGGGTGCTAGTTTGCTTAATATTAAGTTTATAACTGATACTTATTTCATAACTAAACATTTGTATTTTATTAATACAAGTTCTATACCTTAATTTTAAAACAACTTTTAACAAATCTTTTAAAAATGTTATTATTTGGCACCATTTTATAATCATTCATTTGTAAAACTGAATATTTGAGCTGCATATATACATATTTTACTTAAGACATTTTTTTAAATCTAATAATTTCAAGTGAATTTTAATGGCACTAAATATATTTGAATGACATTCTCATAAATACTCTTTACTATTGATAAGCATTGGCAATTTTATTGTTACATTTTCTGCACTATCCTGATGAAAAGTAACTGACATTTACATTTAGTTTTTTATTGAAGCTAAGATTTTGAGTGATGTGCTTTAGTTTGAGCAATGAGCATCACCCTTATTTGAAAGCCTTTCACCAATATAGGCATTCTGGATTGGTCACATATGTTTATACCACATTAATACTCCCAGTACAATAATACATTCTAAAACAAAAGTCTTTCACTTTGTCCAGCTTCAGCATGTATTAATATGGAAAACTTTAATCACTGAACCATCAACTCCACAAAGAAAACAACCCAGTTTTTATAGATGCTTTATTGATGACAGATTTGCCATATGGACAGGAACATGCAACTTTCTTTTGGAATATCTGAACTATCTTAAACAACAATTTTTTTAATTCCACCTGGAAACAGAAGATAGCAGAATATTACCATTCATTGTCATTATTTAAAAAAAAAGTTAATATTGATAGCTACAGTGCACAGAAATTAACAAACATAAGTACCTAAACTTCAAGTCATACTGCCAACTTCCATGAAATGAAGTACCATCCAGTGCATTGAATAGTAGAGCTGAAAACACCTGTGACAAATTCTCTCATAATGGAAGAACATGTAAATATTATAGTGTTTCAAACAGAATTATTACCTTAAAATCTCTATAAAAACAACAGGAATAACACAGACAGAGAGAGAGAGAGAGAGAGAGAGAGAGGATAAGAACACACCTGCTGCAGCTGTTTATCTTGCTTTTATACAGAATGAGAAAAAAAATTCAAATGCCTCAACAGCATTTTGATGCAAGAATAGAAGAAAACATACAGTAGAAGACTAATGAAAACTCACCATTGAGGAACAGTTTTTGTAATGGGAGATTCAATGAACTGAGGCTGTTAGAACTCATGGGCACAGATATTTTGGAGTGATGAAGAAAACTTTGCACATATACACACTAGAACATTCACCACACAGTTGAATGTTTGTAGTTTATCAGTATGCAATTACCACTGGTTAACATGGGTGCTCGCTTGTGCACACACATACTTGCATGCACATAATCTTCAGAAAAAAGTATCCAGTTAAAAAAAATTGTATAGTGCTTTACATTTGTAGATGAAATCAGAAAGTGAGTTAATCAAGAACTGCATAAAAATGAATATTGTATTAAGAACTTACAATAGTGTGCTGTGATAGGCATTTAATAATAAAGGTATTAAAAATTAAAACACTAAAATTAAAGAACTTGTTTTCACAAAATTTTATTATCGTTTTATATTCTATAATCTCATTAAAATGATGTGAAGTTGGGTGTCAATGAAGAGAAAATTGTTAGTTTTATCACTTGACATAATTACATACAAACTTTGCATTTGTGTAACTTCATGTTAGAAGATTTTGATGTGAAACTGTTTATTTTAAAATTAAAATTATAAAAGCCATGCATTCAGGAAATGCTTTGGATGACTTAATTTGGTGGAGTTCACATTTTTTTTAAGCTTGCTTAATTAAACTATTGACAATTAACCATTTTCATCCATAAACTTCTATATATCCTGAGATTTTTAACCTATGGCTTAAAATATAAAGCCTTAAATGACATGTCTGTGAAAGATATTTCAAAAAGTAGTAAAAGAGTGTAATAAATAATCTTAATGATTTCCACTGGAGTATATTTTCAAATTTAGAATTGATTCATTGCTTCCTTGATTTATATAAATATTGTAGGATTTGTATTTTTAAGTGAAATAAATTTGTAATTTCCTTTAAAATAGAATTTCTGTAGTAACTATTAATAAACTAATAATTATCTTAAGTGGTATGTTGAAAAGATATGTGCATCTGAAAACCTGATCTAGCACATCTTAGAACTATTTCATGACTAACAACTGCTTTTTTCATGAAGTAAGTTTCCATATAAGTTCTAACAGGTCTCTGATGCATTTTGTTTCCATTGCTGTTTTGAAACTTTAATCAATTGGAAAATGATGTGTGTGATTTTCTAGTTAACCCAAAATACAATATGAAGTTAAGTTCTGAGACAATACCTCACCTTTTAATACAGAAAAGCTTTATCCTCTTGTGTTTGCCTATGAAATTTTTATGGTACTAGCCTTGAACTAACTCTTACCTAAAAATCGTGTTCAACATAACTGTACTCGTGAATTGTGCAATCATTGCTCTCCACCAATAGGAGGGTAACACAACCTTTTTTGCACAGTAACTCCCATTAAGCAGTTGTACTCAAAATAGCTTTTGTTTTTTTTTGCTTTCTTCTTCACTTGTGTGATATATTTTGCTCTGTCAGTAAAACCTTAATTCAAATCAGTTTAAACATTTTATTACTGAAGTAGAAAAGAATTGTTCCTTTCCTTCAACTTACTCCTTATGAATTCTCAAAAGATACCTTCTACTCCATCCTGTGATAGTGATGTTACAAAAATAGGATCATTGTCAACAGTAGTGGCTGAGAGCTCATCTGTGGAGTTTGGGACAACCATTGTCTGACAGGTAGGTGGGTGGGGGATCCTTGTGCACACTGAGCCACTTCCTCCCATATATTCTGCTGATTTTGTTTTTTTATTTAATTTGAACATGATCAATATGAAGTTGATTTTGGCCAGCTGTTCTCTCCACCAATCAGATATGTTTAAGTGTGATACAGATCCATCAACAAAAATAGATTTTAAAATACCCTGTCACTCTTGGAATTTCATTTCATTTTGATAGCACATTTGGCCATTGTTAACATTTTGCAACTTTTGTACTATCAAGTCCATAACATTTGTATAATCTCTTACACGTTGAATTGGGTGTGGTCAAGCATGGCACCTATTTTGCATATTTAGTTTTCTCCTTTGAAGCAATCTTTATTTTTTCAAATTCATTTAATTGAAGATAAGTTGGAATTTTGAACTTTATTGTGCTACTAATATGTCCAACTTCTGTTTCTATGTCATTGACTTTCATTGAGCTTCTGTATACAACAGTGTAAGTTGAACATATAGAATGTTTAAGGGGTGTCTGTTTACTTTCTGAAGAAGAGAAATATAAGAATCAGTAATTGATTTACTTAGGAACTATATATTTACATAATTGTGATGTTTGTATACATATACATGTATATGTACAGTTTATCCAGTAATGAATATACACTGTTTCATCAAGTGACACTAAATTTCAAAACATAAATTAACCTTTTTAAAATTTAAGAGCTGAGTTCAGGTCCTTTACAACATACCACAAACATTAACTGTTACAAAGTGATCATGATCAGCACACCAGAAACAGTTAAACATACTGTTTAAATTTAACCATATTCCTGCATAGTTTGAATATTTCTGAATAAATATCTATACCCACTGACTGCAAAAATTAGACTTACCTCATGGTTATCAAAAAATGTTTCTTTGTACTGCAATGTGGGGGAATGTCCCCCTGTACTTGAAACAGTCACCAAACCTGCCTGCATGCTGTCATCTTTTGTTTATATACATCATTTCAATATTTCCAAGTTTGCAGGAATAAAGAATGTAGAATATATAGAATCTATATAAAGACAGTTTCTTTATCATGGATATTATTATCAAAATAATTTGTTTTATATTTTGTAATGAATTTGGCCTCTTGTTGACTTAGTTTTACCAATATTCATGGCACTTACCAGAGAACACTTCTAATTTTCTGCAATTTTTTGTTTGAATCCTTAATTTCACTATCAGATATTGTGTTCAAATACAGAAAATACAGCTTCTTTCAATATCAAAAAAGTAATACAAAGAATTAGATTCATACTTTTATTTTTTTGGGGATGACTGATTCCAAAAAGTGTTAATCTGAAACTTAATTGTGTAGTGAAAGAGTTAAGGAGGCAATGAAATAAAAATGTAAAGTGCATATGCATGAAACTATATATTTTTAAACGTATGTACACATTTGTTTAACTGTATGAAAATGAACCTAGATTGCCATTTTGTTTTAAATATCTATAAAGAAAGAATCTCATTTGAGTTACAATCACAAAGCTTCAAAATAAAGTTCACTGGGTTATTTCTTAATATAATTAAACTCAATCACATGTTGGTAATTTTTGTATTGGCATTTAAAAAGTAATAGTTTGTGTGCATGTGATATTAATACGTATATTGAAACTCAGGTTTATTACATAGTAACGTTCCATAGAACTTAGCAGGTGGTTAAAAGTAAGTTGTTTACTTCTATAAATAACACTTCATGTTTGTTTTTTGTATCAGAACTGCCAAATTGTTATGAAACAAATTAATAGACTGCAAAAGAAATTTTAGTAATTATTTTGTAGATTAGCTATTTAAAATTTTTATCATTTGATTAAATGTCTGTCCTTTTATGTTAAAATACTGCACATTATATTAGCTCATTTTTACATTTTTTGCTGCAACAACTCTTTAATTTAAATTCTATTTATTAAATTCTGTATATCTAGTACATTACTAATATATATAGATACTAAGTGTTGATAATGGGCATTGATAATATGCAAGCGTGTGTGTTTAATATTTAGTACAAGTCAAAGTTTGTCATCGCATTGTAGGAATCAGTATTTTTTGTGCAACGTGCATGTCAGTTGGAGCTAAACTAAAGAGCAGATGAGCATGAAAATTAAAGGTGTATTTTAGATTTTATTGAAAAGACCTAAAACCTCTAATCTTTTTGAAAGATTTAGTCAAGTAAAGATTAGTTTGTGTAAAATAACTTTTGTATAAATTTAATAATTTTATCTTGGGAATAGTCAGAAGAAAATAAATTTTGGAATTCTTGCCAAGTTTTGGTGAACATTTATAAGGACAAAAAATTTTGGCTTCCTTTAACATTATCTGCTTTGGTGTCTTTTCAGTGATGCAGGTTATGTAATTATTAGATATACCTGTACATATTAATCATTTCCAGATGGTACTAGTGCATGAAATTTAGAAATTTCAAAGCTGCTGTAACTAATAGCTATAATGAAGTTTTTATAGAAATTGCTGACACCTTGAGTCTTTAAGTGCATATGTATCAACATCTGTTATTTTTTGTGTATTAAAAGAGAAGAAAACAATAAAACAAACTTTTAGTCTTAATGTATAGTAACAGATTGTACCTCAAAATGAATTGTTTTTTTTCACACGTCATTCAAGTTTTGAGGAATTTCATGGTCAGATTTTTCAATGCTGCAAATTTATTATGTTGTTCTATCTTGTACAATTTTAAGTTTATATGCTTGTAACTTAAAGAGCTAGATTATTTTTTATTTCCATATTTAAAAATTGTTTTAATAGTGAGTTACTTATAATAATGTTTGTAGCAGTTACTGTATTTAATCCAATTTAAGTATTAAAGTTGCAAGGAGGCTTAAGTGGTGGTTTGGTATTAATATATAGAACTGTACACATGTTTTTCTCTGCCCTAATTGCAGCCAGTCTCCAATCAGTTAGTGAGGGACCTTTGTACATGCTCTACGATGATTCCCACAGAAACTCTCCAGGTTGGTTGGTGGCTGGTGACTAACTTGGTAACCTCTTTTCTTTCATCTATCCTCTTCATGTAATTAATGATCTGTCTCTCTTATCCTCTTGATTGGTTATTTCCTGCTTCCTTATATCCTGCCTTGTGCTTGGAAATAGTTACTTGTACAAAACAGAACACTATTAAACAAAGGTCAAAAAACAAGTGAGTGTGGATCTCTGTCCAACAGTGTGTAATACTAAGATATCTAATAAGTAAATATATAGGTCATGTGACAAGTTGATTTCTCACATGATTTGAAATAATTAGTTTATTTGTTAAAGGCTGTGTTTTGTTTGTGAATTTTCTCTTTTCTAACTTCTACTGTGAAAGTGTGGGAACCATTGTTTGTTATACACTCTTTATGATTTTGTGATGGTATTGTAAATGTTCTATAAGGATTTATTACTACTTGACCTTACTTTCTACGTAACCAAAAATAAGTTTCTTTAAAGTTATTAGACAAGTGTTGATTTTGATGTATTAAATTTGAGTTTATAATAAGCATCTCTAGTTTCTTAAATGTGTGGAATTGTCTTTGCCAAAAATGAGTTTTCATGCATTTTTCAGATAAATGTTTTAAATACAATTTGAGGTAAAAATAAAATAAGCTGAGTGTATATTTTTGTACATTTTATATCTTGCACTACAGTTATGAATTGCATAATTACACTCTTTATCAGTTTTAAATACAAAATGGTTACTGCTTGAAGAATAATTAAAACATGAGAGGTCAGAGTAAGCTAGAACTTGTCAATTGTCATAAAGTTATGACTAGATTTGAAATTATGAGACTATTTCACAAAAAATATATTGATTACATATTTTAGTTGTGTCCTTTTTTTGTGTGGGGAGTCTTAGTGATATGGCTCTTGATGTAGGTCCTACAGCATGTTTATTTTTTATTTCTGCTTTTATATATATATATATAATATATGCTCCTAAATTTTTAAAACCTTTTTTGTATTTGGGTATTGCTAGAATCCATAGTTTTAGTGGAAAACAATTTCACCAGAATGTTTTGGTGCATTAATTTCTGATAATTAATGGTGGTTAGACATTTTAATAAAAGTATACAAGATGTTTGATTTGAAAGAAGTTTAGTGTTTGGGAGGCTGTATTAATCTTTCAAATGTTATATAATTAGATAATGTAATTATTCTTAGTTTTAAGTTTGCTTTTAGCAAGTGGTTTTTCCTGAAGGTATGTCTTCTATTTAAAAGTATATTCTTCACTTTTTACAGAGGAAGGGTGAAAGCTTTGTATTTAATTTCATTTTATACATTGTATGTTACTGTGTGTATTCACTGCACTGTTATAAATTATTTGTATCCATTTTGGATTTGTTTTATGGCAGTTTTGTTTTTTGATGACAAAGCTTCTTCAGGTTTGTTTATGCATATTATGCACAGTATTTGGTAATATAAGTACTGTTTTGTTTTTGTCAACTTATTGAGAATAAAATACTTTGGACATGTAAACAGTTAATAGTATAATAATATAATAGTGCAAAATCATTTAATCTAAAATAATTCTGGAAACAAGTATTGACACTTTTTTTTTCCATCTTATATGAGGTTATAAATTTCTTTTAAAACTGAAGATTCATTTCTATTGACTACAGGCATTCCTTTATCCCAATTATATAACATATTTATGTAGAATTTTCATAGTGATTTACCTTGTACAATGGATCTGAATACAAAGAAAATTCCCTGGTTCCAACAAATACATTACATTTTTGGCCAAACAGTAAAAATGATTTTCAAGTCTTTTTTTTCAGAAGATTAATAAGTTTCTCAGTGTTGTTAAGTTTAATATGGAATGGGAAACCAATACTTCATTCCTAAATTTGAATAGTTTCATAAGCAGAACATAAGCAAAACCAGCCAACCCTTTAAACCTACCATTATGGAAAGGGTAGAATCCACCCAGCTTGTTACCATAAATGTATCTATGAGAATGATTTATACTATGATTTTTGATAATTCACACAAATGTTTATAAAATGTTGCAACATAAGGTTATCATACACAAAATATGAGGTTTTCAAATTAAGTATCAAGATTTTTTAATTGAAGATTCTCACAGAATTGTCTTTCAGAATGTTGACTCGCATGTAGAGCAACTTTTATTTTAAGATTAAAAATACCTTTAATCATCAGAAAAGTTTTCAAATTTAACCTGAGAAAATCTAGAAATTGATTTCTGTATAAACTTGTTTCATAAGTGTTTTATATAAAGTTCATGATGAAACTGGTATGGATTTTATGACATAAATGCTATATTATTAAAAATACCAGACTCGAAAATTGCACAAATATATACTTTTGTGTTTACATCTGAAATATTTTCTATATGAATTCAGTGACGATCAACTTAACATTTAAATCTAGCATTTGCTCAAGTTTTTGTTTTCACTGATATAAGCTTTAATTTTATTTTTCTACACTTCCAGGACTATAGAATTATTTCCTCAATTTTCAAAATAAAGTACATTCATGACATGATACTCTTTCCTGACTTCCAAAGTGGCAGAATTTAATTTTCCTCTCACCTTTGAAATACCCTCATGATATATACATATCTGGTTAGTTACTGAAATTAGATGATTATTTCAATCATTGTACAATTAACTTTTACTAATAGATTATTCTCACACAACACTCAAGTAGTTGGAATAATAAATAATAATCAGAAACATAAATTTCAGTTGTTTTCATGAGTTGTGATACTAATCAATTAAACTGAACAACTTTAATTGATCAAGTTGGGTTACTAGTAGTGTGTCATTCAGTGAAGAACTGTGTGTGCTTATAAATATGGTATCTTATTTGCACAGTTATTGTTTATTCCTGTAGCACATGCTTGATTTTGAATGAGTTACATGGAGGCTGGCTAGTTTTATTATTTATTTTACTTTTGTGTCCTGACTGTATGGATTATGAACAGCTAAGAAATACATTTGTAATCAGTGTTTGCTGTAATAATCTGAATTAAATATGATTGTGTCCTTCAAAGAGGCATTAGACATTATAAGTGTAGTTGTGAATATTTACACAATTTTATTATACTGTACTTGTCTCACCATCTAATCAAGGTGATACTAAACTTTGAAATATAGTATTTTTCTTTGTCAAAGTTTACCAGGAACAAAGAAGAAAATGGATCATTTTCCAGAAGGCTGTTTAGGTTATCTCTAAGTTTGGATTGTAATTTGGTTAAATAAATACAAAAGCAGTGTTTTATCTTTTCATTTTAAAATAATTAATTTTACTGGATAATTTATAATTCAATTTCAATTGTGTATTGCAGTACTTTCCTTTTTGAGAAAAGTATTAATGGTTTGAAAAGTGACCTTATTTTTTTTTCTGATGTGGCAGTCATTTGTTGATTTGTTGTTTACAGATATTTCCATATTTTGTAGATTTTATAATCTTGCAATTTAATACATTTATTGTGGTACTGCACCTGACCAGTTATTTCTTCCTCAGCATCTGTCTTAGAGGTGAATCCTGATGACAATATTTATGAAGAAGTGGACCTGGACCAACTTGGATCAGAAGATGGTTGTAGGTGGGGTGGTGGTGGTCAACAGTCTGCTAGTTCAGGAAGTGAAGACTCAAAAGAAGAATCTTCAGGAGTGGGCTTGGCTGCTAGAATAATGGGTAAAAAGAAGAAAAAAGGAAAAAAGAACAGAAAGCTGGGTGAGGTAAATTTAGAACACATTTTAGACTTATCTAATTCCAGTTTGTTTATTGTTCTTATATCTTGCAAATAATGAAAACTATGCAAGATAAAATAATTTTATCTATGATTTATTAGTGGAGAACAAGGTTTAAAAATCTTTCAGTATGCTACTAAAACTTTGTTCTTTTGATGTCATGGCATTTTACTATAGCTGTTTGGTGATTCCTTAGTTAGAATCTTTTCTTATTCAAGAATAAGAATGCACTTTTTCACACTAAACATGTCAGTATGACATTTAATGATGTTTGAAAATTTACTGTTTGCATCAGCCTAACAGGCACTTTTAATATATTTATAACTTAACCATAAGTTAGTAAATTTAGCATAAAAATGTACTTTGTAATTCAAATTTTTGTATTATCTAAAATTGAAGTTCTTAATTAAAAAAGGAAATGTTGAATTTAATTTTTCAATCTTGCATCTTGAACTCTCATGTTATTTTTCCATAAACCCATTTAATGGTTTTCATAGTGTCCAACCAATTAGAAACACAGACTATAAGTAGTGGCAGGCCAGCATACATAATATAAACCTTCCATATTCTCACATTTCTGAGATGGTATTAAATTTGTCAAATTTCCCATGAAAGGGCTTCTCCCATCTTCTTGTAGCTTTAGGGTTGTTTCAAATCACATTTTACATTTTTCATCACGTTTATAATTAATAGAGAGAGGAAAACTCAATGTGCCAGCTTTTTTTTATTTGTTTCTTCAGTTTTAGTGGTCAAACTTAGTTTTGGAGAAAAGCTTTATGTATTGAATAGGGTTAATGCTTTGAACTGAAACAGAATTTTTTAACCTTATTTGTAGCTTCATTAGAAACCAGATGAAGTATAGTATTTTTGAGACAAACATACTACTGTAGTGCCTTATGTGTGTTTTTCGAGTTATAAGATGTATATTCTGATACAATGTCATACCTTTCTATCACATAAAACTTTCTTGATTTATACTGCTCTGTATTAATACATACTTTTTATTGCCACTAGCCTTGCAACTCCTGTTTATTATTGTATACTAACATGTAAATTATCATCCAGCAACTTTCTAAAGAGAGGAGTGTGACACTACTACAATCATAATTAGTACCCTATATAATCATGCACATGCTAATCACTTCTGAACTGCCAATCGTTCTGGTTAGATGTGTTTTTTGTTTGTGGTTTAATTAATCTATCCACATATTTATATTTTCAGGAATTTCTACTTCAGTTAATTTATATTATGTTTGTGTTCTGTTTCTTGGAGTGTTTCTATTTATTTTATCTTCTCTTTCAATTTTGGGAGTTATGCACTTGCAGATTTGGATGTTCACAACTATGACTGCTCTTACTGCAGCAGTGGAATTACCAACCACATTCAATGGATCAAAGCCATGATTCATATTATCCCATGAAATGACAGCTCTGGTTTGTAGAGTTCATTAATTTTGTGCAGCAGTCAGAGCCTACTGATGACTGTCCTTGCAATATTTTCAGTGATCTTTTACTTTTGTGTCAAGACAACCTTTTCTCACCTCCTGAATATGCCTCTTAGTCATGTGTCATTTTGAGGTATTTGCCAGAGCTATTTCTTCTTTTGAATTTTGTTCTTCAAGTATGTTCTATACTTATTCCTTATGTTTCACACCTGTTCTTCTTGGGGATGAGCATTTGGAGCATTAGTGTTTCTTCCTCTCCCAAGATATTTGAGCTCTTGTGAGATGTTTTGTGGGGACATTTGCATTTGAGAACCAGTATGCCTCAACCTTGCATACTGTGGATGATCATACTTTTATTCCCCTCGGTGTGGATTCCCGTACGTGGTGAGGGGACCTCCCAGGGAAGGTTCTATTCTTTCAGGCTACTTCTTCTGGGATCTAAACATCTCTGTGTTTGCTGTGCGTGGTGACCCATGAAGGGAAGGAGAAGATCCTGGTGGTTGAGGGGTCCAACCCTAATGCATCACTTTGGCTTTGAATTCCTGTAGATGGGCAGCCTTTGGGTGGTCCCCCTTGGGTCAGTTGGCTGGTTCACTTGGGCTAGGGTCAACCAAGTACCAGTGTTGGAAGTTTTCAACGGGTGTTGTGGACATTGTGTCTGATGCTGGTGTTTGGGTATAGTGCTCACGAAATCCTGGCATTGCTGCAGTGTCCTTGCTTGACATTGTAGTTCGTCCTATCGTAGGGCTCCATGGTGGGTGAGGTCAGTGAGCACCGAAATTTTCTCTTTTCCTATGGATCCTCACAATGCAAATGTAAATAAAACAGTGAAAAAACAGTCAATAGGTAAACAACCATGTCTTGAAGACTCTGATCAGCAATCTTCAACATCTGTACCACCAGTTGTACCTCATTTTCTCATCCTACATTCTCTTTCAGAGAAACCTTTAGGTCAAATGCCCCCCCCCTCCTTTTTTTTTTATTCAGAAGAGACTGGAGGGACTTGCTGGCTTTTCAAAGTCAGTAAAGTAGCTTTGATCTGGAGACATTTGTTGAAACATTCATATCCCAACACAGTGAACTCCTTGAATTCAAGGACAATTGGGGATATACCTATTGAGGTTACACTTCATGCTACTGTGAATTCATCATGAGAAGTTACTGTTGAGGGATTTGAAGAACATCCCTGAGTCAGAGATTCTCGCTGGTTTCTCCACTCGGACTTTCTGCAGTGAGGCGCATCTCCACTCACAAATCAACATATGCCCACCCTGTCTTTGTCACTCAACACACCCTTGGAATCAGTAGCCATCCGTGTTTCCTTCGGTTGTACCATAACTGTTCTCTCTACCTGTCACCTGGAGAGACATATGATCAATCAAACCTTGATGCTCTCATTGAACAGTTGCCATCTCCCTTTATAATCCTGGGGGACTTTAATGGACATCAACCCCTCTGGGGAAGTGCTATTATTGATAGGGAGGGGTCGCTTTGTAGAGCGTATGCTCTCTGATCATAACCTTTCTCTTTTCAATACTGGTTTTTCCACTTATTTTCATGCACTTAGTCAGTCCTTTACTGCTATTGATCTCTCAGTTTGCTCCCCTTCACTATGATAATGATAATTACCATTATGCTACAGAAAGTCCTTTACAACTTCTTTTACTGTAGTTTCTATCTTAATATTGTAGACTGGATGTGAACATTGGTTTTATGCTATTTATGTTTTTAAATGCTGTTTTGTTTTACCTTCATTTCTTTTTATGAATTTTACTACATTTACTTTACTTTTATTTTTTTACCAGACAATTGACACAGATAGCCTAGCTGCTTTGTGCCATAAAACACTAAATCAACCAACCAACCATACTTTTATTATTGTTCCAACTCCTCTTATTCAAACTTGCAACATTTCACGCTACTTTTCCCTAAGTGAGTATCAGACCGTGAATTACGTTTTCCTATATCCATCAAATTCTGACTACCCTCTAAGGTCAGAGTTAGTAAGCAAGACTCTTTTTCAATTTGCCCACTTTTGGAGCTCCTTGGAAGATCATCCATGGGCTCTGAATGTTGTTTCAGTAGTTCTTTTACTTCCATTCATCTCTCCCATTATCTCACAATTCAATTTCATTCCATCCTTTTTTCATCTTTACAACTGTTCCAGTCCCATTCACCTCTTTTGCATGGTCTGGACTTTCTAAGGATATACGACATGTACTGCTCAATTCTGTGGTTCCTGTGTCAGTTTTTCTTCTATTAAATACTGAACTTTCATGCTGTTTTTTTTTTCCATTATCCTCTGGGTTGTATTTACCAGCTTAATCACCTGGCATTTTCTTCCCTTTCTCTTTTTGGTTGTTGCTTATTTTCATGATTTCTTGTCTGAATTATCTTACCTTGCCCCTGGTTATCACAAATTTGGATCCCACTGTGTAACAAGTATTGCTTGACTGGAATATTTGGTCTTAAATGTATACCGTATGATGTGTAAACATGCTAGATGTCTGTAACATTGAGACTCTTCTTACTGTGGACCTGATGCATCATTCCAGATTTTGCTAAGTGTTGATTGACCCCATCAGCATGTTCTCTATGTTTTCAAAATATGATGTCATAACACTTATCCAAGTTATATTATGCTCACTGTTGAGAAGGGGTGTTCCATAGAACCAGTTGTCGATATACCATAAGGTCTTTGGTTTCGTAAATAAGTTTGTCCTGGGCCATACATTCATGAACTAACATGGATAAAGCACATAGGGATTGCCTCCCATGTCTGATGATCCAGCCTTTGAGGCTTTACCTGTCGTGGACCTATTGTCCAATTCTAGATGTCACCAGATGTTAGATGATGCACCTCATGAATATGTTCCTTGTTTTTCAAAATAGAATATTGTGGTCACCCATTGCACTGTCTCCAGTGCTGCAGTCCACCAGACTCTTCAACACTCTTTTCCCTCTTCCCAGTGGAGTATGGAAGTCCTTTTCACTTGCAAGTTTCTAGATGCATGGATGGTGAACCATGGAGACCTATCCTCCTGAGTATCTACAGTTTAATAAGAATAGGGTGGTGGTATTCTGTAGGTGTAAATGGTACATTTCCTTCCTACAATGAACCTTGTGTATAATTCTATATGATGGCAAGTGTTGGATGTAGCAAACTACCACATATATTGCAGTTTGCCCTTCTGACTGAGAAATCCTTCTTCGTATCATCTGATGTTGGTTCCTGTGGATTGGGTTTTTCTTGGAGGTAGTTCTTGCATGTATTTGACTGGTACTCTCCTCCTATCACAGCTTGAATGATAAATTCTTCATACTGCCATGTTTGGCACTGAAGATGCAATCCCAAAGTTGTGATCCCTCTTTCTACCTTCCACTGGATGTGGGTTCCTGGTGGATCTGGTGTTGGTTGTAGCTGGATGAAACACCTGACATCCTGCTTGAGTAAGGCTGGATACTTTTTTTCTAGGGTTGGACAGAAAAATTCACAATGATACTTTCCTCAACTTTTGTTCAAAACTCTTGCCTGGGCTTTCTTCATCCTTACCATCTGCTGGATGGTGGTTTCTTGTGGATCTGGTGTTTGTTGTGTTAGAGATGTACACATGCAGAGATGAATTCTTGGTACAAGAGCTTATTTTCTATGCTAGTACCTGTTTTTGAGGCAAAAGACATAGGACCTTCTTCCTACAGTAGACCTAATGTACCATTCCAGATGCTGTTTGATGTTGGTTGAGGAGAAACTCTCATTTACCAAACATACTTATCAAAACTACCACACTCAAATGCATAAGGCAAATTATAATTTGCAAGTTTCTCCACAGACTTCAGTACACCCTCTATCTAGGTACTGTGTATAAGCACTTAATTCAGATAATGTAATAACTTTTTCACAACAAAGCATCCAGCATAGGTTTCTGTCAACAAAAGTGTAATTATTTATGTTGTGAATTTGGACGTAGCTGGCATTTCTACAGTGTTTTTTCCTTTATAGTTGTAAATTATATAACAACAAAAGTAAACTTACAGGTGGGTATGAATTCATGAGTTAATATTTCTACTACAGGTGTCAACCAGACTTCCACCCCAACTGTCTTGTGTTTGTCATCAGCAAGGGGAGGGGTCATTCTCAAAGTTATCTGTGTTATGATCCATTTGGAGGATAGACATATATGTGAACTGAAAGTATCTCTGCTCATAGAGTTTTGAGGTGGCTTTTACAAATGACCCAGGAATGACTTGCCTTATCAAGTTTCTCCAACTCATTCAGTTGATTACATCAGATTGTGAGGTTTTGGGGATCTCTCCTATTGCATTTGACTGTACTCCATTTTTTTGCAGTTAGAATGGCAATTGACTACTTGGATTTCCTCCTACTTCTTTTGCTGTCAGATTTACTATTCAGTTATGAGAAGGAATATTTGTTGAATCAGTGTACATTGGCTTACCACTGCCAGGAGGAGGCCTATTTATATTCTCAATGGATGGATCCCCTTTTGGACCTGTGGAAGTCTAGATTGGAACTTGTAATCACTTTAAACAGATTATAGTTTTCTTGTATTTTTTTTTCTTTTACAACTGTGCTGAGGTATTTACTTTTGATCCAAATTTTGTCTGAAGCTTATCAATATTTCCTTCAGGAACTTGAGGACAAATTGGGGATATTGCTGCCACCTACCTCAGTCAGATTGTTATATTTAGTTCTTTCTGTGGTTTAATTTTTTTTATTGTTGGGATTTATTGAGTAGAGATGCTTTGTTAGAAAGTTTTTTTACCCTTAAGGAGTTAGGGAAAGCTTTTTTTTTTTTTTCATACCATGTTATTTGCTGGAGTTCCAGAGGTGATAGAATCTCAAATTGATTTGGCCTGTTTATATTCATTTTTTATTCTCCTTGGCTTCTGTCTGTCTGTCTGTAATTTGGGAGTATTGATCCTCAGTGTTTCACAAGCCTCCTTCTTCAGTTCTGAGGTCTATTATTTCCTATAATAGGGTCTTTCTGTGTTCTTCAGGATCTTCAGCTTGGGCAGACCAATGACAATGGTGTCAGTGACTCTCCTAGGGTCAGAGAAGAAGTGAGAACATGGACATTTTGAGTTCTTTCACCAGGAATCTATGGTAATCCATGTTGTTGCTTTCAGGGTTGGTCATTCATTTTACATCCCCTCTCTATTGTCTACTCAACCTGTTGCCTTTTCACCTGTAACAGATCCATGATAAGTGGGGCTCCATTTCAAAGCCATAAGAGTTGTTAGTCAGAAAGGCAGTAGAGAGGGTCAATACAAGTTTTCTTGGATTTTATTTTAGATTATTCATAGTATGCAAGAAGGCAGGAGATTAGCATTCAATGATTAATCTCTCCCAGCTCAACCAATTTTTAGATCTTCCTTGCTAAACAAGTGTTTTTTTTCTCACCCTGCAAAGGCACTATGCACCAGGGCTCTGGATGACCAAGTTTTATGCTGCCAACACTTATCTTCACATTCCTAAAGCAGAATCTTCCCAGATATTTCTCAGGTTTGTGCTTAATGGTTAGGTGCTCCAGCTCTGGACTTTTTCTGTTTATGTTGTTGTTGGCCTGTGATTATTGTCAGTTGGAGTTGTTTGCAATCCATGTACATAGAACTCTATCATTCCCTATTTGTTCTGCTATACCCCAGTAGGCCTTTTCTTCAGACTGGCATCCAGAGAAAGGGAAAGATCCTTCTCACCAATCTGTATGCCAGCTGTTTCTCATCTTCATGACTGTCATGATGCCAATCATTTCTTATGTCCTGTCAGGGGCCTCAAGTGTTATTTGGCTCAAACTAAATCATTTCAAGGTACTGTGAACCAATTGTTTATTCATAGGGATTCTTCTGTTTGTTTCCCAGTACTTATCTCCCATTACCATTATAAGGTGGCTTTGCAAGTTGAATCACATGGCTTATAATGGATTATCATTACAGGAGAGGAATATTTTGTGTGTTGCATCTCACAAGATTCATCATATCTCTGTCATTAGCTGCCCAGTTGAATTGCCCTTAAGCTGGAATGTGGACTACCCATAATATTTTCTTATCTCAACACTTGCATGATCTGGCAGATTCCTCCTCTTGGGGTTTCAACTACCACCTGTAGCTGTTTTCACCACATGTTAAATTTTAACCAGTGGTAAGTATTTTCTTCAATCAGATACTCTTTTTATTTCCACAGTACTTTATCGTTCACTAAGCTTTCTCATGTGATGAGTGTAGCAGGAATGCTTTCTTTTCTTAATTTTGTGTTAGCAAACCATTGTCACTATAATTACTACATGTTGCAACAGATTCTGCTGAAATGGGGTGTTTCATAAGACTGTCTAGGCACCTGCTGGATGGTATCACCTGATTATTGACAGTCATGAGTAAAGTTACAGAGGGTTTTGCCCATCCCTGCCAATTGAGATCAGTTTGCGTTAAAAAATGTGGAGAACATGGTTTACCTGTTGCAACAGAGGTTTTCCTCAAGGGTGTTCAAGTGTATCCCTCCACTCTTAGAGAAGAGGGCTAATTTGGGGGTCCTCCAAATTGGGTTCCTGGATGGTTTTCCAAGGCATCAATAGGAGTGACTCCAGCCTCCACTGGAGCCTACTTGTAATTCTGAATCTGATTTGACAAGAAGTTGTTTGGGTGGGGAGTGCATGATCATTCCCTTTTATCATTGTTGGTTCAGTATATTTTTAATGGAAGGAGATTCACTATCTTCTCATAATTCAGAAAGCAAAGTGGTCTCATTGTAGGTCCATGGTTGATCACAGGTTCCATGTCTTCTCCATAATTCCAACTTGGTTGGAGAGTGGCTTTGTTAAAAGAAACACACACACACACAATGAGGTGAGAGGGACCACTATGTTTTATTCAGTACATAAGCCATATCTCAACAAATAGAAGAGATAAGAGGTTCTTATTTTATATGCTAGCTTTTCAGTATTGGTAATTTAAGTTCCTAATTTATATAAATCCACAGACTTTGCATTTGGACATCATAAACATACAGTGGAACCCCTCTAAGCGGCCACCCCTCTGATTTGGTCAACCCTTGAAAGTGCTCATTCAATCACAGTCCCTTTTTTTGTTTACATAATCCCTAATTATGCTCAGTGGAACCCCTCTAATCAGGCCAGTTTGTCTCAGTCCTGAAGGTGGCTGCTTTAGAGGAATTTTACTGTAATTTGAATGAATGCTCCATTCATTGTACCACGTGACACACAAAATTCAGCACTTGTGTTCTTTTAGTATTCATATTTAAATTAAGAAATTAAGTAATGTAATTTTTCAAAAATAATTATAATCTACAACTTAATACCAAACTTTCTTAATATAAATTCATAAAACTGTAATTCTGTAAAATGTTGAATACAACTCAACAAACATGATAGCATTGCTTTTCATGCACTACCAATTGCAAATAGGGTTAACATGCAAATGATCTACTTATGCATATGTTAATCACTTTGAGATTTGGTGATAACTAAACAAACCAACTCACACAAGAAGTGAAGAGGACAGGTGGAAAATCTGAAAAAAGGTAAGTACCTGTTGGAAATACATTTTCAGTTCAGAAAAATGTTAACTTTGAAAGTTATGTTTATTACCTTTTTAACAATAAACACAATGATGAAAAAGTAGGGTTACAAAAGCTTGGCACTAGCATGGAAATGGCCTCATGGGTAAAGGATGCATTAAACTTAGTTTTTTGTGCATATTTTTATTTATTATATATTTTTTTTAACAACAGACACTAAAATGTGAAATTTTGAAGCTTATTAGGCTAGGTAACAAACTTAAGGAAAATGCAATTCCAAAACCACAAAAGACACTGACTTAAATATGCTTAGCAATCTTCAAAGTTTGTTTGCAGTTACAGTTACAACAGAAAGCGTTCATACACCTGAGTCCCTAGTGGTGTTTTACTCATAACTTAAAAAGTATTATGATCAGGCTAATAGAAGTATAGTATATTATACATATTATACTAACACACATCTACAAAAATAAATTATGTAAATTAAATGACAAATAAACTGTTCATAAACAAATAACCAAAAATAGGAGGAGCAGAAGGTGTTCGTACAGTTCAGAACGTGTGAAAAAACTGATGTTTCCGTAAAAATTGTTTGTTTTTTTTTGGCGAATAAACTACATTATACCATTCCAGAACTAGACACTGGGTTCATAATTATTGGAATTTAGCCAGGAAGAAATGTACTTCCGGCAATTTAGAGCCGTCTCCGTCATTATCTGCTTGGTCATCATAGCGAACAGGAAACAACTGTCCAATGATTTAAAAAAACGAATTATTGTAAAATACAAGTCTCGTGTGTCTCTTTCCGGTATTGCTACACAACTTAATGTGCCGAAATTTACTGTTCAAAGCATAATTGCCAAGTTTAAGCTTATAGAATCAACCGCTAACCTTCCTCGTTCCAGACGCCCCATCAAAATTCCAGAGAGAACCAAGAGGAAAGTTCTCAGAAAAGTTAGTAGGAACCCTCGTTTAACATGTAATGACGTACAGAAATTGGTAAGGGAAACTGGGGTTGAAGTTAGCATCTCTACAGTTATGAACATATTATGCTCTTCTGGGTTCAAAGCATGCCGTCCTCGTAGAACTTTATATTTAAAGCCTGCTCATTTAGAAGCACAATTGAAGTATGCAAGAAGACATGTAGATAAACCCTTTACCTATTGGAAGAGTATTCTTTGGTCAGGCGATACTAAAATCGAGCTTTTCGGCCACAATGGTGTTCGCTATATTTTTTGTAAGAAGGGGAACGAAATCTTCCAAAGAACACCATCCCTGCAGTTAAACATGGAGGCGGCTCGATCATGCAATGGGGTTCCTTCAGCTCTTCTGGTGTAGGCAGCCTTCACCGCATCAACAGAATCATGAAAAATAAGAGTACGTTGATATATTAGGCACTTACATCAAGAATGATGCTCGGAACTTGTGGCTTGGGTGTCATTGGATCTTCCAGCACGACAATGACCCTAGGCATACATCGTAATATGTGCAATCCTGCCTTCAGAGGAACCATATAAGGAATCTGGAGTGGCCATTGCAGTCACCCAATCTCAATCCAATTGAAAATGTTTGGCATGAGTTGAAGACCAGGGTTTATCAGTGTCATCTGAAAAACTTGCAAGAGTTGGAGGCCTTCTGTAAAGAAGAATGGAAGAAAATACCAGTTGAGTGCTGTCAAACGATCATGGAAGGCTGTGAGGAGTGATTGCGCCAAGTAATTTACCTGAAAGGCTACACAACTGACCATTAAAGTAGATGCACGAACACTTTCTTATTCTCCTATGTTTGGTTATTTGTTTATAAACAGTTTATTTGTTGTTCAATTTACATAAAAATTTATGTAGGTGTGTGTTAGTATAATATTTGTAATATACTATACTTTCATTGTCCTAATCTTGATACTTTTTAAGTTGAGCAAAAAACCATTTGGGATGCAGGGGGATGCACACAAAATGTTAAGCTGTTTCCTGAAGTCAAACACTTCCATTGAATTTTTGTTGTAGAAGGTTAATATATTTTGATCTTTCACTTGTGATTTATTTTCTGTTGTTCTTTGAAATTAACATAATCTAAATTTTGACTTTGTCATAACACTTTCACTGTACATTATTTTAGGACAAACAGATAGCCTTAAGAATAAATATCAATTTTTAAACTAAATTGTTTTATGTTTAGCACCTACATCTTCTTATAGTAATCTTTGGTTTATTAAGTTTGAAATTAGACTGAATGTATTTGAGGTGAAGCTTGGTTTATTTGACAAAACAAAATTCTAATAAAATATTTCATATAAGTTTAACCTAGATACCTGTTGAACTCAATATTGAACTCCTTCAAGAAATATTTGTGTGATTGGTCATTGCAGTTAAATCACTAATTATCAATTTAATATAGATATAGAAAAGAAAGAAGAATCTTAGCATTGGTAGGATTTGTTTTTTCAGCAGTAATACAAGAGTATTGTGTTATATTGGTATTCTATTAATTGCAACAAAAGTTATCTTATTTTTCATAAGGAAACCAAAAGATAGATAAAATATCCTCTACCAGGGATAAGTATTACTTTTTAAAAAGTTAAGTAACATATTAATAGAAATATTCTTTTCAACAGAAATATAGTGATGATGAGCATTCTTTACTGTTATGTTGACAAGGTTCTTGTTATTATTTATATTTGTTTGTGTAAGTAAAAGTGCTTCATTCAGACAGTTTTGCATCTTAGATAAAGATGCATCAGAGAAAAATATTTAAAATATCACATTTATTGAAATATAATTTATAAGTGGTGTTGATAAGATATTTATTTGAAATTGTCAAAATGTAATTGTTTCAGCTTTTGATAGGCCTTTTTCATTTGCATGTTCAGCCACTATTTTGCAAGTAATTTTGTGAAGTCTGTGGAACGATTCCTGGTTGAAAGCCTCTTACATATATGCCAAAGATAGAAATTTAATTGGACATGTGGATTATCTATACTCAAGGTTTATTGGAGGAGCTTATCATTGTTCTGATGGGTTATAGTGTTTTAGTTTTGTGTTCAAAATAATTATGAATGCTGTGATAGTTTTTCACTTATGTTAATATTGAAAATACTTTTTCATGTATGATGATTAGGATTTAAAAACGATCCGGAAGATTTTTTTTCTTCATTTCTCCTGAACTTTTTTTATAAATAGTATTTCTTGATAAATTTAATTTGTCACTGGAGAATGTTTTTTTGTGTATTTTAATTTTATGCAGAAGTCTGGAGGAGCATTTACCAGATGGTTTTCCACAAGAAAAAAGGAATATGATATAGAGAGAAGCATGGTTGTCACAAATTCCAACTCTTTTCATGGTGAGTTATGTAATGTTGAAATTCTAGTGTGACTTGTATTGTAGAAAACATCACCAAAATATAATGTATTTAAAACTTACAGTACTATGATTGTGTGTTGCATGGATTGATCAGCTGTCCTCTTGTTTTATAGTTGAAGTAAACCAAACATGGTAGTAGCTTATTAAACTGTTAACTACTAGTTTCTTGATAAGAAAGGCAGTATTCCTTATTATGGTTTAGAGGGTAATTTCTGTTTTGTTTAAAAAAAAAAAAACATGGAGCATTTGAAATTTCATTTCTGCAAAGTTAGTTTGTTTTTTTTGAGATGGTTAAAAGGAAAGAGGAAGGGAAAAATCTTCAAAAATTAAATATTAAGTGTGAAAATTTGTCCTGGCAGTTAAAGTGGTGGAATATGTGGCACGTACAATGGCCGAGTTAAATGCGTAATACGTGTGATGGCTATGTGTATAAAGTATGTACATGAAGTAGTTGAATTAAAATAGGTTTGAATCAAATGAAGAGCATGTACTATTTACAGACAGAAGAACTTTTATGTGTAATGTTTCTTTTATTAGAAGTTCAGCATTTAGCAAACATTGAATGTGTATTGACATTGTAAATAGTTATTTTTTTTTGTTCCTTTGGATAGGTCATACATTTGTTACATTTCCATAAAATATTTTCGTTTTATTAGGTGAAGAGACGTACTATGATATAAAGCTTTCCAAAAAACAGCGGCCTCCTCTATCTCTACCTCCTGCACCATCGTGTCTTAGTCCAGAACAAGTAAGTCTCAGTAATGTGGAATAAGTTATTGTACTGGTAAGTTTACTGAATAAATTATTAAGATATCTGGAAATAAAGTTCAGCATTTGTGTTGTCATATGTTGCTGATTTTAGAAAAGTCAGTAACATCTGTATTAACTATGTACTTGACTTAGTGATCTGTACATCTACTGATATTTTTGATATTTCCATACTGCAGCTATTGGAAACTTCCATGGCTCTCGTTTATATTCTGATTTTTATTTTGCCAGCTTAAAAGGAGGTACATAATAGGAAGTATAGTGGACAGTGAGAATTCTTATGTTACAACACTTCAAAGGCTTATAAAGGTATGATCAAATAAATGTTATTCCAGGGAATAACATGATATAAATTGCATATGATTTTGTGGTGATTGATAATGTTAATTCTTATTCTGTTATTTCTGGAGATGAGTTATAAAGATCTTGTGCATATAATACCCTTGTTTTGTCTGGTTAAACTGATATTCAAACTTTATACATGCATATTAAGTTTTTCAGGATAAAACCTGAACTTTTACAAACATTTATTAAAAAAGTTTTAGTTACAATCTATATTGTACTCATATCACAATGGAGTAATTGTTTAGGATTTCATTCTTCATTGGTCTTGAACATAATTCTCCTGTGGTTTATTACAAGAACATGCTAAAATATATCATTCAAGATTGTGATCGGTTTAACATTGATTGTGCATTGTAAAAATCAATAATAAATATATAGTTCTGTACAATGTTTGAATAAAAACAAAAACATTTCCTGAATGTCATTGTACTTAGCACACCATAAATAACAGTTATTTAAAGTGAAATATGTAATGGATTTGTAAGTCATCAAAAAGGTGATTGAAGAAATAGTAGGCAGGAAGATGCTCATATTTAAAAGTTTCTTTTGTTAAGTAATACAACATGTAAATGTAAAGCAGTCATTGGCATACCCAGTCAAGTCTACCTCTCATATCCCTTATATCCTTTAAATTCATTAAAGTGTCTTAGTTTTCTTTAAAATAGGATTACAAAAGACCTTTGGAAGAATGTAGTGCTCCACTAGTCAGCCCAGCTAAGATCAACATCATGTTCTTCCGAGTGGAACAGATACTACAGTGTCATACCATCTTTGGCATTGCATTAAGCCAATGTGTGAGAGAATGGGATGCACATGAAAAGATTGGAGATGTTTTTGTAGCTTCAGTAAGTTGTATGCAGTCTCTTTCATAGCATTACATTCTCTTTTATAATACAGTACATAACATTGTGTAACATAAAATAGTATTTCTGACCGGTTCAGCAACTCTTTCTTTAAGAATATTTAAGAATTGATGTTTTGTAATTTTTCAAAATTAAATGTAATCTGCATGCCCCAAGTTTATATCAGTTTGTAAACTATTATCCATCAGAAATAGGCTTATTCATGTTAATTTCTAAAATAAGTTTCCTTTTCTGGAAGTGATTTTGTTTTTACAAACTTGTGTGGTCAGCTTTTGATGGTATTACTGCGAGTTGGACAGTAAGTAAAACACTGGGAATGAAAGGTTAAAAATGATTGGATTGAAAAGATAGTTCTTTTATCTATATATGAAGTATAGTTTCCCTGAGTGCTAGATCAATTCATAAGATTTTAAGCACATAAAAAAGAACTCCAGATAAAAGGATTTTTTAGTGTTTATTAAAACCATGTGACAAATTTTCAAGAATTTATAACTTAAACAATTTTACAGGTACTGAACTTAGATTTTTTCAAGCACAAAGTAGATATTACATAGAAAATAAACCATCCACTGAAAATATAGCTTTTTATTGATCTCTAGGGTCTCTATTCTTTACCCATCTAAGCATTGAAAATGCTTGTTCCAGTCTTTTATGCTTCTTGAATGACCAAGGTTAATTCTAATCTGTATAATTCTCCATGAACTTCAATACACTCTCTATCTAGGTACTGTACACAAGTACCTCATTTAGGTAATTTAATCACCTCTTCTTAACAAAGGATTTGGCACAGGTTTCTATCAATAATGTTTTAATTATTTACTATTTATGTTGTGATTTTGAACATGGTTGGACTTTCTATGGTTATCTTTTTGTTTATATTTAAAATTGCTTAACAACAACAACAGAAACTTAAGTTAATGCTTCTATTACAAAGGTCAACCAATCTCTTTTCTTCCACCTCTGCTATTTGGTGTTAGTAAACAGCAAGAGGAGGGGGCACTCTCAGTTGAAGCTGTTTGTGGTATGATCCATTGCAAGATGGAGAAATATATGACCTGAGGGTCTCTCTCTGTGGCAACTTTAGCAAATGACCTGGGAACAACTGGCAAGAATTTACTCTTTCTTTAGCTCCTTCTTTTACTAGGTCAGCCTCATAAGAGGGACAACTTTAATCACCCGCAACTAACACCCATTTTTGTAAGTTGGTTACTTGGGTTTGTGAGCATCTCTTCTATTGCATTGGACTGTACTTTTTCCTGGTTAGCAGTCATTATAGCAAGTGACTATTTGTTTTTTTTTTGGTTTTTTATCCTCCTGTTGTTGTTGCTGTTTATGCTAGATCTGCAGCTCAGTTATGTGATAGGATAGCTTTGCCTAGTCCTCCATGTTTATATGGTCAGCATTCTTTTGTTTATCACTACCAGGAAGTTGCCTGTTCTAGATTCCCAGCAAATTGATTCCCTATTGGACTTGTGGGGGTTCTAGATTGGAATTTGTGATCACTTTAAAGGGATCAGGTTTCTCAGATTCATCCTAATATTGTGACTGTCCTGAGATATTTATCATCAAACTTTTGTCTGAAGCCTATCAACTTTTATCTTGGCAACTTGAGGATGAGCTGGGGATTTTGCTGTTGTCTACCCTTGTCAGATTGTCTTTAATTCTTTCTTTGGTTTCCTGGCTGGTTTCTTGCTGGGATTTATTGGATAGAGATGCTTTGTTTGAAAGTGATTCATTTACTGTCTTCTACCCTTAGGAATTTACAGGAAGCCTCTTTTCTCCATCCCACATTTATTGCTTCAGTTCCACAGATGTTAGAATCCTGAAATGATATACCTTGTTTACATTCTTTATTGTCACTGGCTTATTGCATTTCTGGAACTTATTTGAGAGTATCATCCTATTGTTTTCCAACCCTCTCTTTCAGTTCCCAGGTTGATTGGTTCTCATAATAATGTCCATTTGTATTCTGAAAGATTTTTTACTTGGATGTACCCATGAAAATAGTGTCAGTGACTATCCCATAGGTGGGGGAGCAGATTGCATAACTTCCTGAATATTTGTGTTCTTTCACCAGAGATCCATAGAAACTCTAGGTTCTAGCTTCAGGGTTGATCATTCAATTTACATCACCTTTACAATTGTCTGCTTAATCTGTTGCCTTTTCATCTCTAACAGATCCACAGTAAGTCAAGCTTTGTTCCTAGGCCATAAGAAAATTGTTAGTTGAAAAGGAAGTGGAGAAGGCGTATCCCATTTTTCCAGGATTTTATTCCCATTTATTTGACTGGAGGTTATTTTCCAATCATCTATCTGTGTTGACTTAGACAATTTTTAGATCCTCTTTGCTTTGAAATGAAATATTTTCTCAACCTATGATGGTACTTTTCACCAGGGCTCTGGATGACCATGTTCAATGTTATTAAAGTTGATGTCCATATTCCCATAGCAGAATCTTTCTAGAGATTTCTTAGGTTTATGCAAAAAGGTTACGTACTGCAGTTCTGGATTCTACCTTATGGTCTTGCATAAGCACTTTATGTCTGCTGCAGAGTTGTTTGAGCTTTTTCTCACCACTTGCATTTCTTGGGCCTGTGCATATATCATTATGTGGATGGATGGCTCCTTTTGGCTTCATCCTATCAATTACCAGAACAACACTCAGGTTTTCCTTTCAGAAGCCAGAAAAGCAGGCTTCCCTATCAGAATGGAGAAATCTGTTATGTCACTGATGCAATATCCTGTCCATCTGGCTGTGTTTTTTGATACTTAAGTCTGTTCCTCAGGGAAAGAGAGCTTATCTTCAAGGTCAGGAGTTCCAGAGTGTTTGTACAGAAGATGAGTCTACCCTCCATATTAGTATTCTCAAACTTCTTGTAGTACACCAGGCAAAGGATCAAGATCTGTCTCTCTTGAAAGGAAAAATTATTGTGATTCATTCCAACACTTCCATGATGTTATTTCAGATTTTCTTCAAGAACACACGCATTCTCAAGACCTTTGTTTTCATACTTTGGATCTTCTCTACTAGGCTCATATCCATTGTATGCGTGCTAATTTGCTCTCAGTTTGGGTCTCTAATGACTGATGCCTTTGAGACTTATTAGAATTCTCAACTACAGTTGATTTTGGTCTCTGATATCTCATCCTGAAGCATTGCAGCAGATGTGTTCAGTCAAGACTGGACAGGTTTACATCTGTATTCCCCCAAGGCAACTGTTGTCCTGGGTTTTGACAATGGTTGATTCTACTTGAGTTCTACTGGTTCCACCTTAATTTCCAGGTGAAGCATGGTTCCCACTGTTTCAGTATATGCAGGAATGCCCACCTCTACTTCAACATTGGCAGTCTCTGTTGAGAAAATGTTGATCAGAAATTCCTCTCCCAAATATTTGGAAACTCAGTCATCATGTCTGAAAATTATATGATCCTTTGCCCAACCTAAGGATTTAACTTGTAAGGTTGCTCTCTATTCAATTAAATTTCTTCATAGGACAACCTTGATCATTTATCAAAAGAAATTGAATAATTATTACCAATGATGTATTAAAAGGAATTTAAATCCTCTTCATCCATAAGTATCTATCTACCATATCTTGTTTTATGACTTAGATATTTGAGAATGGCTCTGCTTTATCTATGGTGGCTTCATATAATGCATTCTTGTGCACTATTTTTGGACAGTTTTTCAAATCCCCAGTTCTATTAGGTCTACCAAAAATCCTTGCACATTCTTCAGACCAAACAACTTTTTCAATTACTGAATTGGGATTTTACAATTATATTTGTGTTCTTTGTTTCACCATTATTTTAAATTCTCTTTTTTGTTGCTGTTGGCTTGCAAATGTTGTCAAAGTTATTTGCAATCCATGTGCACAGGACTCTGTGATCCGACATATATTTTGCTTTACTCCAATAGGTCTTTTCTTTTCAACACCTTTTTGATTGGATCCAAAATTTTAGCTCCTCCACCTGAAGAAGTCTGAAAAGCAACATCCCGGGCTTGAAATGATGAGGTAGTATATGCTTTCCAAAGGACCAGAACTCACTCCAGACAGAATATGTGAACTATATTTGTTTGTTTTTGAATTTTGCACAAAGCTACATGAGGGCTATCTGCACTAGCCATCCATAATTTAGTAGTGTAAGACTAGAGACAAGGCAGCTAGCTAGTCATCACCACCCACTTCCAACTCTTGGGCTACTCTTTTACCATCAAATAGTGGTATTGACCATCCCATCAGAATACTCCTGCAGTTGAAAGGTCAAGCATGTTTGGTACAACAGGGATTCGAACCCATAACTCTAGGATTACAAGTTGAATGCCCTAACCACCTGACCATGCCGGGCTCAGTGTAATATATATATATACACACAACATTGCAGTCCAATTGCCCAAGTCACCAATGTAGAATATTGGTACCACAACCCCCAGAGTTGTGGAAACCTGGCTGTCTGATTATGACTGTACTGTACTGCTAATTACTCATTCTGTTATACCTTTGATATTGTAACAAATTTCCAAGTTAAGTGTATTCCTCTTCTGGACGTAGTACAGTTTCCTCATTTGTGTACCATTTTTATGTTGGTACAGTCCTGCTCTATACAGATGCTTCATGTATGGATCATGTCCACTTACTCCTTCAATTTTTTATTGTGTGATTCAAGCTACAGTGCCAGAAGTTAACATTTTTTTTAAATGAAAATGTATTTCCAATTATACTTATCTCTGTTGACACTCTTTTGCTGCCCTACCTCCCCACTCAAAGCTAGTTTTAACCTTGAAAAAGTGATTACATTATCTAAGTGAGATACTCAGTATTTAGATAGAGGGCACATTGATGTTGATAGAAAATTTTGAAAATTACAATTTACCTAAGGCAATTGAATGTTGTATAAAATACTAGAACAAGTGTTTTCAATGCATAGATGGGCAAAGAGTGGAACACCTGGAGATCAAGCTGTACTATCAGAAGAGGTAAGTATTGTTGGAAATATATTTTCAGTTTAGGAAAATTTTGATTTTTATTCAGTTAAGATAACTATTTAAAGTGTGAGAAAAACAAATTATTATTGTAGTTCAACTCTGCCATTAAGGAAAGATCAATTAACTATCTTCAAAGAAAAACTTGTATAAAAATGTAAGTACATGAATTTCCCAATGTTTAGCTTAATTTACTCCCACACTGAAGAAAATGGTTAAATAAATTCTCAAATGTGTAATGACAAGAAAATCACTTGAAGTAAAAATGTATCTTAAGACAGCTGGTATGGGTATTAAAACTTTTATTAAAATAAACTAGAGAACAAAGTTTTGACCTTCTTAAGTCATCTTCAGGTTAAGGAAGTCAAAACGTTCTCCACTTTATTTTAATACGTTTTAACACCCATACCAACTGTTTGAGTTTCAAATTCTCAAATAGATTGATTCTTTTCTCCACATTTTTTTTTTTTTTTGTACATGTGATGGTACTTACAATATCAATTTTTTTTAGATGAAATTTTGTTTTTCAGTTTTCAAAAGCCATGGTTTTGGACATCTATAGTGATTTCATCAATAACTTCTCTCTCGCTATGGAAACAGCAAAACAAGCTTCAAAAAATAAATCTGCTTTTGCTGACTTTTTGAAGGTAGGTAAATTGTAGAGGTTGAAGAATTGATTTTCATTTGTTTTTCTCTTTTTTTTTTTGTGCTTTTACTGAAAAAAAAAATGGAATCATTTATCTAATGCTTATGATGACTGAACATCAGGAATTACAATATGAAAAAGCACTTATTTAACATTTTAGAGATTTTTTGGGGCTGAATAGTTTTTTTAAAAATGTATTTTTAACAGTATACTTTTTATTTGCTTGTGTCAAATAAATCAGCCCTTGAAATTAAATTTTCCATAGGTACTCTTGTAAGTTAATCTTGTTGGAGCAAGAAGTATTATTATAATTTTGCAGTTTAGACTTTAACAAATTAGTGAAGTAACCATAATTTATGGTTTAGTTTTGCTATAAATAAATATAGTTGAATTTGTTTTTTATATTGATGTACAGCAGATACATTGGTTGGGTAAAATAATAGTAGTTTTAAACAAGAAATTGTGTGACATGTCAATAATAAAGAATAGTAAAATATTGAAGTTCTGCATAAGTAAATGTGAAGAATGATAAAGTATTTAGTGTTCCTCCTTTCCAAATGTTTAACTCAGAGAAGCCTTCAAAACATGATAATTTATAGTGTTACATCTAATCATGTATTTTTATTATCTTGAATTTCCTTCTGTGATAAACTAATTTTAGGATAAGTATTCAGAAATGCACTTGCATAAGGACAAGGGAATGTTTCCTTAATATGTATTCATTGGGAACACAAATTTGGTACAGTAAAATAAACCTCAAGCAATTATTATATGGGATAAAGTTTATTAAACCATAATGTATCTTTGGTAGCATCAAAAACATTTCAAACATTTCTGTTTAGAACATGAAACATTGTATATGTATGTAGTGATACTTTATATATACACAATGGCAAGAACATACAAGTGATCTCACTTTGTTCTGACTTGTATCTAATTTTTCTGTGTACCTAGGTTAAACAAATTAGTAGTACAGATAGATTGTCTTTTTTTGGATTGATGGTTAAGCCAGTGCAAAGATTTCCTCAGTTCATTCTTCTTCTACAGGTAAGGAGTGTATTGTAAATTTTAATTTTGGTTCCTAATGGGGGGGGAAAAAAAGTTTAAAAAACATAGTTTGTGATTAGCACAGTTCAAATCACAAGAAAGACCATAGTATGTTTCATATATACATGAGTAGATTATGCTACCACTAAAATTAAATTAAAAAAAAAACATTCAAGTATTAAAATGTGTTTATCCAACTTTTTCTTATAAAGAAATTATTTTTTATCTCGTATTTCAATACTATATCTTTATAACAAAATAGATATTACAATGGTAAAAGAAATGTTTACGTGCTTGCATGAAAATAGATAGAACTATGTTCCATATAAATGCAAATCATAAAATGGTAATATTTACTTAAACATGCATAGATGGATGTATTTCACCTCCAAAACAAAATTGCAACATTAAAACTTAAAACTTTGCATGTACTGTCATGTGAACAATGAGCAGAGGTACACCTAGCTACTAAGATGCTCACATAACCATTTTACTTATTCCTTTCCAAATGCTCTCAGTGAATACAGTTGAAACAAGTAATAATTTTTCAACTCCTGACATTTGCCACATCAACATATTTGTTTTAGCTTCATCTCTCTTACATAGACACCACTTACACGTGTATATAACAGATGTATGGATTTAAAATTTTCACATGTATTGGGTATTTTTTAAAATGGTTTGCTAACTAATGATTTTGGTATGGTAAAACAAATTATTGTATGACAGTGATCATAAACACAGAGAAACTGCATGCAGTGTATTTTGAACCAAAAGAAAGTTTAACTTAATAAAATAAAAACTTTATAGGTTAGTTTAAAATAATCTGAGGAAACATAAGTAATTAAATATACAACCAAGGCAACCAGTTTAATAAATTAAGTATTTTATGGTTAAATTTTTTGTAAATTTCATAGCTGCATATAAAAATGTATTTCCAGAAGTTATGCATTCTGTAAAAGTTCTTCAGAAGTTTCAAACTGTATCATCTAGTAGTTCTTTTCTCACACTAAAGTAAACCATACAACAGATGTGTTGAATTGCCACACCAGGTTAATTTTTTTCTGTTATTCATAATTCAATATATTTTTGTTTTCCACAGAAATTTAAGATTTTCTTTCAAAAATAAGTATTTAGTTTTGTGGTGTTTGTGATTATTAAAGCTTATGAAGTACTAGTAATGTACAAAGACAATTAGGGATTGATATATACATAACTTAGCTAGCTATAGTAATGTGGAAAGTTTTAAGGTTAGAACATTTATTTAAAACAAATTTTAGCAAATCACTATAGTTATGTTAGTCTGACTTTCTTAATTAAATACTTTTTCTAGTATTAAAATTTTCTATATTACTGTGGCTAGCTAGGTTACATATATTGAGCACTACTCATTATCATTATAAAATTAAAAATATATTTATTTTACTTGTTTATTTCCTTTTTATTAGCTATATTTTTGTGTGCCAGTAATACTAAACATGGAGCACACATATGACCAATTTGATTTCATTACTCATTATTATTGCATGAACAAACAGATTGGACTATATTAAAAAAAAAACACTTACAAAATGCCAAATTTGCCAATCTTGGTGCCTATAGCGGTGTAGTGAGATATCACTATTTTCAGTTTTTGTCCGACTTTCCTGTTGTTGGGAATTGTGCAGTTAGTAAAAAGTATACAGTGAGTGAGGCAAATGTACGTCGTTGGAGTGGTACAAAAACAAAGTTGTTTTCTTGGAAGAAAGATACAAAGTCATTTTATGGTACAAGAAAAGGAAGACATCCTGAAATTGATGCTGCTGTTTGAACATATTTCAGTGTTATGTAATGAGAGAAGTCTTAATGTTAAAAGCAAAACAGTTTGCAGGGAATAGTGGTATTTCTTTCAAGGCTAGTTGTAACTGGTGTGAGAAATTTATGAAAAGAGAAGTACAATAATTAGTCAAAACTTTTCATCAGATTTTGAAACAAAACTAATTAAATATCAATGTTATTGGTTTATGTCAAAGGAATTAATATTCCCTAAACCAAAATGGTAATGCAGATGAAACAACATTATTTACATGCCTTGCAACTACACTGTAAATGTCAAAAGAGAAAAACAGGTGACAATCGAAACCACCGGTTATGAGAAGTTAAGAGTTAGTATCGTGCTATATGTAATGGTAGATGGAAATAAATTGCCTCCTTATGTCATATTACAGAAAAACATTGCCAAAAGAAAATTTTTGCAAAGATGTAATAGATCTTTCACAAAAGAAATGTGTGGATGACATCAGAGTTAATGGAAGAGTGGTTGGGATGTGTCTGGAAACGTTGACCTGGTGCATTATTAAAGCATTGGAGCATGTTTGAAATGGATGCATTTCATGGCCATCTCTCCTCTAAAATTAAGAGTAGGTTAAGAAACAAAAACAGTGATATGGTGATAATTCCTGGCAGAACGACAGATTAGCTACAACCTCTTTGTCCAGTAACAATTCATTCAAAAATTATATCAATAAGCATAATGATACTTGGCTAAATAAAGACAATTGTGCTTTGACACCAAGTGTCAAAATAAAAAGGGCATAAACATCAATAAGTAAAGTGGATTTCAAAAGCTTGTAAAGGAGTGTCAGATAATATTATTAGAAAATCGTTTTGAAAATGTTTATCCAATTCAGAAGATGGAATGCAAGATGACGTTCTATGGGACAATAATGAATCAAGTGATGAAGATTCTTCAACTTCAGAATATACAACAGTGAGTTAGAAGAAACAATGGAGTAGCATTCTGATTAAATAAAGCAGGAAGAAATATTATAATTTTAAATGTCCAGTACATATTTTATATACTGTTTTATTATATTTCATTTTAAATACATTCTAACATTTTTGACTCATTAATAAACTCTCTTAAAATATAGTTACTCCTTTCTAATTATCATCTAAATTTTTTCCCTGAAAATCTTTGTAAAAGTGGCACAAGTCTTAAATTAGAAGTAAATTTTAAAAACTGTTTGTCAGGATATGGAGTATTTGTTTTGAATGGTTTGTGTGCAAGGTAATTTTAATGTTAAGATTAAAAATACTTTTCTTCATCTCAAAACACTAAGTTTTGTTTTTTGTAATCTCTAATATGTCTTAAATACATTTTAAATGTCTATTTTCAGTCAAACTTTGTTATTTTCTATACCGACTCAGCTTAACAGGTCTCATAACCATTAAAAAAAAAATTGAAATAAAGCTGCATTTACCTCCCCCTTTATTTTTGCTGGAGAGATATCAGCTTATGCCACGAAACTGCATTATTTTATCCTAAGTAGCTATAAACTCATAACAGTATACTTCTATTTAAAATTAAATTTTATTGTTTTATTGCCCTTTTGACTATTGTTTGTGCCTATAGGTTGTAAATCACTTAGCAAACGTGAAGGTCAGATTAAGCTATCAAATTATGCTAACCACAAACTGCTTGCATGTGTGCCTTATAAAACCCTTTAGTTTTATTATCATCTATTTTACCTTATCAAATCTCAACTAACCTGAAGAGGTCCCCATTTTTACATTTTGTGTAATATAGAAAATTAACAGGATAAATATTTCTTCCATTTTTAAAGGATCTACTTAAGCACACTCCTCCAGGTCATCATGACCGTATGTCATTGCAGTTAGCTCTGACACAGCTTGAGTCTCTTGCCGAAACGCTGAACGAACGGAAACGAGAGTCTGAACAACATTATGCTGTACGTGAAGTACTGAAGCATTTAAACAACAAATTCTCATTGAAATCTATAGCAGATACTGACCACTATCTGCTCAGACAGGATGATGTTTTGCAGTTGGTAAGTTTGTGGGATGGGACATATGTTTTTGTTTCTAAATTTATATCTGGTGTAATATTTGCTATGAATACACATTTATCTTTTGCTTATAATGTAAGGCAGAAATTGATTTTGATTATTTCCTACCGTACTATTGCTTTTGTTGTGTGTATTTTGTATCCTAAGATTCTGTGAATGTTTAACAGACTCCCACTATCCAATGTATTTATGATGTTGCTGTTAAGTGTACAGTTACTGTTCATCAAAAACAACCTTTGGTAGGATGTATGAGTTTGGAAATGTAATTGCTGTTCAGATTAATTAAAAAACAAATGGGTATAAATAACTGTATCTAATGGCATTAAAATTATTACTGAAGGCAACAGTTGGTATTGGTCACAATATCTTTTAATAGAATAAATGTTCAATAGGTCTGTTAGCCCTGCCAACCATCACTGGATATCATTACCATAACCAGAGCCAATATTCTTCCATGGTTAAAATTAGGTTTCAAAGTATAACATTCAATTGTATAAATTTTTTATATTACTAAGTGTGGAAAACCAATAGACAACTGAAGGATGCGACCTTGTTGATAGTTTCATAATTAGTTATGGTCCTCCTTGCATTTAAATATTGTAATGTGTATAATATCAAAGTGATTGACTTGGGCCTCGAGAGAGTGTTATTTTTGTTTCTCATTAATTGTTTTTAGAATTTTGCATCTCATTAAACCTGCTTAATTCTGTTTATTAGGAAGTAGACCAACATGGATTAGTTGTTAAATCCAAAGGTAGACAACTGTTTCTCCTGAATGACCTTCTAGTATGTGTTTCTGTGGTTTCGAAGTAAGTTATTTTTATTTTATACAAAACAGCTTATTAACAGAATATTGTATAATTTGATTAGGAAAAAAAAAAGCTTATTATCTTTTGAAAGTTTTTTTAGCATGTGTTCTTTCCGTAAGTAAAAAAGTGATCCTAGTATTCATGTTTACTTTTTTTCTCATTTTAATTATACTATTATTGTGAACTTTAGGTCTTCAGAAGGAAGCCATGGGGGAGAAAGGTTCAATTTGAAGTGGGCCGTACCTCTTATGGATGTTGAAGTGCAAGAAAATGTTGCTCCAGCTACTCGAAATTTGCTAGCGTCTTCTGAACGAAATCGAACATCAATATCAAGGGGAACTGGTAGGTTTTTACTACAAGTTTCTCACCAATTCAACCAGTTTTTCTTAAGTTTCTTATCAGTTTTTTATTATAAGTTGTGACTTACTGTTTTTTTCCTCTTATTTCTTTATGAATAAACCTTAAATTACACAATTAAATAAGAACAGAGTTCAACAAAAATGTAAACATTACATATAATTTATATTTTTAAGTACTTGCCATCTGCTCTTGCTTCACTTAATAGCTTTGTCAGCCATGTGCCAGAAGTTATGAGGTTTTAAATTTTTTGTGAAAGAGTTTTTACAATAAATATATATGTAAAAACAGCTCATTTGGGTTGAGAAAATATTTTTACGTAGAGGAGCGAACAACGTGTGTGATCTGTGTAGAGGTTTAAAATTGTCTTGCAACTCAGTTCTGTTGCAATGTCAAAACATGTAGTCAACATTTTAGTGGTCATGTAATAACCTTAATTAAAATGTTTTTAATTGTTGCCTATTTTAACATGTGTGTTATTTATTATTCTAACATCATACATAAGTGCCAAGAAATAAGTTATAAACCTCTAAATCCAGTTTTGAACATTATTATAAACTTTTTTGCACTTGATTATATATGGTAGGCATTGTCATTCTGATCTTTGAATTCAAGCATTTTATAAAAGTGTATCAAATCGGTTAGATTTATGTAGATGTGAACAAACGGTTATAGCTATATAAAGGATATATCCAAGCCAGAATGGTGTAGAGCAGTATGGTACTTGCTTCATGTGCTAAAGAACTGCTTTCCATTCCATAGGTATGAAATCATTATGGTTGTGCTAAGAATATTTGTTTCTTTGTTAACCTGCAAGTCGATATGGGATCTTAAGGAATTAATGTTTACTTGTAGTATAAAAAAGGAAATTTTGATTTAAACCTCACCCAGCCAGCCCTTGGTAATGTCTGTATTTGAATAAAATAAAAATACCCGATTAAAAATGGTAAAATAATATAGCTACTAGAATTTAGTGATTTGTATTAAAGCAAAAAGTGTTTTCTTTCATTAAATTTATCTTTCGTTATGAAGAACCAAAACAAGTGACCACAATAACAGTCATTAAAACTTCTGTCATTTGTTAAAATTTATATTGAAAATGAATTGAAGTATTACAAATAATGTATACCTATGATCAGGAGAACACTACTTAAAATTATAAAACCACCAGAAATTTAAATGAAAGATAAAAACATTACACTGAGTTTTAAATGGCAGAAGTGGGTTTCCGTGATTAGTCAGTGACATTACTAAGCTTGTGAAAGAATTATTGGTACATAGCATGGCCTGGTGGTTAGTGCATTTGCCTTTCATGTAGGCTGTGGAATTGAATCCTGTTATTATACAATATGCTTGCCATTTCCATCATTGAGGCATTATAATATGATAGTCAATACCACTAGTCATTACTAAAGAGTGGTCCAGGAATTGATAGTGGGTAGTGTTGAAGAGCTTCCTTACCTGTAGTCTTTTACTTCAAAATTAGCAACAGCTAGTGCAGATAGCCTTAAGTAACTGTGTGAAAAATTCAGCAAATAAACCATCCCTTTTTGTAGATTTTTAAGGTAACTTACACTCAAGTTCAAACTGCAAAAAGCACAAACAATTACTTGTTGCAGTTTTGATTTATTAAACATGAATAAGAAAAATATTTATGAAGTGCTGAGCAATACCTTATAAAACAAAAATAAATTTATGAAAAATTCTGAAAATAAAGTTCTGAATTAAGCATAGAAACATGAGTGAAGGAAGTTCATTGTTAAAAGCTGATATTTTAAGAGTATTAAGAATGATGACAAATACATAAAATACTTATGTTTAATTAGAATAATCTGAGTTGATTGAAACTACTGTTTGTGTACTGGTGAGACAGTTATCTGGATATCTTGTAGGTGTGTTTGAGAAACCTGTAAACCTCAGAAATGGAATGTTTATCCTATATTAGGGAGACAACATAACTGATGCCTTTATGGTAATAAATGTGAAAAGGAAAAATTAGGGAACTGCATATTTGAAGCTATTTGTCTTGTAAACATGACTGAATCACTGTCAAGATTTTACTTCCCCTTTTTACCATTATACTTTAATTCATTATTACAGGCAATGGTGGGACTGTACAGTGTGTTTACGATGAGCTCAGTGATTTGGTGCATGACTTGGAAATTATGAGTAGAATCTCTTCTCTGGTGGCATCACTTCGTTTAAACTACAGTGTGAGTAATTCATGTATTTCTCATTTTCAGTGTTGTTATTTTAACCCTGTGCTTTAAATTTTCTGCATTGAAATATATGAGAGAAAATATATAAATCAGATTTATGGCTGATGTGCAAAATGTACACCAGAACAAGCTAGGTTTGCATAGTAATACTGCATTTATCATTAGAAGTAAGAGTAGTGTATTAAAATGTTGTGACAATAATTTAAGAATATACCAAGAAGTGTGACAAAAGTAAAGATGTGCAAACATTGTGTTTTTTTGGAATTAGAATGTATTCTATCATATAATTGACTCTTAAAATTAGGGATTCAATAATAATTTTGATTTTATTCTGTCAGAAACTACACAAGGGTAGGCTTTTTAATATCGTTAAATATTTTACATCTTTTACAAATACACATACATTAAGATAATGGAATATGCAAGTTTAATGAGTCTGCCTTTTACATGATGAACTTGTTATTGGTGAGTAATGATATTTTGTCATATTAAAATATCCCTGTTTTATGCAGCTGCCATCTGTGATTTTTTAAAACTTACTATACAACTATTTTTACTAATGTCAAAGGCTGGAGAATAAGCATAAACCAATAATCTTTTATTTTCATATAAAGTTATTTATATTAAATAAATTCAATGTATACAGTTAAGAAAAATCAAATAATGAATAACATATTTTATCAGTCAGTTGACTTTTTTGACCAACCAAATGCACAGCCCCTACCATTTTGTGATGAGTGTGGTTTAAAGGTGAAGTGTAGCATTAGAATTATTGTTGATAGAAGAAATAGTAGTGCTGAAAAGTGGTCTGTTTGGATCATGAAAATATGGAATTATAGAGAAAGTTCAACAGATGTTTTGCGAACAGTTTTTGGAGGTGTGTATTAGTGTTGCCATTCTCATTATTCATTATACAGGGTGTTTGGAAAGTCACTGTGCAGTTTTGAAAGTAGCGATAACAGCATTCATTCAGTCTGTTTCAAGCCAGCACATTGATAGCAGTGTTTAGAAACAATAAAAAGGATCCAAGCTTGTATTGGTGCCACAGGGATCACTTTCAACATTGTTTATAATTGTCATTTATATTTACCTCCTGTATTCTATATTGAAACATGTCTGTTAATAAATATGTAAGTGCACAGTGACTTTCTGAACACCCTGTATATTGTTTATCATATAAGATGTGTTAAATAACTTGAAGGTTTTAAATATGTCAGTATAATGAAACACTAAGAATGTGTGATGATAAGGGTAAATTGGATTTCAAAGAATTTAGGTTTGATTTGTTGTGTCTAAGTCAAGGGTTAGTGACAAAGGATTGTAGAAACGTTTGAACAGAAAGATTGTATTATCCAAACATATGATTCATTTAGAAATGAAAAATATTGTGCAAGTTACATGAAACATCAGTAATTAGTGATTTCAAGCATAACTTTTAACAGGAATGTATGTAGAGTGTTTACCTTCTTTTGATGTATCTCTATTAGTGTTGTAGAGGGTTATTTTATTTAAATATTTCAAACATTTACTCTCTGGTTTGTCATCTGTGCATAATAGAAAAGCAGTAAGATTTGTTTACTACAGTGGTATACTAAGAAACAGTAGTGTAACTATGCAGTTCTGCAGGATCTAAGTAAGGAGATGTAAAACAGACTAGAGATAAGAATTATTATGCAAATTAGTGTTATATGAATATCTCACTTTTCAAGTTTAGGAAATTTATTTAATCTGATGGGGGAAAAAAGAATCTTTTATGTGATGTGAGTATATTAATAGCAACTGCAGTGCTCTTAATGTACATTGAAGTTATTGTACTATGGACAGTTTGTGTACAGTATCGAGTAAAGCATCATTATTGTTCATAAAATTCATAAAATATCTATATATATTCAGATTTAATGTGTATAAAAGGAAAAAAAAAACAGTTAACTTTTAATGCCTGGTACAGTTTGAAATTAAAAGGTAAATTGTATTTGTTGAAAGTATAGTATACTAAATTTTTTGTTTTGACATAAAATAATATTGTCGCATCTTTAAATGCTTTCGCAAAATATTTTTGCCACAAGAAAAATAATAGCAAAAAGAATTTGTTTGTTTTATTTTTCACCTTTCAATAGGATTTGAGTCTTTCATTAATATGTGGACTATCTCAGAATATCCAAGAAAAAATCAGAAAGAAAGATGAGGAAATCACTCGACTGGATTCCTGCTGCCTCCAGTTGTCAATACCAGTGAAGTCAAAGTATGTTAATAATTAAATGTAGAAGTCATATGCTATACTCAAAGTACTATATATCAATACTTAGTTTCAGAAGCTGCTTGCTGTTGTTTACAATTTGCTTGTTTAGATGTGGAAGTTGCGTGCTGTCTTTTGTAATTAAGATATGTTTTAACGGTTAGATGTAGAAGCTTTTGCTGGAGTTTTTTTATTTCTTAGCACACGCTGTTTTCCAGGTAGCATATGTTAATGTATAAGTTTTTTTTTTTTTTATTCTTAGTGCATTGTGTTACTGTTCAGATGAAATAGTTGCTTGATGTTTTTATTCACATCGTATGTTTTTGAGTAGATGTAGAAGTTTCTTACTGTTGTTTTTATTACTCTTAGCACATCATGTGTTAGTATATGGATGCAGAAGCTGCTGATTGTTTTTATTCATAGTGTATTACAAGTTAATGCTTAAACTTAGAAGATTCTACTGATCTTTTATTCTTATCATATTCATGTGTAAATATAGAAAATGTTTCTTTTTTCTATTTATATTATTGCACAATTTTAAACTAAACGTGGTTCTTTTTTGCAGAGGACAGAACATATTTTATAGAATGCATTGTAAGGTGTTGAATGTGTACAATGTTTTTTATGTACATTAATTTGTTTTTGAGTTACAACAAATTAATATTGCATTAACTGAAAAGATCCCAGAGTTCAAGCTAAAATGTGGGATTATAAGATGCATCCTAGGTTTTGGAGGTGACTGAAGAAGTAGGACCCACATTGCTGTGGGGATACACTGACTACCAGTCTTAACCTCCATTCACCAGTCTTGCATAATAAAGAGTAGCAATAGATTTAGAAATAGAAATTATGAGTGAGATGTGGTTGCTCAAGCTCACAATGTCCCACATCTATATCACTGTTCACTGCCTGTAGAAAGATGTGGGAAGGTGACTGCTCTCCCAAGTAAAGAATTAATGAAATAAAAAAGTAAAAACAAAACTCAAAAACAAGGAAATATGGTACTACCATTTTGGGGTAAGCTAGATGAAAACTTGCCTCTTGATGTTAACATTCCAGCTCCCAAGGCACTAATTGACAGCACAGCATGAAGTGTCTCATCCAGCTGTCTAAACAAACTAGTATAGCTCCCAAACACCACCCATTCATCAAATCCACTCTAGGTGTACATCCACATAAAGTAGTGTGAAGTTGTTAAATGGCCTTATTTATAACTAAAAATAGTTATTAGAAATTTTAAGTAAAATTTCTTTTATTTTTATTTCTTTATATTTATTTAAAGTTTCTTTATTAAATCCAGTACTATTAATTTTTGTGTCAGTATTTCAACATTACTGATATAATATTGTAATTTATCACAAATTTGATAATATCTGAATAACTGTGAAGACATGATGCCTATAACAGAAGGAGGGTATGGTACATTTCTATTAAAAGAGGGTAAACCGTAAATTGGAAAGGCAAAATATTTCCTTTTATCAAACATATTTACATTCTTATCCTTATCAATTATTTTAATTTCTAAATCAGTGGGAGAGCTAATTGACATAAAGTTGTATTTATCTATTTTTAAGTAAAGATTTCCAACATTCATATGCTGGATATATACTACTTTATACTGTTGTCATTTGCATTTTGTTCGATATTAGTAAGGATAAATGTGGAGATTGTTCGTAGTAGAAGTATGCAACAGTTCATCAAATTTATTACATTATTACAAAGAAAACATATTTTAGTTGTGTAACTTTACAAGTAATATTGTGGTTTTGAAATAATTATTGAAGGTGGGAATCATCTTTTTGACATCTTCTGCTGGACACATTACATTTATTGTTTTAACATTAACTGCTATCACAGCTATTTTTTGAGTAAAAATTTCCAATTATCTTTTCGTTTTTACACAAATAATAAACTAAAGTAATTAGCTTCATTAAATTTGAGTAATGGTTAATAATAATCACCTCAGTCTGTTGTTACATATGCCACCATTACTAAGCATGGAAGTTGTGTTCTCTTCCTGACTTAGTTTCTGAAAATAATGTTTTTTTTATTCTCCTAACATCACTTCTGCTGTTGTCTGAAACAAAATATTGACAACAGTTTTATCTGCATAGTGTCTCTTTCATACTATCAGTTGTGATTTTTATAAAATTAACTAAACGTTCCTTATCAGCCACATGTGAGGAAATAACAAGTCAGTTAAAAACTGATTGTCTATCCCTGAAGTTTGATTAAATGTTAGTTTTTGTATTGTGTCATCAAATGTTGTTGTATAGTTTTGCCTTTTTTCATGATTATGGTATAAATAGATGTTTTAATCTTCATCATGCTTTCCAAAGGATTTATAACACCATAACATCTGTTAACTCATTATATGGGTAAGTTGTGAAACTGGTTTCTTACACATTGTATTATGTGAACAGAAAATTTTGATAAATTCCATAAGTTACATATTGAAAAAGCTTCATGAATGTTCTTGTCAATGTGAAACTGAGGAACTGATGCAAAATAAAGTATTAAATCTGTGAAACTAAAGGCAGTCAGTATAAAATAGAGCATTATAGCTGCATAACTGAAACTAAGTCAAACTGTATAAAATAACATTGTGTAATTGTGAAACTAAGTAAATGGTATAGAATAAACTTTTCAAAGAGGTGCCATTGCACAGTTTTTAATATGCTAATTCAAATAAGTTATAAATTTGATTCCTAGAGAAATATGTATATAATTGGCAATGATGTTCCTTTTTGATTAGGGTTTTCCTTCACTTTTATACACTTATTGAAAGGATGTTCCATGTTTTTTTTTTCAGACTGGTAAATAAACATTCTAAAAATAAATTCTTGAAAAATCAAAACATTAAATATTTAGTAATGGTTTAAATTAGAAACTTGTGTAATTTTTTTTTATTAAATGAATTTTGAAAAGTTACTATCTGAACATAAATTTCATATACTGTATAAAACTTGTGTGGTAATAGTGTGCAATCTTTTGTACCTAGTTACTGTCCATGGTACCTGAGTGGTTAATCTTTCTTGATTTTGGTTTTATAGTGAAATGTTTCTCTTATATAAACATGCAATTTTATAATAATGTTTAGATATCAGAAAATAACAACAGTTTTAAGTAGACTCAACTCCACAACATTAATCATTTCAATTACATTTATGTTATACTCTTAAAATGATAAATTGTTTTAATACAATTCTTAGTAACAGAGTTGAACTGAAAATGCTCATAGAGGCTTAGTTCACATAAAATATTCTAGCTGGCAGCCAGCTTCAAATATTCTAGTTTGTCATCAATTGAATTGATCAGGTCTAAAGGTTTTTCACTTATAAAAGAGTTCTGCAGTTCTTTTTACTATTGTTATAGGGATAAATAATTTACTAGTTTAAATGTTTTTCATATACTATTCTATGCATTCATTATTAGATGTTTAGATCAATAAGAAGCAAAACATCTAATAAACTGTTGTTTTTTTCTTTCAAGACATTATCAAACAATATTCTTGTAATGATTATCTGGAGCATAATATTATGAATCCCAGTTTTGTCATTATATAGATGTGCATGCACAAACATCTAAAAATAAGTTCTGATAGAAGTTAGTAATTAGTGACATTAAAAGTTAATTCAAAATATAAAATCAGGTTTCTTTGTTATTGACAACAGAAAAACCCAAGTTTTATAAAACTGTCATATGATGTGACAATTGTAATTCAGATTTTCCTAGACATTTCTTGTATATTATCATATAATCTTTTATGTAAGTATAAACATAAGCTTATTAGTAAACACTTAAAAATTGTGTAAACTGTGTAAGGATCTTACAAGTTTCTATAATCACAAATTGGTGGAATACATATGGAATAAAAACTTTCAAACATTATAGCATACAAGGTTTTAAAAATGCTAATTCTTTCACTGTTATAAACCTTCATGAAATTTTTCTGAGTGAGGGAGAGTGAAATCTGAGTTTATGAAAAGTAATGCAGAATGTGGCAGTGAGGATTGTTTTCTTTACTTCCTTTTTTATTATTAATATTATGTTAAATATAATATATTTAGTTTCCCCCATCTTCTTGTTAAAACTAACTTGTAAACTATATTTTACTATTTACTTCCTGTTTTCTGCCTGCTGGCAATCTCTGCTTTGTGGCTGTTCACATCCACCATGGTTTAAGAAGGTTATTTAAGTGAAAGTTAAGCTAACTGTTCTTTTCAAATATTCCACCATCATATGAATTTGCATAATAAAATATAAGGAATGTCGTATAGAGCTTTATTTTTAAGAGACAGCTCATTGATATTTTTTCTTATTTTTGCTGTACTTTTTTGTGAAGGTATTCATGTAACATTTTGATGTTGATTAGGAGAAAAGACAATGCTAAGTATTGGCTAATGAAATCGTAACCCAGGTAACACAGTGGCCACTTGTCCCCAATTGTGTACACTGCCTGCAGGTAAAAAACATTTGATTGTGACTGTTTGCACTTGATGCATGTTGGAAACATGAATAATATGGAAGGAAATTTCCCCAGTTGAAAATGAAGTAACTGAGGGTGTAATTTGAAAAAAACATTACAAAGAAACAAAGGTAGACAAGTCTCAAAACCTTTACGAGAGTAACACGGAAGAAAGTATTCTGTCAGGTGCATCAGACAGACTTTCATTTATAGACGTACCTGAAGACCCATACCTGTCAGACTTCGTGTCAGAAAGGTACGTTTATGTGAATGAATGTGTATATTTATTGACATAGTTTTTATCTATTACTTAGATGAAAGATAGTTTGTGTATATTTCTATACAATTTTTCAGTTTAAATGATGCCAAAGAACTACTGTATGTGATAGAGAGACAACCAACCATGTACTTGTATCAGTGATCTTGTTACAAAGAAACTTGTGCGAAGACAGATTGTTGAAATTGTGCATTTCATAGATGAAGTGAGAAGGTTTTCTCATCATTCACTCAATTACCTGAAAAACAGCAATGTTTTATTTCACTGTGAGCTTCAAGGACCAAAAGATATTTTGTTATTTGTGTATGTGGTGAGAATATGACAATTCAAACAGACAAAAGGATATCATGATGTCAGTGTTTTTGCTGTTTGGGGTTTCACTGCCACAATTGCAAGAAACATTCTGAATTATGAATGTGCCCTGTTTAAGTTTCGATACTTTTCAGAAGTGTGAAGAAAGAGCTGGCATGGTAAATATTCAGCACGTAAGTGTGTGGATGGGTTTCCTTGGAATTTAGTAATATATTTCCCTTTTCTAAGAAATGTCTTTACTTATGTCAAACCATAGAAATTTTTGTTTATAGCTCTTTTTTTTTTTATCCATAAACCAAACAGTGTAATTTCCATGTTGATTTGATAAAGTTGGTTGCACAATGAGAGCTTTTATTATTACCCTTGTGAATAACAGTCAATGTTTTAATATGCATTGTCTTCTTATGTTGTCATTTCTGTTATAAACATAACAAATAAACCAAAATTATTCCTGTTTTTATTGGTTTAGGAATGGGAAGCACTGCACCATAAGCAATTTATGACAGCAGGTTAAGAAGAAAGACGTCTTGCTATTGAAGCTGGTGATGGGGATATTGATGAAGTTCCATGTATTACTGTAATTGTTGTTGGAAGATAGAGTAAGAGAAACTGTAGATACAGTTACACAACCAACTTGGGAATACTGGTGCTTATTGGTCAAAGGATAGAAAATACTGTTATTCTTGGGTGTAAGAAATTTTGTTGTGTTAGTACGGCAGCAGCAAGAAAAGGAGAAAAGATTGAGAATATTTGTTACAAAAACTGGAGCAAGCCTTCTAGTGTGGTGTAGTATGACATAATTGTAGTTGGACTTCATATGTTAGAAGTGGTGCATATAAGTAGATGAAATTGGTTGGTGATAGCAATTCATCTGTACATTAAAAAAAAGGTTATGAAGTGTGTTTCCTATGACAGGAATGTAGACAAAATGGAATGTGTTAATCATACTATGAGACTGCACATAAAGACTTTATTGCATAAAGCAGGAGAAAATATATAAAACTGCAAACATTTGAGCAAAGACAGGATATTGAGATTTAAAAAATGTACTTCTACTTGGCATATTGCACAGACTGGTAATTCTGCAAATGAACTGAAGGAAGACTTAATGAATGCACCTGACCATATATTTGGTGTTCACAGCAAGTGCAAGTCCTATTACTCTTTCCATTAAAAAAAAAAACAAAAACGACTGCAAAACACATTACCTCAATAACATACCTTTTACAACCCTAAGCAGATTAAAGATTGCTGCCGATGCATTAGTCAGAAAGGCACACTGTTTTATTATCAATTCAGCAAGCAACTTAGCAGAGACTTGTATGCTTCTTGTGATGAAGTTTATTGGTGGCAAATTGATTAAAATCAGAATATTACAATAGAAGAGCATATGCTGCAGGTTTAGGTTTTCAACTTGATTCAGCATGGCATAGTCTAGCTTGGAAATTTACTACCACAAAAGTCCATCTGCACTCTTAAAGAAATATACAGGAAAAATTTGGCCTAAAAGGATGATGTGTTGTAAAGACTTTCAGTTGCTGAAGCAAAATAAAATCACTGGAAATCCAAAAAACTTGTATTTGTGGATAAAAATGGGAAGAAAATTACCTATCAGTGGACATGGAGAAAGGAAATTTTGTGACATTTCCAAGTAGAATCTGATGGTATTTCTTGAGTAAAATGCTTGTTTGAAAGCTAAGGGAATGACTTCTTTACAGGCTGTGCTGTCAATTGACACACAAGTACAAGGTTAACTTCATATAACTTACACCAAAAAAAAAATTTATTATTTGAACACCTCTTAACATAAGTATCAAATGAATTGCTTGATGTAACAGTTTTTGGATTTTAAAATACACTTCCAAAACTGGATTGGTTTTATTTTCATGCACCATTAGCCAGGAATAGTAGATTAAAGAATGAAAAGAAATATGGTTTATGATAACCAACCTATGTTCTTAAGGCCAAAATAAAGGTTGTAATGAAGAAAGAAAATATGAAATATAAACAACCTTCTAAAAGTTTTCTTTGAATCTATGTTTCAACATTTGTCGTGTTTTAAGATATAAAGGCTCCATCAGCTTTCTGATTTCCATTTCCTCGTGTGTGTGTGTCCTCAAACAAATTACCTTTTTATGTATTTATATTATGAATTATTCTTTGTTGCAAATATTTGTTGTTTTTCTTTAAATGAAAGTATGTTTTAGTGTAAATAAATTTAAAAAATATTTGCCTTTTCATTTTGTCAATTTACAATACTACATCTATGTTAAAAAAAAAAAAAAGGCTGTATTGTTTGTTCTTTTTTTTCATACAAAGTTACATAGTTCAACCTTATAAACAATTTGTATTTGTTTTCATTATGTGTTTTAAAGAGTATTAAAAAGTACATTATGAAAATAGTTTAAATTATTTCAGTATTATTCAGTTATTTCATTGTATTATTACAAATATTTTTTATTTCAAAACTAATTGTGTAAAATTGGAACTTTTCTAACCTTTTTATCAATTTTGAACTTAACAACTAGTTATGTTGAAAGAGAAACTGGGCTTTTCCTAGAAATTTAACTTGTTTACCACATAGAACTTTTAAATAAGATATTTGTAATAGTTTCTTCCAACGTTGTGCTCTCTGTCTCATGGAGCATTCCTTTGAGTGTTAGAGAAGAAATGCAAGACTACTGTTGTAATAGCAATCACATGTCAAGCTTTACATGTTGATTTGACATCACATGGAAATGCATTTGGTGTGGGACCACATATTTTTGAGTTTAGGGTCAAGAATGCAAAAAATCTCAAATTGTGATGTATAATGAACTATAAATGTGAAGCTTTTGATGTTTTGTTACACAGTTATACATAGTATTTATATGCAAAGATTTTATGTGCATTTATATTATGTTATTTATCTTCACACATGTTGAAACAGTCTTTCAAATATTGACACTTTTGAAATCCCATTGAAATATAGTTGTAACTTGCCTCAGGCAGGTTACTTGACCCAACTCTGTGAAAATTAGATTTAGGTCATAGTGATGATAGCTTTTCTGTAATAATTACATATCATGGTGATCTCGCTTTATAAACAAAGTTTGTGTGTTTACTTACATTATTATAAATACAATATAAAAAAAAAACAAAAAAAACTAATTTTAATTGCATCAGAACTCTAAATTTTGTAAGTGGCATGTGTGAACATGGCTAAGAAGGAACTATGAACATTGGCTTTGTTTTCTTCATGGTAACAAAGTGTGTTGCATGATGGCTTACCAGGCAATACTTTTCATATGCTAACTTTCTTCACTTGAAGTGTTATGAATATATATTGGAAGGTCCATCTTGAAATATATTGGTTTATTTTATTCGTAACATTGTCTGGACAGCATTTTCTTTGCTAGAGAAGTCATTAGGCTCACCTATCACTGAACTAAATGTTAGAAATTAATTCAAGTTTTTATTTTTAGTATACTTAGCTAAGGAAATTTGTAATAATTCTGTTCCAATACTATAAATTTAGTTTAGTACATAATAATAATATTTAACATGCATGTGAGGTGTATCTATCATAAAGAACAATACACAATAAAGATAAATCTGTAAAACAACCCAAACTTCTATAAATTTATATAATTTTATATTTTGGATAATATAGATTTTAGTGTTATGAAATCAATAATACTAAATAGTACTGAACAGTTATCTGAAGATTACTAATAAATTTGAAGATGAGAAAATTGTATTGATTATTAGTGGCAGTCAGTTTTTATTTTAGAAGTTTTGCGTTATCATAGGTGATACGATTGACTTGTATACATTCCTAAATATTAGCTTGACACATAGATACCCTTCCTAAATATTAGGTGGACACAGATACTAGGATTGACTTGTATGCTTTCCTAAATGTCAGCCAGAAAACAGATACTATGATCAGCTTATTTCAATTTTAAAGTATTAGCTTGACCAATTGTTGAGAAAAATTCATAACATAAGAGTTCTAATTAGAAGAATGTTATATGCATATCACATGAGACCTTTTCAGTGCATTAGAGATAATACTTTATATAGGCTTTGACTTTACACTGTATCGTAAATTACTAGCAATATAAAATTAATTCTGTGATGCTATCTGATGGTGTAAATCAGTAATAGTTCACTCCATAGGAAAACTTTAAATATTGGGTATTATTAAACATCTGTACAGACATCACATAAAAAGTTGTTTTTATAATCTTACCACGTGTATATAATTTCACCTTGCAATGTTAAACTGAAATAAATATTAGAAACTAAAGAAAAAAAATTTAAATCTTAAATTATAGTTGCATTAGTTATGTGCAAATTATATTAAAAACAACTTTCTATGCTTCTCTCTATTTTGGGAAATAAGGCATCTCGTACATACTTATTTGGTAGATTGTACAAACTTTGTTATCAAATGTAAATGATTTTTTAAATGACAGTTATAACCTCTGTTGTTGGAATATACAAAATTATTAAACAAATATAAATTGCATAGTTTAAGAAATTATTTCAACTAGAGGAAAATTATAACTACCATACATAGCATTTTACGATATTATATAGTCAACACAAAACATTAGCTGAATGAAAGTAGATTAATTAAACTGTATTATGGAATTAACTATTAGCTGGTTAAACAATGTTTTAGTACAGAGCATGTTGATCATGGGCTAGTATGTTAGAAACCTATATTTTATGGTGTGATGCATTTGTGTCACTGTAGAATTGAAAGGGTGTAACTTAATTTTAATGATAAAATAAAAATGGTTTTAAAGCTTCAGAGTTTCTTGTCTTCATACACTGATTTCCTGAACTTTACTTTTCTGATTATAATAAAGAGGATACATGTTTAGTAATATATGTTGTTTAAACAGAATTTAAAAAATAATTTAAATTTAAATTACCATTTACAAAAATCAATCTTTTTATTTTTTGTTACCAAAATGTAGTGTTCGAGGCATTAACAGAGTGGTTCTATAATGTGTTTAAAAATTTAAAATGTATAATAATCATTTATGTAATAATTTCATGAGTTGAGAAGATAGAAATAAATTGAGTTTTACTGTGTTTTTCAATTTTTTTTCAAACAGAAACTTGCAGCAGTGCCAAAGAAAACTAACAGTTTTAATTGTTCATTGCCACAGGTCAAACAAAGAATTAGTTTGCCTTCAGCTTAGATCTCCTTCTGTGAAGAGAGAATGGATTACTGACCTTCATTTATCTAAACTTGCTCTTGGTATGGTTTATTTTGAAAAATTTATACTCCAAAATAAAAAAATACACAAGCTCTGTGAAACTAAATAACAATAGGTTTTTAATTTTTGTGTGGAAATCTTAAATATTTTGTAATTTGTTGGACTTGGGTTTTTAAAGCTATTGTTAGTGATACAGTTTGTACTTACTGGCTTAAAATAAGGAGAATTTTGATTTTACTGTTGTTAAAGGTATATTATGTAATGTTATTTGTTTTAAATTACCCCCACCTTTTCATAAAAATTGTTTTTTTCAAACTATATAAATTATTCTAATATACTTACAATGTCAAGTGGTGAAAAGATCTGAGTACTAAATTTTGCTAGAAGGCTGAATAGCTGTATGCTCTGCAAATTGAAAGATAGTTTCTACGTAGGAAAAACTACACCAAGCTACTTTTCAATGGTAAAGACAAATAAAACTCCTATAAATGAGAATCTGCCATTAACTTGACTGATCACCAATGATGTCATTGTAATGGCTTATCTGGTGTAAATTTACTTCACAATTCTGAGGAAAATCTGAATTAGCTGGAAAAAATTAATAATAAGAAACCTTTTTTTTTAAGTGAAATAATGTGAAAGTGCATCTAAAATTTGTATGTAGTCATTTAACTATTTTTAATTTTCAGATGCAAACAACACTCCAGCATGGGACATTCCAGAACAGGAGAAGAGGCCAACTAGCAAGATGCCCTTATTTGCTAAAACAGTCCCAGTCTTCTCAGCTTTAGGCTCTACTGAGGTAATATGAAGGTGTTTAAGTTGAGCATGTGTCTATGTGGAAAGTAATACAGATTTAAATACTTTATTAATAAAGTGAATAAATGCAGGATCAAACCTTGATTTGTAATCTGAAGGTTGAGGGGTTTGAATCCCTGTCACACCAAACATGCTCATCCTTTCAGCTTTTTGGAGCACTACAATGTGACAGTCAATTTCGCTATTCATTGGTTAAAAGTGTCGCCCAAGAGTTGGCAGTGGGTAGTTATGACCAGCTGCCTTCCCTCTAGTCTTACATTGTTAAATTAGAGATGGCTAGCACATATAGTCCTGATGTAGCTTTCCATGAAATTCAAAACAGTGTCACAGTTTTTTTCGTACATAAATCCTATTTTTCTGTAATTTTCAAAGTTTTTATCAACTTCATCCTTAATAAGAATTGAAAGACTATTTAGACTTAACTATTGCAGCAATACATATATATATAATATACAACTGTTCACATATATAAAGCCCCTAGTAACCCAATGTCAGGCTATCTATTTTGGAGGTACACTATGGTTAGGCTCTTCATCTGTTAGTTTTGAGTACTAATATTTATATTTTGTGTAAATCATTTAATAAAATCAGTATTCCTTGTACAGGTTTACCATTTTTCAGGAAAAGTTGGGACTTTATGGGTTTTTTTCTTTCATAAGTACAGTATGTTAATATTTAGAACAGTCATATTTTTGTATTGGTAAATAGTAAAATTTCATTTGTAACTATTTTCTCCATTTATATATACACTTTAACATAATGTATTTTAATCTTGGAATATACTTTGTATGTTTGATTGATGTGGACAAAATTATAGGGTTTTGAATTGATATCAGAAAGACTAGAAACTCTTACAGCTATAAATCAAGAAGCATGAAAAACTAGTACTGTGTCAGTCACCCCTTTACATATGCATTTTAGAAATACAAAAAGGTGAAGTTGTATGTTTGAAACAAAAGGACTTCAGATGAGCAGTGCTGTTTGGTTTGCTCTCATTGTCTTATTTAGCAGCAGTGCATAAATGGAACTTAAAACGTTAGGAGTAAGTAAAAAGTAATGGTTTCTAATATTCAGCAAAAATTCATTATTATTTAATCGGTTAAACTTCATAAGCAGGTACTAAAATCTAGTGTTGCCTTGTAGTTAGTATGTAAGGCTTTGGACTGAAGGGTTTGGAGTTCAAGATGTTGCTGAACACATCTTTCACTTGTAGACGTGATAAAAATGACATTGTCTCGGTTATTCACTTGAAAGAGCCTGCTTAATTACTTGTAGTAGTATGGTGCTGCTGCATGACTACCTTCTCTCTCACCAGTAGTTTAATATTAGGTATAGTTATGTGTGATCCCTAGGGATCTGTGACAGCTATTTAGCTTATATATGTAGGTGATGCTGTTCAGGTTGCAAATTTAAATTGTAGAGGAATATTAAAACTTATTTTGATAGTACTTTTGTGGTTATACTGGTTTAAGTGTTCACTGAAAGACTTAGGAATGTGGAAGTACTCCCGTTTTTCCCCCACAACAAATTCTGAGGCACATGGATTTGCAGATCCCAGCCACTTTGTGGCCCTAATTATGGGGCATTCCACTGATTGATGTGGAATTGGTCTTTGGCTCACTTCATTCCTGCCAGTGGGCTTAGGACTTGTTCATTTCCTTTTTGAGGCCTTTGTCTCACTCTTTTTTCTCATTCGTCATTTTCATACTGCCCCACCCCACTTTCTTGCCTCAAACAATGCCAATTTAAAATACAGGAAACTTCCACGAGTGGGGACGTAGAGGAACTATAACATTCTTGAACACTCCTGTTGGGGAAAATATTCCTCAGACTTCTCTCTCTCTCTCTGAACTAAACACCTGCCAAGGTTTTGTTTTATATAGAATATAAACAAAATTCACACCTAAACCATATAAGTATTAGATGTGGTTAATTTTAATAAATGTTGCACCTCATATAGAATCTAAGTACAGAAATATAATTACTTTTTATGGACCATAAATAAATATCCATTTTCTATTAATTAATTAATTAATTGTGTTTGGAAGACTTTAAACTTTAGAGAAAAGCACAGATAGTTCTGTAGTTTAATTATTTTTGGAAATTTATAAAGCAAACAAATGCATTTTAAGATCTGTACACGTGTAGTAAATATCTATAGTTTTCTGGACCCTGGAATAAAGTCCAGAAGATCTGGTTTCGTTACAAATTGATTTGATAGAAGTGTAAATGTAAGCTTTGTAGTTTTTTTGCTAATATTTGTATAAATATATTTTGAATGTGTAACATTTTGCTATACTAATTACTGGCAAGTATTGCAGTGCAATGAGGCATTTGGTACCATACAGGGTAAAAAAAACTAAAGTAGCAGCTTGTGTACATTGAAGTGTTTTGTTATAGAAATATGTACTTAGTTATATACAGATAAGAGATGAAATCATATATGAATATTGTGATACTACTAGTAGTATGTGTGTGTTAGAATTACACTCAGTTTGTATTGTAATGAAATATTGTTACATAATAAACTAATTTTTACGTATAATATTCTCACATAATGAATTATCACTACACTTACAAATAAGTATTCTGAAATAGTCAGAATATCAGAGTAATAAAATATGTTTATATCTTTATATATTTGTGTAGTCAGAGCTATTAAGTTTACAATTTTATATTGTTTTTAAAAAATTGGAAATTCCTTTTAATTTTTAACAGGTGAAATGTGGCTGTTACTACACTCTAGATGCCAACAGTTTTAATGCAATAACCTACTTGTGGCTGTGTAGTACAGATGGTATCAAAAGCTATCTGGTGGTGATGTCAGTGCAGCCTACATTATTGCAAGAGATTGCTACTTTTGATCTTCAAGAAGTGCAAATAACAGCAATAGAAGCAGTTCCTGCATTGGCTGAAGGACTTGAAACTGTTTGGCTTGGAACAGAAAGCAGGAGGTAATTTTACTTTGTATGGTATTGTTACTTCTGACATGTAATTCAGTTTTCACTTAATGTTTGGCTCAGTAATTGAAGTGGCTTAACTTTTGTGGCTTATGATCATGTGTAAAGAAAAGCTTGAAAGTTCCAAGTTTTATCTTTGTTTTTGAAAGTGGTGTGCTTTTTCATCATAGACTTCATTCATAATAGTTGAATACTACCTAAAGGCCTGCTTCATTAAGTGTATATACACCACTAGAAATAATTTTTCAAACAATTATCTAATTCATTTTAATTAGTTCAAAATAGTATAAAACTTAGCCTATCAAAATATCAAACCATTTCTAGGATTAGTGAGTGCAGTTTTCATGCTTTTAACCTATGTAAATATGGCTTTGATATATGTAACATGTTTCACTTTTGTCCCTCATTTGAAGTTCATCTCTGAAAGTCTACATTTAAATAGTAATCAGGTTATCAGTGTTTTAATAAGATTTTTTTTGTTTTTTGTGGTTTTTTTCATCATTAGTGTTCTCCAAGTTTTACACTATAGTTACATACATATCTCAGTAATCAAAGGAGGAAGTTTAATATTTTCTTCAAATAAATTTGAATATATAAACTAATATTTAAAAAGTATATGATCAAAATCTTTAAATTCCTATTTCAAGTGTTAGGTACACTTTGGCCACTAACTGAACACTCTGAGTTATATTTTAGTTCATGTGATTTCTTTGTTCTTATCATACTGTGTAACTGGATTCTAAACTTTTTAACCACAACTCAAATTTTCAGCTAAAGATATGACTTTAGAAAATCAATAGATCGAATTATTTCACAATAATACATACACCCCTGTGCAAATTAATTGAAACAAGAAGGAAAATTACGATTTTTTTCAGTTTTTTGTGTTTTATTTCTGAGAATCCAAAAATTACTCAAATTAATACATGATATTATTTTTCAGAAGATCATTAATCTGCTTTAGCATCGAGTCCACGACTTGACTGCAATCTTTACTAATTTTTGGATCGCGGTACCACACCTCAATTAGCTTATCTTTCATAGTACAGTCTTTTCCCTGAAGTCTTTCTTTACCAGTTGCCCAAAGATTTTCAGTAGGATTTAAGTCTGGAGAGTTTCCACGCCAGTCCAGCACCTTTATTTGCATTGTAGTTATAAAATTCTTCACAAATTTTGATGTGTGGCATGGAGCCAGATCCATCTGGAAATCTTTTTCAATTCTGGAACAACTCTTCACTGCAAAGCTTCGATGTTCTGTCGTCCTTGCATCATACCTTCTACGACATGTAAACCTCAGATGCCATAGTAGCTAACAAAGCCCCCAAACATCTTCAAGGGATGTTTTACGAACTGATTGATGTGAGATTCTCGAAGTTTCTCACCTGGAGATCTGCAAACATGCAGACTTCTTTGATCCTGTACGAAGAAATGAGTCTTATCACTGAATAACATCTTCCTCCATTGTTCTTGCATCTATTTCTTGTATCTCAGACCCCATTGATACCGTTTTTTCTTCATTGAGTTGGTAAGAAGTTGTTTTTTGACTGATCTCCTTGCCCTTCTAATGCAATTTCAAATGATGTAGTATTTCTCAAAATTTCGTCATATATTCCAAAAATAAATTGACTGTACTGCAAAACACAGCTAATGATGCCGTGTGTATGAAAAAATGACTATTAAAGGAAATTGGTGCGTCCAGCAATCCTACACGGGCCGCCATGCTGAAAATATTGTAAAATGACCATTTGTTTCAATTAATTTGCACAAGAGTGTACGAGTTAATTACCTATCACAACATTGAAATGGAGAATTTCATGCATTTCAAGGTGCTAAATGTGTGTTTGTGTATTAAATCATTTATTACTTCATTTAATACCACTATTGTAATGATCTAGATCTATTTAATTTACAACTTTTAAGTTGTTTATGGTTGTATGGAGTATTCAAATGTATTCCTGGACTGTGCTTGATATTGTTTTGTAATATTAATATAAAACTATGTTGCTTGTAATTTTTAAAAAAAATCTACACATATGTAAGTAATTGGATGTTTTTTAAAATAATTAAAATAGACAATGTGTAATTGACCATAAATCCTAGTGACATAGTGTGTCCTCCATTGGGATTAGCTAAGTTTTAGATTTAATGTCTGTTTTTCATACTATCCTTGTTTCAAGTACTTTCCAAATTTCCCAACTTCCTGTTATTGTGGTTTTCATTCAAATATGTTAAAAAAATGTTTTTCAGTTCTTTTGATTGTTATTTTTCTCATTAGTGAGGGTAAATCCATTAACATCCCCAGCTTTATAATAAAATATTGTACATTTTGTTTAGAATTGTGGTCCTTTCTGGATCATCTCCACAGACTTATCAAGAAGTAGGAGTTGCAGTGATGCCTGCCTTAGCCATGCACATACGTTACCATTTTGAGAGAGTTTTTGCTGGTCTCAGTGATGGTTCCATTGTTGTCTTTCAAAAAAGTTCTTCAGGTATATATTATTACTCAACACATTTGTTGGTGATGTTACATACTGTGTTTTAATCTTTAGTTTGGTTTAAAGTAAATCAGTGAAACATTATTTTATATTGTTAACCAGTTTATTAATGCGTTTATAAAGTTGTGGTCAATCAAAAATAAAAATGTGTAAGAAAGCTAGACGTTGTCTCTTTTGGAAACAAAAGTATTTTTATTTACTCTAATAACCAGGCCTACAATTATAATATAAAATGCAACAGCATGAAATATTAGGTATCATTTGTTACAAACAATCTTTCTTGTAATTTTTTTCAGAAGAAGTGTGGGAGCTGAGAAGCCCTCTTTTGGTAAACCTCGGACCAGATCCTATCTCTTACCTTCTTCCATTAGGTTTAGCCTTAGTGTGCTCAGCAGGACGTAATGTTATTCTTCTAGATGGCCAAACTGCTGAGCCTCAGGTATATCTTATTAGCTATACAGTGCAATTTGCTACATAGAACTGACTATTCTAATTATGAACAGTAAGTTTGGTATTCCAGATAAGCATAGTAAAAGATAATAAAGTATTATCTGTTTTTAACTGTAACTTTGAAGTATTACATACTCTTTTTATTCACTATTATACTTGTTTAAGCTTGGAACTTAAACAAAAAAAAACTAAATGTATTTTGCACACACATTGATGAAAAGAACTGACTTACTGTATTTTCAGTTTTGATCTGAAACATTTACTGAATGTTTTGAGATTGCATTAATTATCTTTTAGCGTTCCTATTCCCTCCAACATGAGGAGGGACATGCACACCTTCTTGCCCACTCTGGGACAGGATTGTGGATCTCTCTCTACAACTCTGCTACTATCTGTTTATACCATACTGAAACATTTCGTCACCTGCAGGACATCAACGTGGCTTCAAGTATTAATCATCTCTTTAGTGGTGAGGTTCTCCAAAACTATCCCTAAACTTTAAGTGATTTTTGAATAGGTAAAAATCTTGTGCATCAGTTTAACATTTTGCTTTGTTTAGACATAAACCTTTTGACCACCCTGTTTAAAGTTTGTATTAAAGAGGAACTGTATCACAATTTTCCTTTTTATGAAAAATTGAACAACAAAAAAGTGAAACAGTTTGACAGTAAACATTTTCAGTATGTAATATCTAGCAATGGAACAAAAAGTATTCTTGTCAGATATTGGATTTCAGGATTTAATATGCCTTGCTGGTGATATTAAATTGATTTAGATAGTTAAGTTTAATGTATATAGCAATGTACAGTTGCATGTCCTTTAACCCTATAATTTGTGATGCCACTCTTAAACCACTTTCTCCATTGTTACTACCTTATGCTCAAAATTTAACTAAGCCAGTGAACAACAAAAATATAACATATACCTTATATTTTCATTTAGTATGTTCTAGAGGCTATGGAAATTAAATGTAAACACTGTAAGATAATACTTTTATATTGAACATGCAATCCACCTTGTAGGTGAACTATTTAGAAGTTGAGTGTATAAGATGATTAATTTTTCTTTGAAATAGTAGAAAAAAATGAAAATACAATGTTTTATTCTTTGAAACTACAAACTCTTAGAAAAGTTGTTGTCAAATTTCAAACAATTTCATCCACTAGTTTTATTAGAATGAAATATTATAAGAGCAGTGTTTTCTATTGAGAATCTTAGTAGCCAGGTGTCATTAGGCTCATGGTCTGTGGTGGTGTGAACAGTACTATACACCCTTAATTTATTGCAGAGACATGTTTTGACTGTGTATACCAGTGCTGTCAGTATTGTATAACCACCTGTGGATTACATTGGTAACACAACAATTGGGTGTGATTGGTATTTTTAAATTACATAACTATTTGTTTATGACTACCACTTTCTTAATACTGAACAAAATGTTTACTACGTTTATAAATTGCTTAAAGGCACCAGCAGGCTAGATGATACAATGTTATACATATGCAAGTGGTGTCATGCCTGAATAGTGTGAGATAATCTGTTAAAGAAAACACTATTTGAGCACCCATTTCTTCACAAAATTAACATCCATTTCGATAGGAATTCCTATATTTTCCTCATCCTAATAGTATCAAAATAAGATTTACTAGTGATAGTGTATGTTTTCAGTATCTATAATCATTATCATATAGTTTATCAGTGTGTTGGTTTAGCATGCAACATCAATTTCAAATAGTATGGTAATTTTCTTTTTCATTATGAAAAAGAAATAGTTTGATATTTTATAGTTTTAATATTCATAATAATTATGAAACAGTTGACTTTTTTAGTAGGATCAACATTTTGCTTTTTCCACCAGAGACTATTTTGTTAACTTAATAGTGATAATAGTTCTAATGAAAACTCAATTTCTACTTCTTGTTTTACACAGGTTTTCGTGACTCTAATATTCGAATAACAGTAACATCTCTTCTAGCAAGTCGAGGCCTTCTGTGGGTTGGTACTAATGTAGGTGTTATTTTAACTGTGCCACTACCCCGTCTAGAAGGTGTACCAATTATCAGTGGGCGTACTAATGTGGCATACCATGGCCACCATGGTCCAGTTACTTTGCTTCTTAGCCTGCTTCCTCGACCAGCTGTTAGTGCTCCTTGTAATACCAGGGAAGAAGAGGTTGGTTTGGATGTGGTAAAGCCAGACAGTCAACCTCCTTGTCATGAAAAAGTGAAGAAACAAAAATCTGACTCCATGATCCCTCCTCCATTCATTAGACCTCATGGTATGCTTTGTTTTTACCTGTTGTTAATGTGCATTAGTGTCATACAAGTTTCACTAGTTTGTGCATACTTAATAATTAAAACTGTTTGTAGATTTTGGATGAAAAGATATATTTGATGTGGAATTAATTTGGTTTATAATTACAAGAGTATGATAGTTGTGTGTTCTTGTTCCACAGTTGCACCGGTTCGGAAAAGTGCTGCAGACATTCACATGTCGGGAGCTAAGACTCTCCCAAGAGGAATGAATTTTCACCAGCCTCCAACAGCACACAGCTATCTGGAAGATTCCAACAATGTATATGGTTTATATGCTGACCTCATGAATATTCATGACTACGACAGGGACAGCCAAGAAAGGCTTCATGAAAGGTTGAACCAGAGTGATTCCGATCTTGCCGCTTTCCACGTGATTACTTTAGATAGAAGGTATTTGTGTATAGTATATTGTAAAAAAACACTAGAGAATTTATTGGTATAATATTCCTATTTATCCATTACTTTATAGATTCATGGTAGTTTTTAGTTTTTCAGACAGTTACTGAATTTTGTGGAATGATGTGCCACTCTCATAGTTTAATTAAGACTTGACTACACCCATGCTGCGAGACTGTATCTCTAATAATTTTCAAAGGCTTTATACCAACATCCGTAAAACTGTAAAGAACAATATTTTCTTCTGTTGGTATTTTTTGTTTTCTTGGCATAAATACTTCAGTAGCATTCTTACAATAAATCCTAAATTGAAAGTATCATGTGTTACTTCCTTAAAAAATTTTCAGTTTTAAAGGGTCTTAATCTACTCGCACTTTGACCATTTTGCTATCACCTTGACGTGATTGGATAAAGAGAAAGGAAAAAAAATCTTTTTAAACCATATTAAATTATTTTGTTAATCTAATATTCTTTTGTAGCCAGAAAACTTAAAAATAAGGAGGAATATATTTTCTTGTTTAAACTAGTAATTACATTTTTCTTGTGTATTTTAACTGATTGTTCTAGCTTTCCTTTACATATTAATGGGATTTCTATAAAATCAACAAGTACAATTGGATGATTAGTTAATCCTCATGCTTGCTAATTGGTTATTCTCACACAAGTCTTAGTCAGAATAATCAGAAACACTAATTTTTATTAGATGGTTTTGTGAGTTATGACAGTAATTCATTGAATGAACAACTTTGAATTAAAAAAAGTAATGATAAATAATGACAATTTCAATTAAATGATTATTTTACATTATACTGCGTTAATTTTCCAGATTTAGTGGCAAGGCAGTAAATAAAGTTATTTTAACTGAGTTTTTATAGATTGTATAAATTTGTAAATTCAGTTCATGGCATGGAGAGTTTTTAAAATACAATAATATAGTGAAGAGTATTGAAAAACAAAATTATTTGTAGATCTACAAATAAGTAAAGAATTTTGAGGTGATCCCCACCCTTGAATACCTACATTTCATTGACCATGAGAAAATCATGGTTGTGTGAGAAATAATCCAGCAACTTTCATACTGTCCTTGAATCCTATTAGAATATTCAACAATTGTCTAAAGTGTCAACCTGTTAAGATTGTTTGAGATTGACTCAGTAGGCTAGGAGTAATTAACCAACAGGCTTTACAAACCACAAATAGGGTGACGTTAATATCTGACTCCCTTAGAACAATTCCCATAGTTCATTATGTTAACATACAAATTTTGGTTGAGATTGACCCAGTAAGCCATAGAAGTTAGGGTACAAACACAGATTTTGTCTATATAGATTCACATACTTTTACAGTGGATAAAATATTTATTTTCAATCATCACTTTTTTTAATGATGTAGAAGGGTTTTTATGCTCATTTTCTGGTATTTTGAATGAGACATTGAAGAAAAAGACTTACCATGTTACTTCCATTTAATGTCAGTAATTCAAATATGTTTAGTGTGCTATATTTTTAATCCTGATTGAGAAATACAATAATAATGTGGAATTTTAACAATAGCTGAAGTAAATTATTAAAACAAGTAAGCATGTTCATTGTAACACTGATGATTAATGTCCACTAGCTGTTACTGTGACTTTGCCATTCTCTCATAAATTTATAATTACTCATTTATGTACCTGAACTGTAAGCATTGCAATAATGACTATGTGACTGATAGATCAACAGCTAACTGAGCAGGTAGTAATGGTAAGTTCAAGTAAAGAACTAGTTACAATTGCTTACAATTTGAGAGCATTTTAAAACTTTACATGATTTAAATGATTTAATTAAAATGAAAACTAATGTCATACATTACAATATCCTGTAAAACATAAAAAGAGTGAAATGATTGTGTAAAGCAATATTTTAATGAATTTAATATTTGAATGGGGTTTTATAATCTTTCAGATTGAAACAGAAGACGGGACGTCCTCGCTCTTGGGATCTTTCCAATATGGCAGTATCTGAAGATTCTGATTCATCAGCAGCTTGCGAACCTCACCAGGCTGGTAACGTCGGAGGTAGTGGTTCCACGGCCAACAGTGGTAAGAAAATCTCTGCATTGAAATCGCACCATTCGTCAACATCATTGTCGTCAGCTGACACAAGGCCGCCACCAACAGCTGAAACCTGCATTACTAAGTATTCTGCTCGAGCCAGTCGTCTTGTGAACCAAGAGAAAACAGTTTTGACTGTTACAGGTGGTTGTGGTTACATTAACTGGAAGAAAGCTGGAGAAAAACAGAGTGAAAGAAAAGAAGCGCACATCATTATGTGGGAAATGAAACTGTGACCTGTATATACTGGTGCTTTAAGAGTAGATAATGAACTTTCCTACGTGAGTTTTTATATGAACAACTGTTCGAGTTTATTTTGAAATATACATCAGGTTGCTTTCAGACTGTATATATTGTATAGCCGTAGACAAAATCTGCTTGTATTTGTATAGTGACTTACTTGATTTGTAAGTTTTCAACTCTTGATATATATAAATATATATATATATATATATATATATATATAAATTTTTCTATCCTCAACAGCAGCTACAGGATCATAATATAATTTCTTTCAAAACTAACCTTAAGTTCAATTTGGCACAAAAAACGTTAGACAAGCTGTTAATTCCATGTCTTAAAATTTCAAGTTTTTGTTTTGCAGAGAGTGTGCCAAATAATGTACTTGTTCATCATGTGGTTTCAGTATTGTTTTAAATAACAAAAAAATTATGTTGCCTTCAATTAAAGAAAGAAACATAATTTAGACAGCACGTAAAAACGGCTTCTATTTGGAACACCCACACCAGGTTATAAATGAAGCATCAATTGCTTTTATTTTGTATAAGAAAACCTTCCAAAATTAGTAAAAATGTGTGATGTCACATACTAAAGATAGCATTTACCATAGTTTCTATATAAAGCACTGAAGCTGGTTTAGGTGTGTCATGAAAATGATCTATGCTGTGTACATTCTTCATCAAGTATAACATGGTTTATACTGTGTACATTCTATATTAAGTATAATATAGTTTGTTGTGTACTTTCTGCATAAAGTGCTACATGTTTTATGTAGTATAGGTTCTGTATCAGATAATGCACGTGGTTTTTGTGGTGGACATTCTGAATCAAGTACTACACATGGTTTATGTAATGTACATTCTACATGAAGTACATGTGATATATATACTTAACTTCTGTGTATACTTCAGCATTTAAAATATGCTGCAGAGTAGGTTATTTGTGATGTTTCATCTGCTTATTGTAGAAAGGTCTTTTAAACAGGTTACGTGTGCCTTCTTAAAGCTAACAATTGAAAAGCATGTGATGTTCGAGTGGTGCCTTAATCTAGGAACTGAGGTTGATGTTAAGGTAGTTTGCTTCTTGGCAAATTAAGTGTCAGTTTTAACTCAGGGGATAATATTAAAAGATTATTCATTTTAAAACTAAACACAAAACACCAGCAATACAGTTAATTGTTTCAAGAGACAGTATTTAAAAAAATACTGTTTTATATTGAATTGTTAGTATATTAACATTTTGAAAATATTTTACAATGAACCTTTCAATATTTATTTGTATCCATACATGTAATAGAAGCTTTCTATTACAATAGTTTATTTAAAAAAAAACAACTCTCTTCCAGTTTGGTATTTTTCAGCAGTATGTATTGTACAGTTGTACAACAGAAGTGGTATATTTTTAAATATGAAAGATGTTGACAGAAGTATATGCTTTGGATATTTTATGTGGATGCTTTTTTTTTTTTTTTTTGGCAACTGTATAACAGCATTTTTGAGCATGACCATGTATAGAAAGTTTTTTTATTCATAAATTGTTTATTTTACTTACATCATACATTTTTTTTATTGTAAAGATCTGAGTGCTGATGTTATATGGGTAGTTTTTTGTTCCCCGATCATATCAGCTTCTAGTTTTAAAGCTCTGTCTAGCGGGTTCTTTTTTTTTTGTAAATGTATATTTTATTTGCCACTGTTCTGACTGATAAAAGCATAAATAAACTGAACTTTATATAGCCACTCGTTGTGAACATTGTCAAGTTCAGTCTTGCTTGGTTTATTGTCACTTAGATTATTGATAAATGCCCAAAGCACTGTTACATTTTGAGTGTGAATGAACTTTCAACATCACAAGGAAGAAGTTACATTGAAAACCAGAAATGCCATCATACTTATAAAATAATCATTATGGAATATATTCAGCTATAAAAAATCTGTTTCTGGAACACATTCAATTTTTTAAACTTCAAACGATTTTGGTAGTACCTATAAATTGTATCTTATTTAACAAAGAAATGAGTGAAAACATAGATTTTCTTTACAGTTATGAAAATGCTGTTACTTACATTTTGCATGTTCTATATCTAATCAAGAAAAAAGTATATTTGCTTCCTGAATGAAAACTGTGGCATGTATGATACTTGTTAACATTGCTTATATAAAAACAAAATTATTGTTTTAATATGCTTTTGATCAAAATACACACAACAGACTAGAGGTTTAAGGAATAGATTTTAAAAGAAAATATGAGTAAAGTTAATACACTTGTCTTTAATGTTTAAATAAGTACATGGTATTATAATGGACATTTCGTACTTTTAAGGTGCATGCTAGTACTTGAATTGGATATGCATCCAAAATATGGTGCTAAAAATATTAGACATTGTACACAGGGAATCAGAATGTTTTTTTATCGTAGTAATGATTTTAAATGCCACAAAACTGAAGGCAGACCATCAACATCAGTACAAACTTCTTTAAATTTCTGACATAAAAAGGTAAAAGACTTAACTGTATCTCTAACTAATTGGTAGAATGGATAAGTTTTTACTACTTATATACTGGTATTAATAATAAATTTCTATTCAAAGTAAGTTGCATACTTGTGTCAAAATTAAAAATCAATGAAGTAAAGAGTGCAGAATAACTGGTGGTTTTTCAACACTGATACAGATTATTATACCTGAATATATTCCATAATGATTTTTATTTGACAGTTGTGATGACATTTCTAGTTTTGAATATAACTTCTGCCTCGTGATGGCAGTTTATTCATACTCTAAATGTAACAGTGTTTTGGGCATTCATCAGAAATCTACCTGATGTACATGGATGTTGTACTGTCAAAACCTTTAATTCCAGAGACAGACATTTACCTGAAAGTACACCCAACCTAACATTGATGAACTATTCTCAGTAATTTTACTTGGTAGTACACAAAAAATGACTGGTGAAATTCCTACCTGAAGTTTAATGCATATTTTAACAGTACAACTTCTCTGTGAGACTTCATTACCCAATTCAAGTTCCATGCATTTTGGTTCAAACACAATTTTTATTTGTTGGCTAATTAAAAAACTATTCATGTTTTTACAAGTATAATATAGTGTAAATTTAGATATCTATCTAGCACATTCTTGTCATAAATATTGGTCTGAAAAAGTGATAATCACCTTTTGAAGGTTCCCTGTTTTGATATGTTATCTTCATGACCAAAAGATACAAGTATTTTCTTATTGTATTCTTCACATTTCATGCTGATATCACATAAATATCACACTCGCATAAGACAGTGCAATAAATATGTCATCAAAACTTGGTGAAAATGAAAACGGTAGTTTTTTGTTATTTTTTTTTTCAGGAATCAGCTATTAAAACGATGGTTGCCTGTTTTAACATTTTGTCCTTACAGGTTTCATGTTACTAGCATGCACTTTCTTTATAACTTTGCATTACTTATACAGGATTATACAGTTCATTGTAGCAATAAGAAACATTGTCAGTTAATAAATATTTTCATCCTACTGTTTACATTTGGTGGAATTTGTAAATTCATGTAAACTGATGATTTTGTGTATCACTACATTTAACTGGAGTGTTGAAAATCTCTTAATACTACCTGATGGTATATTATGTAAATCTGCAGAATTCTAAAACTTCTGGTTTTTTATATATATAAAAGAAATGATGCTTTCTTGTAATGTTAAATTTTCAAGTGTACCAAGTAAGATGTGGAATATTATCATAGTTATTATTTATCCCTTAATATTAAATTGCATTGTGTATAGTAGGGGTTATTTTCACAGATCAACTTCACACTTATCAGTGATTTCATCCATTAATATGAAATTGTATCTTCACTAAACAACTCTCAGGAATTTAGATGAGAACATTTTGGCTGTGGATATTATGATGTCAACTGTCGAGGTCTCAGCATCCAGGGTGCTTGAAGATAGATTATCTTGCTTTCCTTGCATCAGTTAAGTGCTATTTGCTTGGATCCTGAGTAGTTTTGCTTTAATAGAAGAGTAAATTTTGGCATAATGAATATTAGATTTTAAAATGCATAGTTTGTTGGTGAAGGAAGCAAGGTTTGTGGTAAGGTCAATCAGATGAAATGGCATCATGTACAGTAAGGTATATTTTTAGAGGCAACAGTGATTTCATCCATTAATATAAAGCTGGGGGTATTCTAAACTATCTACCTTTATCACACTTATATCTTTGATATTAGTTTACTAATTACACTGTGAAATGTAAGAGAATATTTCAGCACGTTTATGGTTATCAACACTTTTATACTTTAATATTATTTCACTAATTACATTGAGTAGCTTTTTTTTTAACCTTTTCATATCGAGTAGGTCAAATTGCACGTCATAACCTTTCACACAGTTACATTCAAAATGTAATTAATATGCTTTATTATCAATATCTACAGATGTTTTTCTTCATCAAAATTTAGTTAACAAATAAAAATTTAACATTAAGTTTCAAGTTCTTAACTGTATGAAGAAATGTAAAAAAAACAACTTAATCTCTAGCATGAGAACTGTGATGTTTGTTTCCTGTGTCATCCTTTTCCTTTAACTTATTTATTACCCTTCTGAGATGCATGGAATTCAATGTAAGTTACTCAGAATTATTGCTGAAGCAAAATAAATTTTATAGCCTTCAATCTCATTTGGTTTGAGAGCCATAAGCTAGAAAATGAGACTCCTCCTGCCACATCGTTTCTTTCACAAATTGTTAGTAGTACTCTTTGATGTTTAATATTATTTATAACCAACAGAAAGCCAAAGTCTCAATCTGACTAACAACATATTACATTGTTTTCTGTGCACATGGTTATCAGTTTTGCTTCCAGATCAAGCTTGATTCCAAAGGGAAAGACATCAATGAACTTTATGTAATTTCTAACAGCTCTTGTCACAGAGTAAGAAAGCAAGAATAACTGTGGTAGTTATGAGGCATATTCTGTTTTTACATGTTATTATTCTGTGTTTTTTAGAGTAGTAATTAATTAAATAAAAATTATTTATTGCAGTTGTACCGTTAGTATAAAAAAATTGAAATGTCATCAACAATTGACAGCAAAATAAGAAGACTCGAGTGAGTACTGGATTTCTTGTTTTTCATGTGTATTCTTTATTTAGTGATATAAAAGTAATTAAAATGTAAAGATTAGAAACTTTCTATGTTAGATTAGGTATAGTGGGTTCCTGTCATACATTACATTGCTCTGCATCATTTCATTAGTAAAGTGTTCACCAATTAATACCCACATATTAAACAATATTGCTTTATTTCATTACTAAAGCATTCCAACATTGTTGACTGACTTTTCCAGGTACCATGTTTACCAATACTACTAATATTTTTGAAAAAATGTCACTTTGTTTCATTACTAGTGTTTAACCTTTCTATGCAGACATCCTTTATTGTGCACTTCACAAGGATTTTTAGTGAATTACATTCAATTAGAAACGTTTTAGGTTAGATTAGGTTCAGTGGGTCCTCGTTACACATTGCAGTTCTCTGCATTGTTTCATTATTAATGTGTTCAGTCAGTACCCATGTATGAAACAACTCTGCTTTGTTTCTTTACTAAAGTGTTCCAACATTGTTGACTGCTTTTCCAGGTACTGTGTTTACTAGTTACGACCAATATTTTTGAAGCAGTTACCTTGCTTCATTACTAGTGTTAACCTCTCTGCCTAGGCATCCTTTATTGTGCACTTCACAAGGATTTTTAGTGAGTTACATTCAAAATTCAATTATACTACTTTTTGTTTATGTTACACCAATTTGTATAGCATGAAATCATAGTTAATGACCCATATTTTAACAGTATACAAGTTTTAAGTTCTTAATTTAATAATGCAATACTTATTTCTCTAGGCACTTGATTTGCAATCTGAAGGTATAGGGTTCAAATTGCAGATGGCTCTCATATAGCTTTGCAGATACTCAAAACAAAGCAGTTTCTAATTTATTTACCACCTTTCCAATAAATAGGAAAGTTAATATGAATTACTCACTATAATGTTGTTATTACTTTGACAAAGTATAATTTCATTAGCCTTCAATCTTGTTTGGTTACAAGCTTTGTTCCCATGGTAAAGATATTACACAGTTGGTCAATTCAACTGAGCCTGAACAACTTTACCAAGCATAGTGTTCACCAATTACCACCTTAGCCGTAGCTTAAAAACAAGCCATGTTCCATATTTTAAAAGAGTTATTTAAGAGTGGATGGAAACTTTTCAGGAATGCATCCCCCCTCCTTAATACATGTAAATATTTATTTAATGTGTTACACTATGTCATTTCAGATGTAAGTCCCACTTTTACAAGATACATTTGTGAGTAGCCCATGTGTTATGTAATTTGATTGGGTAACGTGAGCTGCACATTAAGCAAGTAACTTCATACATTAATGGTTTAGACATGGATCATAGGGCAATAAAATTTAAGCACAACTTAAGTATTCTGTTATGATATTTAAACTATTTAGGATAAACAAATTAAGTTTCATTTTACAATTTGAAGTTATTCTAGAAAGAAAAAAAAGGATAATTTAGGTTTACATCTATATATTTTTGGTGGTTACAAAATCAATCAAATAGACCAACCTTATGCAGAATAAGGGTAGAGAAAATAACAAATAAACCATGAAATATTTCTGAAAAAAAAATTATTGATGGGATTTTATATATTATCCAAATGAAATCATAAAAGGAGTGTTCTTAATTTTAATATGAAATACACTTTACACTCAGAGCAGTCGACAGTTCAACAGCATAAATATTAAAGTTCATAAAAAGTACTGAATTCATTTTTTTTTTGTAAAAGGCTTTTAAAGTTTAATAAAAGCTTGCCAAATTTCATGAAGCTACTACCATGGTTACAAGGTTCTGTAAAATACAGGTGCCCATCCTGATAGGCTTAATAGATTAAAGATAAACAGTAAAATACAAACTAGTGATTGATGTATCATTTTAAACACTTTGAAGAATTAACTTTAAGTTACATTTATACATTTTCATAATTTACGATATATCAACAGCACCTGTTATTTTAAACAAGTATTACAATCACTCACAAGCTAAAGTATAGTCATATAAATTTACACTTCAATAAATTGACTCTTACACTAATTAAAAAAATTATACTGTACACTTATCTTGGTAAACAAAAGAGATAACTTTAGAGTTCAATTTGTCAGCATACTACACATAAAAATTTGTTGAAGAATTTGAGGCAGTTCACTGGTATTCATACACAGGAATGCTCGTCCAGGTGGTAGCTGTCGTGACAATCTACATGAAATATGCCAGAATGAGTTATTTTCCACTCCACCTGCAGTCTACATTCAGTTGAACTATTGTCAGCTGCACATACATTTAACATAAAATGGATACTCAGTCAAATTTACTGATACTGAAAAATCAAAACCCGTCATTAAAAGACATGAACCAAAAGTAGATGCATCAGAAAAATGCCTGGTTTAGTTACGATACTTAAACATGGACTGATAACAACAATGATATTGCAATATTTGAGACCCCTACCACACACCTAAACCATCCCAGCTTTCAATGAGTTATGCTTATCAAATACATCACCCATCATAGCTGAATGTAAAAATATTTTAAAATTTAAGAACAAAAGTTATTACACTGTTACTTTTTATTTCGATAACAATAAAGCTCACAGGTATTCTTAATACAATTTTGGTGTTAAAGTACAAGAAGATTTTCTAACATTGCCTTTCAATACTTTTTTTTTTTTTTTTAGAAAAATACAATCAAACTGAATTACAATAGTATTCTGAAGAAATAAAACTTAGTAGTAACTTATGTAATTTGTACCTTATAGCATAAGGTAAAGAAAAACTTACTCTCTTCTCAGAATGATTTTATGGTTCATGCAAATAGCATAGAATGAAAATCTATGATAGTAGTTTTATGATAGTTTTTCTCAAAATAATTCAAATTTTAAGGCTAGAAATTCAAAAAATGTGTTTATGAAACTTACATTAGGTATATCAAGAAAATATTAACCTATAAATAAGTCTTACCTCATACTCAATAAAGTTTGAAAATTCATGTTTACATTTAATTGGTAGACTGTTAATAAATTCAGTCAGAGAACAATACTCAGTTGTGCCATTAGTGATCTCAAGATGTACCCTATGCATTATACATGATGTTCAAATAGAGATCTGGACAATAACCTGGTTTCAAATACAAGCGTCTAAGTCACTCCAAAGTTAGAAACAGGCAATTTTTCTCAGTGCAGTTTCTATAAACATGTAACTGTATAAAAGCCTTGGCTGTGGAGATGGAATCAAATAAACTGATAAGTGTTGTAGAAATTCAACAGTGAGATGAACAGCTCTATATAAGGTTTTTGTTTATTGATGAATCATAGTTTATGTTTCTCAGTAATAATAAATAGAAATATATTCACAGAATTAAATAGTGGCAACACTAATACCAAAGTAAAACAACCACTCAGATACATTAGTTTGAAACTATGGAGCTTTTGGAGTTGCAATGCCTTCATTTGTATTGAATACTTAGCAAAAAGTTAAAGCACACTGACAGTGGAGAAATATGGACAGATCTTGATATACTATAGTATTCCTTTAGGAATGTGCCTAATTGGCCAGTGGTTTCAGTAATATAATAATCCTAACTGTGTGATGAACATGGTAAAAATTACCAGGAGAAGAAACAGGCAGTTATAAAGCTGGAACTCCTGCCCAGCACTGCCCAAGTTTCATATTTGAAGATGTCTGATGTAATTTGGACATAAATAAATAAATAAACTTACAGAATTGTCTGACATGCCACAGAGTATATGAAGGAACATTCCAAATACTTTCATCAAAAAGTTATATTACAGCATACTCAACAGATGTCCTATGAAACAGTAAGTTTTACATTTTTTTTATATTTCCTTTCATTATTTGTAAAATTTTATTCAAACACATGCATTCAGTTTTCAAAATTGCAGTTTGTGAGATGGGTCTACAGGTGATGAAATTGGACTTGCTGTGACAGTAGGCTGCTATTAAATCAATTAGATTTACAATTACATTTGAATTAAAGTAATTTCATAACTGAGTAAAGTTAATACAAATTACCATATAGGTCAGAACAAAGTTTAAGTCCCAATAATAAGGGGTATAATTGAGATGTATATATATAAGAATACCACATATTTTACCTACTAATTTTAATATAGTAGTTTTGGAGAAAATTAATGATTATATGTATGTGAAGTTTTCACATATTACACAGTGAAGTTGAGATTATTTTGTTCTAGTTGCATTTGTTCTTTGTATTTTCTGGACACTGCAGCCAACAACCTAGAACAATTGATAATGTCTGGTGCTCCCAGAATAACTATTCATGCTGTTCCCATGAGTGTGAGCGAAACTGAAGTATGTGCATCATTGTACATGCAAGATATCTGTCAAGACTTAGACCAAATGAATTAATCTGTACAGAACACCCACTTGAGTATCCCATCCCAGAATGTCAAAGAGAGAATGGAGATAACTTTGAGTTAGTTCCAAGAGAGGATAAAGCCATAAGTGGCTCAACTCCAACAGACCATCCTATCCCAGCACCCATTTTGAGCTAACTATGATAAACCCAGCTGAAGGATAACATCCTTGCACTTCACTGCAACCTCACTGGTATCTAGTATGAGGCAATGCTATCCAGATCTCTCATGGTTTACCTGATGATGCCTCAACCAGAACATTGTCCTGAAAGTGAAGAGTGAAGCATTTATTTTGTTTGTGAAGCACTGGGTTGTTTTCAAGTTAACTGTCAGTAACATGCTAAGCAGCTAGGTACACAAGGCCGTTGCTTCCAATCAATGGCACAGCAGGTTGAATTTAGCAAAGTAATTGGTGAACAACACAGCCACTGGCTACAGCTCCTCAAAAACCAACACAATGCAAGATGAGCCAAGCTAGCAACTTGGGGGAACAGAATAAAAAAAACTTGTGCTGAAAATTTTGGTGGACATCCTGGCTCACTCAAAGCACATGTCTTTCAGAGTACAAAGGCAATATAGATTTCCTAGTGATAAAGTAGTGGCCAGAATGCTGTTAAATTCTTAATATATCAAGAATTCTGAGCAAATCCACAACTCTACCAGTTGACCCAAACTTTGCTCTGGCAAATAGAGAAAAGATAACAATGGAAAGGTGACTCTTTTACCATGTCTGAAAAGCATCACTTACAGAATTAAAGTTGCCATCAATAACCTTGGTTCCAACACAGTCTTATATCTACTCACAAAAAACTATCTTTATCTTCTTTCTGTCCTCTAAGCAATGCTAAACAATGCATGCTCAGCACACCAGTCTATATACCCCATTAATTGTGTACCATATTTGAACACATACAAGCCATGTGACAATCCTCCACCAAAAGTACTGTGTCAACTATATTGAGTGAGAATAGCAGAGGGAGCTAGCTGCACCAAAAGTACTGTGTAAACTATACTGGTGCAGCTAGCTCCCTCTGCTATTTTCACTCAATCCTTACTTTCTCAATTGGCACGGCCATGTTTAGACATGTTTTTTTCATAGGTAGCTACCATTTATGATTGTGCTCCTTGGCCATTTCAAATTATTTTCAAGTTTTATTTTGCTACTTTTTTACTCAATTATTTCAACATTTTTTTTTTATTTGTTTCTTGTTCCCAAATTACAAGCAATCTTAGTATGAACTCAAGATTCAATATGTCAAATATGGAAATTCCCATTACTACTGCAAATGCCACTGGTATATGACACTTCAGGAATTGGATTCAACTTCATTTGCACAGGAGGTATAGCCATTAACTTGCATGGAGATAGATTTACACGCTAATCCACTGCTTTCTTCTTTACAACTGACAGTGTTTCTGAAGAAGAATACAATCAAGAAGATTACTTGGTCTTTTTTTTTTTTTCCTGGCACCTTATTTTGGTCCGTCTCACACTACACCTCTTCACAAGCTTTCCACTTTTTAACAGCTCGTTAATCAGGTTGTCAGTTGAGGCATATTCTGGTTTTGCTAAAGACGTTGGTGATTTTGTTAGTTTTCTTTATTCCTGCTTCAACTGCTTCCCATTCTTCCACTGGACTAGTGGTAAGTTTATCATTTTGTACACTTCCCATCTGGCAAATAGTAAATACACCCATGGTAGGTGTGGTTCAAATGCTCTATGTGTAGCTTTCTCTTTCTTTACACGGGGGGAGAACTAAGTATTTCACATCATCAGTGCTCAGACAGTGGTAAGTTAGACATTTACTGTCCTTTGTATTCTATTAATTTAAATGAACTGTAAATTAAACATTGATTACTACTTTGTTTTCTAAGCAGTTCTAGTCATTTTGCACATTTGTTGATATACTTTGAGGCTACAAAATACATAATATCTATAACTTTATCTATAGATAGTTTGTATGTTACATATTCATTTCTATGAGTCACATTTAATTCATTGTTTTATCTGACTCGCCATATTAACTGTGTGCCTTATAATCCTAATTATCATCAGTGTTGGACTTACATGTTCTTTATTGTCTAAGTTAATTTTGATTAATTATAAGTTAAATATTGATTATCATTTTGTTTCCTTGATAATTTCATTCACTGTACATATTTGTTATCAATCCATACTTTGTGGAATAGGTAAATTTAAATGGTTTGTCAGTTCAATATTCATAAATCCTTTGTACACCAGGTATAGTTTGTATATTACATATCATTACTACTAGTAACATCTAATTCATTGTTCTGTTTGGAGTTTTTCTTTATTATCCAGTATGTGCCTTATAATCCTAATTTTCATAATCATGGGCACAAATTTCTTTTGGCTTTGCTAACTCACTGATGCATTTGTTTCTTTCCTATTCATAGAGCTGAACTTTGCTTCAGCTCCTTCTCTTACATACTTATTACTAGAAACCAAGTTCTCTCTATGTAATCTATAATTCATGGTTTGTCCCCACACTGTTAATAGTTATTTATTGCTTGAAGTGTTCCAGTTCAGGGCCCTAACGTTTGGACTAACCTTGACTCTTAAATTTTTTGTCAGGTGGTACTAACTTTTGACTGATATCTTCACTCAATAGGTCTTTACACTTATTATTATGTGGATGACTGGGTCCTATTCGGTTATTTCCATTCACAGTCCAGAGACGGCACTCTACTGTTAATAAAAGAAGCTGTACAGATGAGATTTTTTCATAAAAAGGGAAAAGTGCATTATTATTCCTGTTCAATTTCACATTCCTACCTCAGTTAAGTCCAGCCTTTTCTTCTTTGCCTTTAGGATATGGAGCAAGCAGTTCACAAGGCCATCATCTCACATTCTCTTTTGGAAATGTAGACTTCCCTGGCAGCTTTTATTTCAATAGAGCATGTTCAAATGCATTCCCTTCTGTGAGAACTCCTAAATCAGTGGAACTTCTACTCAGTTCTCTTGGACCAACCTTCTATCCTTCACTCCCCCATCAGAACTAACTTGGTTGGGTAGTTTGGCATAAACCAGACTATGGTAAAGATGCTGCTCTCTCTGCCTCAGCCAGATTTACACCTCTTCCCCGACTCTTCTTTGCAGGGTTTGGATGCTTACATCATCTCCCAGGAAATTTCCAGCCTCTGATCAATCAAGGGGTTTTCTCTCTATATTTCCATTTTGTCAAGCTTTATTTATCCCACTTCCTTCTTCTCCTGCTGGGGAGGGTGGTTATGGTACACTGACAATTACATAATGGCCATTTATAACACCAAACACAGGTGGACCAATTACAGATTTCCATACTTTTAGATCCTTGATCTTTTCTGGGCTTACAGTCACCGCATTGTGGTCTTCACTTGCCATATTCCTAGCACCCTAAATCTGGTTGCAGAGAGATTACCTTGTCCCAACAAGATTCTTCCCACAAAGTGGTCCCTCAATTCACAAATCTTTCAGTAAGTGTATTAACTGTTGGGAACACCTCATATATGCCTTCACCATCCATTGGTACACCAAATTTCCTTCTCTTGGGCTCTCATTCCACACCCATTAACTCTGTGGGTGGGTGAATTCGGTCAAGATTAGAGGTGTCTTCACATCTGTGCTTACCCTCCTGTTTGACTCTGCTCCAGAGTTTTATTCCCATTCCAGCTAGTAATTCTGTATTAGTCGACATAGCCATGGCTCTCACTGCTCTGACCTTTACATGTACAACCTCCCTTATCCTTACATCTATCTCGGTCTCTACTTTGTCAACCTCGGTTCAACATTGTTCATTCAAACATCACTAATGTCCATCTTTATGCACGGCTTTTATCGGGTGGATTGCCTTAACAAAGGACTGGCTTCACGTGTTGATCATTTTTTCTCCCTATCCATAAGACGTTCATTCATGTCCATTTACCAAAAGCAACAGTCTACCTTCCACCTTTGGTCCTTTTGATGTGCTTTCCATTTTTCCCAGTTCCTCACCTGGTTGTTTGACAAATACTTTTCCACTTCAACCATATATAGCTCTCAGGTAACCTTGCTGAACACCTCCCAGTTTCATAAAGTTTTGTCTTGTCCTGTCATTTCCCTCCTTTTCCATTAATTTCAAGTCATTAATCCTATATGTTCTTTTATGTCCTTTCTCATTCTCCCTTTGAGCCTTGGTCTACATGTTACATGTACCATCTCTCCTTCAATAGCTATTTACCTGCATCCATCGTTAACGAAATATTTCTGCTATTCACATTCTCCATATCCTATACCATTCCTATTACTTCGTCCTTTATCCTGACTGGTCTTTACTCCCTAAAAATCTCTGCTAGCTGTGAAGGAGGTTTGAGTATCACACCCATTCACTTACCTTCATCTCCCACACTCTAATTTTCACTGGCTTCTTTGTCCAGTCCATTTCTTACGGTGTTATATGGTATGTTCTACCTCCTTTTGAAGTTCACGTTCCCAATTTTTTATTCCCTGAAATCCTTCTGTTTCCCATGATCTATCTCCTGTCAAGATAACTGGTTGAGTTCATCAACTTGTCAGATTTGCATATTTGGACTTATCCATGGAAGATCACCAACTCCACAATGTTTCTTTTCATCATATTACCATGTTTTTGCTGCTCCCCTTTACTGTCCATTGGAGAAAATTGTTCAAGTTGGAAAGTGGACTACTCCCAATACTTTCATTGCTTTTTACCTGCATGATCTGGCTGTATCTTTGTCAGGTGGATATCATTTTCCATCTTGTGGTGATTCTACACTCATTTGTTCACCTTTGAATAGGGTAAGCCTCCTCATTTCCTCTCATTTATATATATATATATTTTTCCACTGCAAATTGGATCCTACTTTGTGGCAACTGTTGCATGGTCAGGTATGCTTTGTCTTTAACACACACTATTTAGTGTTTGCATTGTAATACTCCCTCTAGAGATGAGGTATTCCACAAGACCAATGGTAGCATCCTCAGTATATATATTTCTAGACATCTGTAAGTTGAACTCAGTTGTGGGCTATGACTCATGGACTTACAGAGCAAAGCAGAAGGGGATTTCTGCCCATCCCTGCCAACCCTTTGACTAAATATATTGGTGTCAGTCTCCACATTCTCTGGTGTGATGTTCCTCCAGATTCCCCACCATATTTAGTTCACACCTTTTTTCTTTCAGTGGAGCATGAGTCCTTAACACTTCCAGTATACCATGAAGACTTCCTCCTTAATGCACTGTAAAATTTTATATTACCACATGTATTCATGGTTATACATTTAGTGAAAAGAGGGAAAAGTTGGTTCCCTTCATTCCATTTTCATCTGGATACTAGTTCCCAAGTGAACAGCTACTAGTAGGTGCAGGACCACCCTATATCTGATTCTCCTCATAATACCAGGTTTGGTATTTGCCAATGGTTGTGTGAAGTAGAGACCCCTCTTATTTTTAATTCCAGTTGTACGATATTCTTTTCCTGCTTCCATGGTTGAAGCTGGGCACTTTGTCTGCATTGTAATACTCGCAGCAGAATGTTCATACATTTGTCATATGGTTGAGCAAATGTTCCAGGACCTCCTCATAATTCTGTTTGCAAGATGTCTCTTCCCTGTATTTGTGTTTGGGTAAGTTATAATTTCTGCTTGTAATACCAGTTACAGATCTTGTTCTGTTCTTGTAGTTGAGTTAAGGAAATGCTATGACCCAATAATGACAGGTATAGTTTGCTACACTTCATGTTCCTTTGGTGGATTTGGAAGATTGCATGGTTTCAGGTGAATGCTCACGTCCTCTTTGTAATTCCACTATACTCATGTTACACAATACTTTTTTTATCTGTTTTGATACTCAACCTCCTAATGCCAAGGATGAATTATAGAGCCTTGTCTGTCTGATTGTGCATCTACATTGCTTATTCAGTTTATATTTTACTATGGATTGCATCTTTCCAACCAAATTGCTCTTTGGAACATCTTTTTTTTTTCCATCCATATAAGATTCATTTCCTCCTTCAAGGGCAAAGAGCTTACCTGTTACAGATGTAGAGTGGTATTCCATGTGTGCTTCGCTTTCATTCTGGATGATTTCAATGTTGAGCACCTTCACCTTTGTAATGTGGGATTCTAACTTTATTGAGAAAAGGTAAGACCACATCAGAAGTTAACATTTTTCTCACACTGGAAATGTATTTCTGACAAGTACTTCTTACCCTTCTTCCACACTGTCTGTGTTATGTTTTTCGTCTACCTATTCTCAAAAATGGGAATAGCAGTGGGAGCTAGCTGTACCAATACTGGTGGTGTAGCACTATTAGTGGAGAGTAGTCACATGATATGCACATGTTCAAAAATGGCATGAAATTGATGGGGGTATATAGACTAGTGCTCTGAGCATTAAAACTTTTTACCAGTGTTTGGAGGGCAAAAATATCGAGACAGCTTTATGTGAAAGAAAGTAAGTATCTACTGGGTTGAAGAAAAGTCAAACACCATCAAACAAATACAGACACAACATGTATGATTAACTAGCCAGAGTATTTGGTTATTTCCAACTGTGATTGTACAGAAGAAGAAAAGCATGCTCAGGTCCTCCACTTATTTTGGATGGCTGAATGCAATAACATGAAGTGACATCTTTCCATTACAGTTAACAGCTGAATGTTTGGATGCATTGGAAAGAGCCTGACAGTTCTATATGTTAAAGTTGGTATTGGTATTTGGATGCTGACAAGTTAAGCTGGATGATGTATATAAATTTCATGTCATACTGTTTGGCCCATCACTTTTCAAAAGGCTAATGTAGTTTACACTCAAGGGCAGCAATGGGAGAAGTGTTTGATACATGTTAACAATGTCTTGGTGTTTTGTTGCCTGTTTGAGTCTATGGCTTAGAACCTAAAAATAGTATTCCACCATAAAAAACAAAAGGGCAGGCTTGAAACTGAAACCATTAAAATGTGCATTAATGCATATGGAATGAAATATTTTAGTCATATTGTTGGTGGAAGTGAAAACTTATGGTTCTTGTTGAAACTTAAGTAATGGAAGATTAACCTCAACCTGCAACCAAATGATAAGTCTGCAGTTTCCTAGGTCTTAAATCATACTAAAACCAGTTTATGGCCAACTTTTGTAAGATGATAACACCATTGCTTGAGAAATAAAAATAAATTGAGTTTGTAAACATATTACGATGCCATGGTTACTGAGATCTAACTTACATGATGTCAGTCTCTTTTAAGTTTTCCAAGTGACAATGTGTTATGATGATAAATATGAATAGCAATATATGTATATAATTATGTGGTTAACACATTCACAATATTACATGAAGTCATTAATGAGTGTTGTATAACACAAATTGATCAATTACCTAATTGTTAACTGTTATTACTATACTGGAAGTTATTATTTGAAAGTATCAGTGTGCCTGTTATTTTAATTAATATTTCTAGAAGGTTTCAATCTTGACAGTAAAATATTCAGTAAGTAATGAACTTTAAAGAAAGATTAAGTACAATGGAGACACACACATTACTGCCTGTTGTTTCCAGTTAAATTAGTGCAAGGTGTGTTGATTGGATCACATTGAATTATGTATGAATGGGTGAAATAAATATTACATCAAATGCAATCTTGATGTATCTACTTTTTATTTTATTGTGGTTGAATATTTTTAGTCATGCATATTTTAATATTTTATGAGCACAAAGTGCAGCTTAAGATGCATGATAATGCATGCTGTAAATGAACTAGTAGAGAAAAAAGAAGTAACAACTGCAAGGTGAAACTTTGAAAATTGCACTTAGCTAGCACTAAAACTGGATCTGGAAGAGATCCCAAGGGAGAGATGATGAATAGGTTGGAGTCTTTTATCTCAAGTCAGTCCAGGTGTGTGAAAACAAGACTTTGTAGTCTCAACCCACTCCTTCCCAACTGGAGTCAGGCACTGTTTATGTAACAACCAAGATGGCATTGGAGGGAATTGTTTTGATACAAAGGATAAGTTGTTTTGGTTATTATCATGGGAGTAGCAACAGAAGTAAACAGCACAGCTGTATCTTTCCTTGACTAACACCACTAATATAGCTCAGAGACTGAAAAGTTCAAAAGAATTAGGAATGCATATTTTTTACAGGCATATAGGGCACAAGCATACACGAAGTCCATAGAAATGTTGACTGACCGTGGTAAACTTTTAATTACTCTGACTCTAAAGACAGTTTTTAGAGAAGAGACATGGTTGTAACTGGACAGTTAGAAACTTCTTTACAACCTACACAACTGGATGATCTTCTTACCAATTAGAATTCACCTGACTTCTCATTTTCAATCCAGTTTTTTGCCATTTAAGAATGAGTCTTGTGCGTTTAACTTAAAGTACTTATTAAACTGTACAATGGAAGATAATTATGATAAAAACCAACACACTCACATCATTTTGCTCGGCAAGAGCTAGATATTTCATTGATCCAAAGACTCCTACAAGTGGCCTCACACTCAATTTAGTATAGTTCATGGAAGAAGATTTGTTACTAGCTGTTGCATAAGACAGACATGATCTGGTCAAATCAGTTATTGAACTGGCTTTGAAATCAGTCATGGATCCACCAACAGAACCTAAACACTGCCAGACAAAGTAACCATTGCAGTATCACATAAATCAGTGCAGATCATTACATTAACACCAGTCAAATATGTGACAGCTGAGGACTACATCACCACCTGCTGTGACGAAGGAAAAAGGAGTAGAAACTAAGGCATCAGGAGACAGCCTGTCATGAGAATTCCTGTGGGGAAGGTCCCATTACAATACACTATCTGTCGTGGCCTTACCGTGAATCAGACCACAGTGAGGTCCTTCAGGATAAATGACAGAGCTTCCACCTTGACAGATGCCCAAAAAGTGACCATGACTTTCCTGAAACACTACTGAGGTGAAGCATGAGACAACTACACTAGCATCAATTGCTAACCAATAGCATCCATGAATTCTCTCAGTGACAGTTGAAGAATGATCTTCCCACAACCCCATCCCCTACCTTCACCATTACCCTGATTGTGTTGAAGATCCAGTTACTAAATTGGCACTGCCAGTAGGTGGCTTGCAAAAGGAATGGGATAAAGAATGACTGTACTGGTGTTCAATGCCACCTTACGAGACGGAAGAGTGTGTTAGCTGTCGATGGAACTGCCTCAGATCAGGCATGTCTTGGCCTGGCCCAAAAATTCACCAGGAACACCATGGCAGCCAGCTAATGATTCATCACAGTCTTAAAGGTGAGGTAAGTTGGACTTCTTACTGCTGTTCTGGCAGGTAAGTATATCTTGTATATTTTCATTTTAAAAGTTGAAAATATTAAGTACCTGTGTTTTTTATGCATTAATTTACTTCGGTGTTGTATATACAAAGATATATTTGTTACAGTCCTAGTCTTTTTATTTAATATATGTTTAAAAGGATTATTTTACATGTTTTACTATTTCATAGTTGTAACTACAGTGTCAGTATAACAATTATTTTTGTATATCATTACTGTATTTAAATTTCATGACAGTTTTTCTGTAAGGATTCACTTTATTTTGTGCTTTGTGAATATTTGTTAGTTATTGTATATTTTTCATACAATATGTAACATTTGTATATTACATTTGTAATATTCTGTTTAAATGACTTGCATTAAAATATGTATATTTTTCTTTATCACTACAAGTTTGATTTTGTGTTTTATGGGTATTTTGGAAAATGTATTGTCATAAAAGGGTTTACTTCTCCTTTAGTTCTAAAATACTTCAGAAACCCAAAGTAAACAATTTTAAAACTTATATAATCTTGTTATTGTATTAATTGAAGTGTTTATTCTGAAATTGGTTTTGATAAATGAAAAGGCAAGAAAATAGATTAATATATAATAAAATATTTATCTTTCTACTTTTTTGCTACTTGTGAATCAAAACACTTTTTATCTTGATTTATAACTATATTACTTACAACTAATTACCATAAAATATACTAAATGATTCCAATTGATATAAAAATTATTTTACAGTAAGCCTAACTTCACTGTTAATTGATTTTACAAACTAATAAGTTATAAGTGACTGAAGCAAAAGTTACATTGAAAGTAAATTATCTGGCATTTGTTTTTGTTTATTAGGAAGGTGTTAAAACATTTTATTATTTATTAGTTTTTTGTAAAACAAATGAAAAGGTAAGAGACTCACCGATGGGCTTGGTCACCAAGAGAACCAATGAAGACAGCATAAACATTCACTTCAGGGTCAGAAGTCATAACATTTGCAAAAGCTCTTGGAGGAATACCATACCGTTCCAGATTTGCATCACTAAGAACAACAACGAAGTGTTCATCTGCTGCTGTTTTTGCAATAGCATTAATAGCATCCTGAGTAGCTTCCAAAGTGTTGTCTCCACTCATACAGAACTGGGAGTGAGCATGCAACATCTAAAGAGATTATAATTAACATGAAACAAATATTATCCTGATGAATTCTCTAAATCTCACAAATAACCAATTCTTTAGGGTTAACAAATGCAAGATGCCAATAAATTTAAAACTAAGTGGTTTAAATAGAACATTCCTAACCTTAAGAATATCAAGGCGTTCTTTGTCATTAGCTGGATATTTTCCTTCAGGAACAAATGGGATGTTTGAGTCTTCTCCCGAATGGCCAACAATATCATACTGAAAAGTGGAGTAAGAACTTGTTAGTAACATTTCTCAGCTAAGGAGTATAAAAGCATAAACACTGTTGAACCCTTTCGGTGCTGAATAAAAAAATAACACAATGAAGAAGTGCCATGTAAAGCACAATAATTTATTATAAATTGTATACAATTTGTGCAGCAGCCCGTCGATAGTCTTTGTGGTTATGATAAATCTGATGGCATGGTAAAAAGCACATGGGAATATTGCACTGTTTGCAGAAATAATTAGTCTGCTTTCTTTTCCATCCAGCTGTGTAGCTATAGCTGCAAACAGTACAATCAGGTTTGTGTTTTTTGTCCTCATATTGTCCAATACAATGTCTTTCCAAGTGCTAACCTTTATCTGTATTTGGTCTTCCTTTTCATTTGGCTTTGCTGACATATCCCTCCAGCAAATTTTGAATAATCTGCTCTCTGAATAGTCTTGGAGATACCAGGTTTTCACCGTTGCTCTTGCAGTCTGCACAATATATTATATATCCGTTAACAAGAGTTACTTCTCTAAGCTGATGGTAAATGGTAAAATACCACTTGATACCTTTGTGTAGATACATAAAGGTTCCAAGCTTCTGCTCCATGATGTCTACTCCACCCATGTGTTGGTTGTATGTTTCACCAATCAGTGGTTTTCTCACATTTCTGTATCCACCAGGCTCTACTCTGGATCAAATTCTTTTATCTGTGGTGCCATTTGTGGAAATGGTCGATAAAAAATGCACACATTTAGCATCATGCCAAGCACATGCTACCATATTACCACCACCCATAAATACCGGCGAATCTCTTTTGCTAAGATACAATCTTGTAGGGTGGATATCTGATGGCATATGTTTCCGTCCAGCCTTAACTGTGCCACATGCCCAAGTTCCATTCATCTCTAAGTTTTTGAATAAAGAAGGTGAAGAATAAAAGTTGTCCATGAAGACTATATGTCCCTTATTCCAAAACTCCTCCAGTAGATTCAAACATATAGTCTGTGACTGAGTGTCCAGCCACATGCACTATGGTATTTTTCCCACAATATGTAATAATTTTTAAAGCATATCCAGATTTGCTTTCACACAATGCAAATTGTTTGATGCCCCATCTTGTGGATTTTGATGGTAAATACTGTTTGAGATGAACTCTCCATTTGAATTTGATGATACTTTCATCAAAGGACAGCTCATGTTGTGGGGCATACACTGCAAGGTATTTTGATTCACAGAGATTCATCAGATCCCGAATTTTTCATAGTGGATCACAATTTGGATCTCCACTGTTTGGCCGATCATGCTCATTGTTAGCAAAATGCAAAAATGATGTCAGGATTTCGTAATGATCTTGTGGCATTACCTCTGCAAATGGCACACGAGTTAGCCAAAAGAAGCCCCAGTAATCTTCCAGTTCATGTTTCTGGCACAACCCCATTGCTATTTGTAGTGCAATATATGCTTTGAGTTTATTGACATAGATCTCAATCCATTTCATAAAATGGGAGTAAGATGGAAATTCAGTAGTGCAGTCAAAATACTGCAAAGCATATCTATTTGTTTCATTACAAATCAGCTCAAATGCTTCATCAGGAAAGAAAAGCTTGAAATACTGAAATGGAGTGAAATTTGCTGTATCAATCAGGACTCCAGTGTGAGTGGTAAAAATCTGGCAACCAATAAGATTCAAAATCATCAGTGTCACTGTAATATTGCCATGAAAAATTTGGAACCTGGTTTTGGTCTTCAGGTTCATTATCACTTTCAGGGGGAGCTTGGGGCTGTGCTATACTAGCTGCTCTACCTCTCCTCTGACTTATCCTTGTACCTCTAGACCTCCGGGAATATACACTCCTTGATCGTCCAGGAGAACCATCACTGGAAGTGCTAGGGGCATCTACAAAATAAAACAAAAAAACTCTTATACATAGAGATATAGCACTTTTCCAATGTTCCATGTATGTATGTATGTTATATTTATATATTTTTCTATCGACAATATATGAAAATGTAGAGAACTAGCCTTGGTCAGACAGTTTATGCAATAAGTTATATGGCCCTAACTACACCATGTGCTTACCTAAAGCAGGGGCAGATTCCAGGCCACGAATGTCTTCATTATCACTCTCGTCCGTTACAAGTAAGCTTTCATTATCATCTGGCTCAAACTCTTTGTCACTCTCTTCATCGTTAAAAATAATATTGATTACTTCTTTAGTGGTATAAGCTTTTCTTTTTGGCATTGTAACAATGTCGCAAGTATTAACAGAATATGCAATGAAGACGTCTTCTACAACAATGAACAGTATGATCTACACAGGCTAGAAAACAAAGAAATCACGTGACCACAGGTTTAAATACCTGCTGAGAATCCCAAGTAAACAATGAATACACGTGGTTCTAGCCTCAAGTAGGTCTACAGGCCTGTGTGATTATGATATAATTAGCCACGAGGGCATGTTGTTTACATCTTGTCGACGAAGATTGCCTGCCGTGCTGAGCCTTCACGTCGACTGCGGTCGCCAACTGCGCCGAAAGGGTTAAGTAATGAGTTCTTGACCAACAGTGTTTGAACACTCCTAAAAACATAAATAACACAAGCCTGTGATAGTTTTATTGTCTTGAAATTTTTACATGTTCGACAGTAATTCCTGTGCACTGAGTCCAAAAAGATCCATTTCCTCCATCATGTACTTTTCATTGAAACTGAGTCACATTCTTTTATGTAATCTTGATGACAATAAACCCACTTTTATTTCAAGTGTTAACATCCATACCAGCTGTTCTGAGATACAGGAGTCACATTGTGTTGTGCTTAAAATGTTGACAACCACTGACAATGCATTTCTCTAGACCAATCATGATGTGAAAGTTAGGAATTATTCTAGAACGCACAAGAAACACACTATTAGTAAATAAATAGTTAACAGGCTGCATGTGTCACTTCTAGATCTGGTGACAGATTTGGGCCTACCAAAGGATTCTTCAGAGATTTTGGGGTCCAGACTTCAGGCTAAGAACTTACTTTCTCCAAGAAAATTATTTGACTGGTACAGAAATCGAGAAAAGTTTGCTTTTTTACAAGATGATTTACTAGTTTACTTCAACAATACTGCTGAATTAATACAAATGCTAGGAGCAGCAGACTTTGAACAAAGTGAGTGGCATTGTTCATTTATTCCTTCAAAAGAAGTCTAAAGGTTGTTCTCCTTCACAATGGCAACATCTCTGTATTTATTACTATTGCTTATTCAGTTGAATTGAAGGAAAAAATGAAACTCTTGCACTTCTTTTTAATAAGGCCAAATCAACTTCTATGAATTTAAAATGGTAAGAGGCAACTTTATTGTCTTCTGAAATTCTGATATCCTGTATGTTAATAATACAAAATTAAATTATATTTATTAACCATGTCCTGTTACATTGAGAGATACTAGCTTCATAATTTCTTTTAAAATACAAATCTTATTTTTTTCTTATAAGCAGTGAAATAGTTACATTTTTCATCCACAAAAAATCTACAGTATATTTACAAACTTCTAAAATATCAAAATTGTAACCTTTATCTTTGATATCATATAGTTAAATGTTCTTATTTGTATACTTAATTATAAACCAATCTCTCTTCTTCTCTTTAAGAATGCAGAAACTTTTTGTCCTCTGAGTATTTTACACTCTTTATATTTAATCTATTATAGAAATGTATAACAGTTTATTTTTTCAAATACATACAGTTTCAGTATAGGAAAATTAAATCTTTATTTCAAAATAGGAAGATCATAACTTCTGATACTGCACTTCCCTTTTCTCACAAGACTAGCTAGAATCCTACATTGATTCAGAGGAGGAGCTGGTGCAATGGTAAAATAGACATACTCCTCCAAAGCATCTAAATGGACACCTCCATAGATGAGAGAGTCCAACTGGAAGACCTGAAGAAAGGAACCATATAACTTCTGAACCAGGTATACTCTTTGACCCTGTGTGGAATGTGTGAGATATCACAGCAGAAAATGAGAGGAGCACATCCAAGTGGAAGAGAATATAGTTGGAATATGATCCTAACCATGAAAGATACTGTAGCTCATTCCCACAAGGATGTATCCCTGGGTGTAGAGTTGTTAGGGTGCAGTAGACCATACTTGCTAAGTGAACTGCATCCAAAACTTTCTTGCTGTGTGTCAATATCCACACAAGGATAGGATGAGAATCACACAATCTTCATCTGAAACCCAAGAACTGGGGAATTAAGAATCACTCTGATTTCCAGGTATGATACAAGGATTAGTTCTGAGCTACCAAACGGCAACTTGACATTCAGTTTTGAAAGGATGTCTATCACATGCAATCAACTCCCCTAACCGTAAAACAGGTTGTGACCATTCAAGTGGAAACAACCTTCCCATAAGAGAATGAGGGAGAGCCAAGAACAGAACCAGAACAATCCCATGTACTACTGCTGTGACCCACAAAATAAAGAGAGGAAGATGGAAAACCCGAAACCTGTGTGACGACTTACATTGATTGACTCACTCTAAGTCCAAGTCCTGCTTGCAGGCTACCAACATCCATGTGAGGGTAGGATGAGGGCTCCCAATTTCTTCAATCAATGTATGGCAGAGATGGGCAGCTTCCCTCTTCTGCTTTACTCAGGAAGTCCATGGGTGGTACAGTACAGAACAAATGAATTTATGAAGCAAACATCGTGAAGCACCCCATCTCAAGGGTAAGTATTGTGAAAATCCATGCAGTATGGATTTAGAGCTTAAGAATGCATGGTTAGACACCACTCACCACAGAAACAGTTCTATGTACCAAAAAGTAGATAAAGGTTCCTGAAAAAAGGAAAGTATGAATAAAATTTACCAGTTAGAGTCACATCAAAATCTGAAGCACAGCCCCAGGTAGTAGACAAAACTCCAATATGAAGAAGATAATGGGAAAAGAATGTACTAGGAATGGTCCAGATGCAACATTGCAGAATCTCCTATATTAGATGACAAAGCCAAGAGGCAAGGGAAAGAGTGAGGTGTAAGATCTGGGAGAAATGAATATGTCAGTTAAACCACAAGGTAGACCAAATTGGTAAGGGTACAAGGTGAAAGACCAGGATGGAAGGACAATTGCCAATGGATCAAGAGTTGTGAACTTGTACCCTGGAAGGGAGCAATACAGGCTATTTAAGAAGGAAGAGCCCTGATCAGACAAAGAAACCTAACCAGATCTGGTTAAGAGTAAATATGTTAAATAGAAATAAGACAAATAGAATAAAAGGAGGAACAGTCTTCCCAAGCTGCCAAGGTCTTCATGAGGAAGGAATGATCCACATGAAGGAAAAGCCAGATAGGGTGATGAAAGTTGCATGAAATGTCAATGGCATACAAATCTGACCTTTGACATCCACAACCTAAGAAAAAGAAATGCATTTTACACGAAATATGGAGCATGAGGAAGTAGTTCTAGTGGAGCTTAATCAAGGGAATGTTGGATTACCTAAATGATCCAATCTGGGACAGGAAGACTTACCTGAAAGGAATGCATAAACAGAATAAGAAGAGGGGCAGTAAAAACCCTACTGTATTGGAAAAAAAAGGTACTGGGTATAGGCCACATGAAATCCAGAAATTGAGGAGACTGAAAAGCCAAGAGAGAAATTTCTGCCATGTTAGACTTGTCAGTGAGAAATTCTTTGGTAGCATACCAATTGTATGGAAACAGCTAACAAGGAAGTACCTCGATGTGTGAAACAGGATGGTCAGGCATGAATAAGCAAAAAGTAAAGGTTGGGATGTAGGGCATGTGATTAAGGTTGACAAAGAAAGGGGAGAGAAGTGGACAAGGGATGATGGGGAGCAGTTGTTGTAACTTTGGAAGCCAAGGCTGAGTTGGCAAAGATGGAGCAATCAAGTGAACAAGAGAAATATTCTAACAAAGGAATCAGATGGATAGGTACACATAAAGATAACTTCTGTGATCAATCCAGGCTGAAAACATCATTTGCCAATGCCAGTGAATAAGGTACAGGTGACTAAAATAGAGGCAACTTGGTGTTGAGGTCCCTAGTAAATGCATCCCAGTGGGGAGAACCCCACTGATGGTAAATATCTCTAAAAATGAGGATATCTAATGCCCACTCAGTGGGATATATCCAGTCAGGGCATAAAAGACTAGCCATAGCCATGACCCTGCACATCTCACTTAATAGGGTGAACATAATGTACGAGGGTCCAGAATAAGAGATGAGCATCCAAAGGAATTATCCCCAGACAATGTCAGGTGAGAAGAAAAAACTGATGTGAGGCCTGACATATAGACAGAAGTTTGAGAACAGCTATATGCAAATTGTTTGGTCTGTAGTTCAATGGCCTGAAGTTCCCCAGTGACTGACCCATACTCTCCATCCCCAAAGGGATGCATCCATGAAAAGATGTATATCCATATGTGAAAAAGGAAGCAGCACACCAGCCCATGAATGGATTCAGTCCAGCCACCAATACAGATCATTTTTCATGGAAAAGGAAAAGAATTCTGATCAAGGTTCCATCATTAATGAAGTGCCCAGTGAAGGGATTTCATATTGGCACAGTCAAGTTGGACCAGTAATGTCATGGAAGGCCATACAAACAAAAGTGAATAAGCCTCGTGAGGAGTATGAGCTGAATCAAAAGTTCCATTAAACTAAGTCATAAAGCAGAAGGCAGTGCTTAACTGATATTCATATAAAAAAAGACCACAAAATAAAGGAAAGAATTCTCCCACCCAAGCCACCACATAAAGTAATTGCTGTGTAGGACTGGCCAATTCCTGTTTGGAATAAGCTGTTGTTGTAAAAATGAAATTACAGTTTCTGAGCATGTAGATACCATACAAAACATGTACGATGCCAAAGCAAGTTCGAAGAGAATAGCTCAAGATTGTAAAACCACCTCAAGCTGGACAAACCAAAGATAAAGACATAACTTGATGTCATCCACAACTCAGGTGAAAAAAAAGACTTAATTGTGAACTGGGATGATGAAATGACGTGGCTGAGCCATCATAAATCAATTATCAGCTGACAATCATTAGTTTTCTTGGAAACAATGAAAAAGACAGGGATAGAAACCCTTTGAAGTATGAGGATTGGTTGATTTGGTGTTTCATGGCACAAAGCAACTAGGCTATCTGTGCCAAACATCTGGTAAAAAGTTAAAATTAAGGTAAAACAGAACAAAGTTTAATATTTAACTTTAAAAAAACAACATAGCATTAAAACCAATTTTTACATCTTGTCTACAGCAATACAAGTTGTAAAGGACTTTCCTGGAGAGTTTTGATAAATACAATTATGCTACAGAAAGTTCAAAAACCATTGTTAGTCACTTGAAGGAGCAGACAGTTTTAACTGTGGTGTTGGCAAACCCATTCCTGCAAATACTAATGTGGTCTGGTATCCAGAAAACTGGATAGAAGTAAATGTTAAAGAAAAATGGGCCAGTCAGTTTTGAATATTCGTGAGAACAGGGTGTGAACTAATGTGAAGCAATCCCAGGGCCAGTAAAAAACTAAGCGAGTCAGTATAAATAGTGCAATTTGAGTCCTGCTTAGCTTCTATGTGATCCAGGACAAGAGAAATGGCATACAGATCAGCAGTGAACACAGAAGCTGTAGAGGGGATTCTGCGGGCAACCACTGAACCACCAAACCATGGCAGAGTCCACACAGTCACCTGATTTTGATCCATCTGTATAAACAGGAATGGAAGGATGGTTTAAAAAATGTTCAGCAAATAACAGATGGTATTTCCAAGTGGGAGTGTCTGCTTTTTTCAGATGACTTAAAGATACATCACATTTGGGGACTTTAATAAGCTACAGAGGGATGGGCTGACCAGTGGATACAGCACTGTTAGCCATGGACAGACCCAATTTATCCCACTGCACCTGGCCAAAAGGAGCAATGACAGATCATTTGTTCTGAAAAAATATGGCCCACTGAGGAAGGAAAATACAACCCCAGGTAGGATGCTTTGGTAATGAAGAAGTTTGGAAGCATGTAGTAAAGACAGTTGCAAATGGCAAAGGTGCAAAGAAGGTTCATGAGACTCTGTGTATAAGCTCTGAAATGGGGAAGTGCAGAAAGCCCCGGTGCAGAGCTGTAGTCCTTAACGATGAATGGGGTCCAGCATCTTTAAGGCACAGACAAAGACCAGTGATCCATAGTCAAGTTTCTATCGAATAAGAGCACAATATATCTTTACCATAGAACATCAATCTGCTCCTCAAGTGGTGGAAGAGAGGACATGTAGGATGTTCTGTGCTCTTGTACATTTAACCCATAGCTGCTTGATGTGTGGTATAAAGGTCAGCTTACGGTCAAAGATAAGCCCCAAGAACTTTGTCCCAGGAACCACAGGTAGCACAACTTTACTAATACAGAGTTCAGGATCATGGTGAATACCCTGTTGGCAGCAAAAGTGCAAGCAAATGGTTTTAGAAAGAGAGAAGTTAAAGTTGTTTGCTGAGGTCCACTTCAGTAAACGATTGAGGGTAGACTGTAGCTGCTGCTCAATATACTTCATGTTCGATGACTGACGAGATGTGAAAGTCATCACCATAGAGCCTGTTTGCAAAAGTAAGAGGGAGGTGTTCAGTGATGGCATTAATCTTTATATTGAAAAGTGTGATACTCAAAATACAGCCCTGAGGAACTCCAAATTCCTGTTGAAAAAAATGGGAAAGTGTCAAACCCACACGAACTTGGAATCGCCTGTCCATTAAAATTTTTTAATAAAAATGGGCAAATGGCCACATAACCCGTATAAATGGAGGTCTCGCAAAATGCAGCATCTCGTAGCTTACATCATTAGGTCTGACCTATGAAGGGCCAGTTTGAGTTCCACCAGGGTAAAGGGATGATTAGAGTAATCTGCCCGACTCTTGATGGTTAAGAAGGTGGAAGAAGAAGCAGAAGTGCTACATACCTGGAGCATCGTCGATACTCCAGATATCAGTACTTCCTGGCCATCAAAAAGCAAGATGAAGAGGGAGACAAAATTATATTGCCTACTGACCTTTTGAATCTTGTTCCATAGAACAAGACTAAAGGACAGACAAGGTGCACAAATATAAGTATAAGAACTGCTACTGGAAAGAGAAAGGTTGTGTTCAGAGAACACATGCTCTACAGAGTGACCCCTTCCATCAATATCAGCACTTCCCCAGAGGGGATGATGTCCATTAAAGTCCCCAGGATTAAAAAGGTAGAGAGCATCAAAGTCTAACTGATTGTAGGACTCTCCAGGCAACAGGTACAGAAAACAAACAGTGATGGCTACAGCCTCCAAGGGTGTGTCAAGTTGCAAAGACAAATGGGCAAATGCTGATCAAACAACAGTGCCACCCCTCCATTCACTTGTCCATTTCTGTATTGGCAGGTTTAAGAAATGTTTCCTGTAAGGAAAGACATTTAGATGGTAGGAAGCCATTAGTGCTTTGATGTCATCCAAATTAGAATCTAAACTTCTACAGTTTCATTGTATCAAGGTGACCATTTATTTATGTGTAAGCAAATTTGGTGTAGAGCCCTTCTGTTTACGACCACGTCTTTTTCTTTACTGTCTTTATTCGAGGGAGGTCTATTGACCTCCATGGATCCTGCCCTGAGTCTTTGCTGTTGGAAGAGGATTCCAGCAACTGAGGACGTGAATGAATGATCATTTTACATTTTGAAGTGGAAGAAGAAGATGTACCCGAGGAAATGCCTCTACCTGGAACAAAAGGAAGTGGATCTTGGGGGCAGAGATAGGTGTTGAAGTTGATTCATCAACTAATTTAACCATAGAGGTCAAAATACTTTTAATTTGGTTTGAGAATGATTCTTTTGGAGGCACAGAGAGATCCATCTGCACTCTGACTGTAGCAGTGGAATGAAGTGCAGCAGCATACATCTGAGATGAAGTGGTGGACAGCAACTTTCGAGCCTCAGGATAAGCAATGTTATGAATCATTTTCAAATGCTGCACCTCTTCCATCCATTTAGGGAAAGAACGAAAGTAGGATGGATGAGAGCCATTGCATTTGACATGATGAGGGTCCGTTTCACACTCATGGGCAACGTGATCCTTGCCGCTGCAACCATGACATAACGTCTTTGAGTTACCAAACTGCTGACACTGGAAACATCTGAGAGAGTTTGGGATGTATGACCATACCCTACAATTAACATAACCTGCCTCACAGCAGAAACTCCTTGGGTGGAGAAATCAGCGAGAATTTCTAACTTGGGGATGTTCTTCAAATCCCTCTCAACACTAACTCCTCGTGATAAATTCAAAGTAGCAAGAGGTGTAACCTCAATAGATATATCCCCAATTGCCTTTGAATGTAAGAGGAGTCCACTGTGTTAAGATGTGGATGTTTCCACCAATATTTTACCAGAGTGAAGCTTCTTTACTAACTTTGGAGAGCCAGCAAGTCCCTTCAGTCACTTCTGAATGAAAAAAGGAGACATTTGCCCTAAAGGTTTGTCTGAAAGAATGAAGTTTAAGAAAATGAGGTGCAACTGGTGTTACAGATGTTGAGGATTGCTGCTCAGAATCTTCAAGACTTGGTCATTTACCTATGGGCAGTTTTTATTAGAAGTATCCATAATAAAAAAAGGAATATATCGGTGTCCACTGACCCCACCCGCCATAGAGCCCTATGAGGAGATGCACTACAATGCCAAATAAAACACTTGCAACAATGCCAGGGTTTTGTGAGCATCAGATACCATGTCCACAACACCTGTTGAGGACATCCATCACTGGTACTTGATTGACCCTAGCTGATGCGGACCAGCCAACTGATCCAAGGGGGGCCACCCAAAGGCTGCCCGTCTACAGTAATTTAAGGCCAAACTGGTGTGCTAAGGTTGGACCCCTCAACCACCAGGATCCTCTCCTCCTCTTGATGGGTCACCATGCCCAGAAAACATGTGGGTGGATGTTTAGATTCCAGAGGAGGTAAACTGAAAGAACAGAACCTTCCCTGAGAGGTCCCCTAATCATGTACAGGAATCCACACTGAGGGGAAGTATGAGGAAAAGGTTTGATTTTTCATTACAAGAACAATACCCAAATCTTTCCTGACAGATGCTGGTATGTCACAGGATCTCAAAAGGTAAAAGAGAAAGAGGAATTAGAGAAATATGAAGCTCTGACAGAAACAAACACACTACAATATTTTTAAACATGTAATGTTAGGAAACTGAAATCCCTAAGAAAATTTAAGGGTAAATGGACCCAAGCCAGCATGACATCTGAGAACGAGATGTGGAGATGTGGGCAAAAGTGGAGAAGGAAGGACAAGGGTATATTTAGAAAACCCCACAGAATTGCTGCAGAGAGCCTGGGAAGAAGGAGTATGTAAGGACATCAGGTATATGATTTGAAAGTCACCACCCAAATATGTAACCTAACAACCATTGATCTAAAACTGAACAGAGAGCATGATTTAAGGGAAAGGCAAAATAATCAAAAGTCCTTGGGTGACACAACATGCCAATCCCTTCATATAATTGTGAGGTGCACATATCAGTGAAAAGCTGAATATCGGGAAAAATAACACAAACCTAAAAAATAAAATCAATAAAGATCAAATTATCCTTAGAAGATTGCTAATCATTTGCATTCCAAACCTTTGAAAACTGCAGAGGCAAAAAAAAAAAAACCCATCAAAGTCCAGGGATAAAAGTTGAACGATGTATAATTCAATCTCCCAACAGACAAATAAATTCATCTTTGGGTAGCCCACACCTAAGGCCCGAGAAAAACACTAGTCACTGCTGTAACATCCAAAGTGGTACTTCATAATGCATTGCACAGAGAGGTTTAACCAAACTCGAGTACAGAAATAGAGCTACTTCAAATAAATGGTAAAACAAATTAAGTTGAAAAATAACCACTCTGTGAGGAAAACAAGTCAAACATACAACAATAAACAAATGAAAGAGAATGTACAAGTTCTAATGCTACCAAACAAGAAGTGATAGTTTGGTATAGGTGCATAGGAATCATAAGTTATGCAAGTAAACTATGCTTTTATTAGTGGAGACGTTGCACATGATAAATTTACTTGTGAGACATTAGAATCACTTGATTCCAGTATGGGGGAGCAGAATGCTTGTAATATGCATAAAGAAAAAGTTCACATATATAGGAAGCAGCAATGAATGAGAATAGCTAATACTGGGAAAGGAGGGAAGTGCTATTTTAAAAGTACAGAAGCTTTTAAAATATTCTTAATGAGGCCAAGATGTAGGAATACTCACAACAGAAAGTTTCCAGGAAACAAATAGCTATGGATATATTAAACATTTCTAATATTTCTTTTAATTATTATTAATATACTTTACCATACATACTAACTTTATCTTGCTGCTGTTGCAAACTAAATTAAAAACTGATGACTATATGCCATAATTTAACACAAAACATCAGTAAATAACTTTGTAGCATTAATAGCTTTATGATTAAAACTAGCCTGAAACTTGTGCTGATGACCCTCAAAGGCTTCCATCATCATTAGCACAGACTCGAGCTGACGATCAAGACGTCTGTCATAACCGTTGAAACGATACATGCTGCCACTGACATCAACCACCAATCGTAATCGTTTTGGTAGCTCCAGTGGACTGCCCAGCTATTTGTGGAAAAACGTATTAAACATGATTACTGATAAAAAATATAAGCAAACTATTTATAAACTGTTATTAAATTATAAATGTTTAATCTGTAATTACTGAAATGGTAGAAAACATTCTAATTAATTATCTGTAATTTTATTTAACCTAAACAGAACAACACATAAAGACAATCAGAGTGAACCTTTACATACTATTTTTTAGGAAATCATAAAATTACGAAAAAACAACCAAGCAACCAGTTTATTTTTTATTTATGTGTATATTTCTTCATATGATATTTCAGTTCTCTTATTTACCACAGGTAACTTGTATTTATAGGGTTATTTTAAGATAAAGTAATATTAAATCACTAATTCATTCTTTGATGCAGATATTCACCACGCTGGTGATGAGAAAAAATAATTACATTGCATAGTTACTTACCTCAGGCTCTTGTTCTCCTCTCCGTTTGTATATTGATCGTTCTCCAGTTAAGCTCTCCACTAGTTTACTGTCATCCAGCTCACCTGAAGTCTGATGTCTAATCCACTGTCGTTCCTTCCCTTTAGCCTAGAAAATTAATATTATGCAAGAATTATAATCTGTGCATTACCCACAGAATCTAGTGCCCTTAACTCATTTTATACTGATTAAAATCCATTCAGTATTCCTTACCTCAGCATTAAAGTCAAACTATTCTTAAACTACTCTGTAATATTTATAATTCATTCAGTATTCCTTATGTTAACATTAAAATCAAACATCCTTAACCTACTCTATAACTGTACTAATTTATTTAGTATTCCTTTAATAACATTAAATCCAAGTAACCTTAGGACATTCTATAGTGAGTGATTTTAGGAAAAACTTAACATTAGCCAAAGCAGAATCTCTGTTTTAATCCAGTTATAGAATTCTGTAGTATCCATTTGTCAGCACAGTCCAAAAAGCATGCTACTATTCTTAATTCTAAATCAAAAATCAAGAGAGCCAATATCAAGCAGCAACAACTTTCACTTTATTATTTATTACTGAGTATCTTTTCTTAACACAAAGTACTCAATGTAAATAAAATGATTTTAATACCATTATATGAATGACTGATCTGATACCAGATCTCCTTCTGATAATCTTCTAAAAATGTTTTTGGTAATAATGTCGAACTCAATTTAAGTAGCATGTTCTCTCCAATTTTCAAATGAAAATGGAGATTTGTCATGCTAAAATTCCTTGCTTTTTTAATTAACATGCTATGTTATACACTAAATATTCAAAAATTTAACACCTGTTTACTAAGTAGCTACCATTTAGGATAGATAAAAATACAGTGTGTTGAAGTATGCATTCCTACTGGTAGGCCCAATGTTGTCACTTTTACAGTAATGATAAGCCTGGAAATCCAAAAGTGTGAAATCTGAACTAATTTTGTTAAAAATATTGTGATTTACATATTCCAGATTTCTATGACAAATAACAAATTACTTATCCTTATCAAACTCCATACATTTTTGAGAATTATCTATTCCATGATTTAGTATTGATAAATATAAATTATAAAATAATCTTGTAATTTATATTTTTAACATTATAACTTAGTTGTTTGCTAGAAGGAGCTGTTAATCATGATAATGATGCTAGATCTAGACAGTTCTTAAAAGTAGTTTTTGAAAGTTTATGATGATGTAATAATCTAAAAACATTATGGAATTTGGAGAAATGAGTGTACATTATAAAAATGAGTAACCAATGGAAAAATTCAGCAAAGGTTTTAGGAAGTGATTCAGTTCTGTATTTACAGTTGGAGTTATCATGTCTATTCTGTTATCTAGTGATTCTGTATTTACCTATCAAAGCAATTTATATTGACATGTTGCATTTAAAGTGAGTTGAGACCTATAAAATTGATTATGTTGAAAAGTTTATTTACATAATTAGACATATAACTTGTGTCAATGAGAACATACCCTGTAGCAAACATAACTGAAGAAATACTTTGCATCATTATCATTATGTGGAATGGATTTGGCATTATTTTTACCAAATAATTAAAGAGAAGCCACCTAAGGACAGAACACACTACAACAATACTTTTGATATTTGAATACTTCTTTTCAATTATTATAATTCTTAAAATACCTGAATACTAAACCTATTATATGTGTTTAAGAATTTAACTTCTGAGTTTCAGGTCTAGACAATATTTAACAAAATATAATTCATCAATAACAGAATACAATTCAGTTAATAATCCTTATATTAACTTTAAAAAAAAAACTAAACGATCTTAACAAACTGCATAATGATTATAATTCATTCAGTATTTCTTATATCAACATTAAAACTAAACAAACTTCAAAGCATTTAATAATGCCTGTAATCCATTTAGTATTCTTTACATTTGTGGCATTCAGGAACACAAACATTTGAAATACATGTTTAAAAGTTTCTTCAAAGTGAAAGTTATGGACATGTTATGCACAGAATAAATCAAACTCTGAGAGTAAAAAAAAACAAAACACATCATTTTGTAAATCTTTAACACTTATTACATGAAAACCTTTCCATACATATCTACAAAGGAAAAAAAGATCATTCTGCTTTTCCACAAAAACTCTGAGAAAAACTAAACTGTGGAATACTAGAATCCAAAGCTGCATACATACCTGGCTGTTTCAAATAACATTTATATATAAGAAAAACCTGTAACTCATACTAACTTGTAAAAGTACCTGTACCACCCTCATCCATTCTACCCAGAAATAAAGAGAGACAAGTTTCTAGCTATTAGTTCAAGTAAACTTCACCTGAGTAAAATAATTAGTATATATTTACATATTTTCAACATTTGCTTAACACTCATATGAAAATACAGTAAAATTTACCTGAAAATACTCAACAAAAGATATAATGTAAACCAGTTAGGGAAAGGTTTAATTTAGGACTATTACAGTCATGACATCATAACATCAAAACCAAGTGACATTCTAAAATAATTATAACCCATATGACATCCTCCACATTATCATCAAAATACTCAACTTATTACAACTTAAAACCAAATTAACAGTGCTGCCTTTAATCCTAACCCATTATCTACTCATACCATAAATGCCAATGAACTTGACTTAGTATTAATTATTCCTTATTCTGTCACAAAATATGGTATGGCACTCTTTTATAAAAATATCACAACAGATTACCTGAACACTGTCAAGTATGACCCTCATAGACTGCACCTGCCTCTGTATTGGACCTGATATTTGCTGATAAAGTTGGGCATCAAACTCACTCATTTTAATTTCATTTAATCTATACAACAAAAATAGAGATTATTTTAATAGACAAGGACTATGAGCTCCTGATCTTGGGAGTGAAGTCAATTTTAGAATTATTTTTATTTAAAACTCCATCCATTTATATAACATGCTGCAAACATTAAAAATCTTCATAATCAATTGCTATTGGTTAAATCATTAGATCACATCCAAAAAACAATAACTCTATTAGATATCAACATTTATTTTCATTATAAAATGGGTTTGTTTGTGCTTTTTTTTCTAGAAAATTTGTCAAGGTTGCTGGATAAAAAGAAATCTACTTTTTACAATAGTTAAACTTATTAACTTATTGTTAGTTAATACAAACCAAGTTTTACAAATTAAACATAGTGAGTTGAATAGTTCTGTTGAATGTTATTTCTGTTCTGACTCTTCTGGATGGAAAAAAGTCTCTAATGAAAGAAAGCTCATATTACAACTATAAATCTCTTTGCAGAAAGGAATTTTTACTTACCTTTCTTTGAATGCCTTTTCAGCCATTTCTCTTGCAGCTTTCTTAACCTTAAATTATGTAGTCAGAAAGTATATCACTTCATTTTTTTCTGAAGTAGCTATTTAATATTCAAACAGTCTATTGATAACTTCTTTGTAGTTTTTTTCTTAAATCTGCCTATATATTTTAATAAGACAAAGAGGAATTACTATGAACATTTAAAGAAGATAGTACGATATTTACAAGACTAAACAAACAACAATCTAACAAAATTCATACAAACATATGGAACACAGGATTACCTCAATTGGCACATCATTCTTTTCCCAATCTGGAACTTGATAAACATCATGACCAGCATCCAATCTATAGGGACCCCCTTTTCCTCCAAGACCTGCAGTGTCTCGTCCACCTGTCAGAAAACAGACAGAAATTTATATTTTTGAAAACAGAGTCTATCTTTCTACTGCTGTTTTTGTTGAGAACCCTATTCGAAGGAACAATTGTGAAAAATAACCAAATATTCCATCACTTTGTTTATGAAATTGCCAAGACAGTTCTTTAAAAACATTCATTTCTATACAATTCTTAACCTATTTAGATGACTAGTTTTCATTATAAAATTTAACATTTAAACAAAGATACAAAACTTCCTGTATATGCAATAAGGATATTACAAGAGGTATAGCTTCATGATGACCCCAAACTGGCATCCTAGTGTTAAGTTACAATACTTTCTTCTGTCACTTCTTTAAAACTAAGTAGGAAAGAGGCCAACTGTTATACATTACTAAATATGATTTTAGTTTCTTTGATTTATTTTGAAAATACAACACAAAATCTAATTTTTTTGATGTTGTGATGTTTAATATATGGAAGAATAATATATAGTACCACCATTTAGTGTTGATGTTTCTATTAAAGCTTACCAACAACATACAAGTATATAGCTTAAAGTCAAGCTTCAATGTTCAATTCTGTAATGAGAACTTTAGATTATTTTGCCAAGACTGAGAATGAATTATATACTACTTGTTATTTATGATAAACTAGCATAGAAGCCATCAAAAACGACAGGAAACCAAAACCTAACAAAGTTGAATCCTCTAATATGTACTTGCAACTGTGCTACTCATAAACAGACATAAAAATAAAAGGTCTTCTAGCTTTGGGAAACCAAAGCCTATCTCCTTTACCAAAAGAGTGTCTTTTCCCAGTGTTGATTCTTGTCCCAGCATTTACTGATCAAAGTTGTTTTCTTATCACACCAATTATATTATTGTAGTAGTTTTCTTGAAACCATGTTTCTTGTAAATACTCCATCATCATTCAAAAACATCTCTTCATAACAAATGGCAAACTAATTTCAATCTGTGCTAAATACCATCCTTGATATAGAAACTTCCTCTTTAACAGGCTTTTATATAGCAGAAAAAGTGCTGACATTTAGGAGCTATTTATGCCTACATTAGTGGTTGAATTCAACTAAATTGAGATTGAACACTAAAATGAGGAAGTAGTATTGAAGAAAAAAGTGAAACTGTCAGGCATGATGACAAATTGTACAACTGACAGTTGGCTTTTATGATTATGATAAAGCTTGTAGAAAGATAAAAAGGCTGGTAAATCATAATAATAAAAGCCTAGAGCTTTCTAGAGAAGAGTATTCATTTGGAAACAAAGGAAAAATGATTATATGGAGTGCAGAATGCTGACATAAGATCAAAGACAGGAAACAAATCTGACTAGCTGTGTTAGTTACATGGAAGTGGACCACTTTACATGCCACATGGCACAAATCAGTTTATTAACAGAAATTGTTAATTACTCTAAATTTATAAAACCTTTTTACATTAACTTCTTACCTGTGCCCCCAGCCCAGGTGTTTCCCCCAACATGGGGAGCTCCTGATGGATCAATACGTCCATGTTTTGGTGCACTTACACTCTTCCCACTTTCTTGTTCTACTGTTATCTAAGAGCAAATAATAACCTTAATTTAAAATATATTAGAAAAATAAAACATATGTGATCAAAAGTACATCAGAGTCATGTTTTACTTTACATCATTGATAATATTTTATTGGCTAATGACATATTATTAAGTGATTCACTTATTACAAATGTACAAGTTTTGTTGTGCAATTGATAGTACACAGTGAAAAATTTATGATTTAAATAAAAGCCTAAAATAGTTACCTATTTTCTTAATTGCAATATTCCAAATATACAGAATTAATAAGTTTTGTTTGTTTTTGAAAATGAATAGTTTCTGCATTTAAATGAATGAAATATCAAACCAACAATATTATTAAAAAATATTGTTAACACAGAAATTGTCAGTTATTGGCAGTAAATCTTTTTAAAATATATGAGAAGAAATGTTACAGGGTGAGTTTGGTTAGATTCTGGTACCTTTTTTTATGCACAATATTGAAGACTATTTTGAATTACTTTTATTAAACGATAAAAGGCTGTTGAGAAGTTGTTCATTGGAATTTCAATTTTAGTTTAATCATTTATAAGATATATACAATTGTATGTTTGATGCTTGCAAAAACTTATAGACATACCTGTAAATCATGGCCTTCTCCAGTTCCAACCAGTTTCTTCCAGTGATGAAGAGATTCCTCTAGTTTTCTAGGAGCTAGCTCCCACATTTTGACATTTCCACTCTGCTCAACTGTTACAAAACCTTCACTTCCAGCAGAAGCTAAAATGTCATATGGAAAGATTCTTTGTCTTTGAGGGCTTCCTTCTACCCTATTAAAAAAAAGTACACGTAACATCAAAACACAAAAAAAAACTATAAAAAATTAAAAATGACAATAATCCTCATTTCTTACTTTGAAAATACTTAATCAAATTGCAGGAAATGTTTTACACACTTAGTAAACAGTATTTATTTTCAGCATACAAGAAATAAAGTAGTTTACTTTTTGTATCATTTCTTGAGGCAGGAAATTTCCAGTATTTGTTGTAAGACAATGTTTTGAAAAAAACAATAAAAACAGTTCTTTTTATTCACAAATTTCAGTTTTTTTCAACTGTTGATCATAAAATTTTATTTTATATATCATGACAGTTTCAATTTCATTGATAATCATTAAAATATTTCTTTTGTTACTGTATTTTCTAAAAACAGTAGTTACCATTTGTGGTTACAAGTTTTAAAAAAACAGCACAAGCTGAAAAACTGAAATTACTATGTAATTATGTATGAAGTAGTGATTTTTGATTAAAAAACAAAGAAACGTGCAATAAATAAGGATTGTGAACTATTAAACAACTGAGGAAAGAAATAGTGTGGACATAAGTTGTAAAATAAAAACTGTTGTTATAAAGCATTATTTTATAATAATATTAAAAATATTTGCTGTCATTGTAAAAGGGTCTTTTTACTGTTGATCAAAAGTTCCATTTTATATATTTTGTCTAGTTCAATTTATCTGATTCACATATTATTTTAAGTTTCTTTATTTTGCCATTTGCAGTGGCCAAAACTTCTTGCTCTAAATTGTAAGAAACACAGGAAAACTAAACAAAGAATTATTGGTGATGTAAGACATAACTATTGAAAATGGTGTCACCATTACCTTTACAAGTCTATGTAACAATATTTTTACTACATATATTATTGGTTGAATGTAAATATGTAAATAAATAATTAATAAATTTTGCCACTGCCTACCATACTTGCTAAACCTAACTAAGTTTACTTGATGTCTTTCCATATTAAATAAAATTTTCTTAGCTTCAAATAGATATAATTTAACACAAAGATTATCAAATACATATATATATGTGTATATGTTTCCAAATCTATGGTGTGTTCCTTCGTTTTCTGTCTTCCATTAGGTTCCTTTACCACAGGCATTCTGAGTAGACACTTTCACACAATCAGAAGGTACTGCTTTAATCTCTTTGTGTACTGTACACAAGGCAAATAGTTTATAATCAGTTCTCTCTAAGCATACTCAAGTATTGCTTGTAGCTATTGCCAAGTCATGCTTCATTAGCAATTCTTCATACCACAAAGTGGTTGAATTAAAGGAATATACCAACAGAACCACTATAACAAGAGGAGCATTATCTGAGATACAACAGATAGATAATTAAGTCCTCAATGAGTGATGTACAGTTAAAAAAGGAATATACTAACAGAACCACTATAACAAGAGGAACATTATCTGAGATACAACAGATAGATAATTAAGTTCTCAATGAGTGATGTACAGTTAAAAAATATAAATCTATACTTTGAGACAAACAGTAAAATTCTTAAATATTGAAAACTACGTATGTTTACAGGGGATACTCCTAATAGCTGCATAGAACTGAAGGTTGAAACTTTTTTCTTTATAAATTACATGAAATAAACGTTTCAAGATTAAATTATCAATTCTAAAATATTTCAAGTTGAAATAGAGTTAGAATTTAATTTTCTTTAAGTTGTAAAATTTGGTATGCAGGAGTCTACCATGTAGTCCACATGGGGTTAAAGATATCCATTTACTATTTTCTGAAATAAGTCAACTTAGAATGTATTGGATGCATAAATGTTTTACTAGAACAGTTTTATTTAATGACAAGTTTTAACAGCTTTTCATATTATAAATTGTTTCTAGTAGTTGTGTTCATTACGTTCAAATGTCATTAGTTGCAGTGAAATTTCTCAATATAAAGTAGTAGAATAAAAAATCAACTTTCAGAAGACAAGAAAAATTTAATAGATATTTTCAATAATAATCTGAAACAGCATATCAACCATACTTTCTATGACTTCATTTTTAATTTAAAGCAAAAAAAGTTAAATCATAAACACTGACCCACAACTACTGTTTATGAACTCACTTTCAACCCTTTTTCTAGTACTATCACAATGAAGTTAAAAAGAAATTAAGCAATATCTAGACAGTGTTTTAGCTATTAGTGAGTTAAAACATTCATTATGAAAAACACTAACTGAAATGAAGGTAGTACCTTAAACTTCAGATACTAAGCTGAAACTTTTAACTTAATATGTAATTAGAATTTATAATATATTATTTACATATGTGTATACTAATGAAAAAACTAAATATGCCACATAAATTAAAAGGATTCCCAAGATACAGGCTATAAAGTGTGATATTAAAATGTGCCCCAGGTTTTGGAGGTGACTGCAGAAGCATGGCCTACATTTGGTGGGATACACTATCTATAAATATTGACTTCAGTTAGCCAGTCTCACATAAACATATTAATAAAAAATAAATAAAATCATCAAAAGAATTACAAGTTAAAAGAGTGAAATGTGAGTGCTCAAACCCACAACATTCCACATTTATATCACCTTTCACTGCCTCCAGACAGTGAAAAGATATATATATATATATTTCTAAGTTATATCTAAAAATATGTTGTCAAATTAAAACAATAATTGTATACCACACTACTAGAACAAAATTTTCAACCACACTTTTTCTCAAGAAGATCAACAGCCAATAGTTAAAGTTTCCTTGTTTACATGTTGACTCCAATGTTTATTTTATTTAGTTGCATTGTTGTCTTAGATTTAGTTTCACAATTATTTCACGTTTTTCATGTTTTATTCAGAAACCCATTAAATTTAAAAAACAGAATGTAAGTGATTGTTTAGAACTGTCTTTATCTGTTATTTTGTTCTGTAGTAATAGCTGGTCTGTAGTTGAAAAAAACAAACAAAAACAAATCCTCAACAAAAAAAAAACACATACCCAAACACTGGAATAAAGCTGACAGATTTCTTGGCCAAGTCCACAATTTCAAGAAAGAGACCTTCACCACCTAAAGAAAATATAAAATAAACATATTTCAGACTTGTATATACATACATGTATGTATGCAATACACCTATACAGAAAATATTTATATGTTCATTCTTTATGCATGAAAGTTTGCTCATAAGGAATTTTTATCCTATTTCATTTTCTAAAAGTTTAAATCATTTAAAAAACAGAAAAGCAATTCTCAATGAAACTTAAAATTTACCTGTGGTTTCTAACATTAACACTTTCCTTAACTGAAAATATATTTCCAACAAACATTCATCATACAACAGCTATTTACTTCAAGAGTGAAGTCACACTATTCTGCCTTAGATATTTGCATGCCACCAACTTTGTGAAACTCCCATCTCAAATTCACATGGAACACATGAATTTGGTGAAATAATGTGAAACAAAACCCTCTACCAATATGAATGCAGCACACCTCCTTCTATAAATGCTCCCTCTATATTTGTGTGTGAAAGTCCTCATTCTTTGATAAGGCAATAAAAAAAGTGAAGTGGGAAAAGTTCAGATTTTTCATATGTTGTGGATTATGTGATAACAAAACTAAACTTTATTCTTTTAAAGGTTTATTTTGAAATAAAGGAAATAAAACTTAGATAACATAAAACTTCAAATCATAACAGACATTATAATCTTAATTTCATTGAATACATTGATAGTAAAGTTGCTCAGTTAAATTTTAAATGTTACTCAGTAACATGCACAAAGGTGTTGAAATGGGTACCTGCATTTAAATAGTTATTAATGTGGGACGAATAATTAAAAGGTAATCTGACAGCCAAGAGAAGGGAGGCAAAAACTAAAGACAGGAGACTTGAGACTGCACACAAACATTCATCTTCAAAGGGACATGTACAAGAAATATGAGCTGGCAGATACAATCTGTAATGGAGTAAGAAAAAGTCTTGAGAAGAGAAGGCGTTCCAAGTATGAAAGGACAGTGAAAGAGACCACAAGGAAGAAGAGTGAGAAAAAACATTGAGCATCCCAGACAGGGATAAAACATCTGTCCAGAAGAGGAATCACACCAAAAAGAAAACTCTAAAGAAGGGATATGAGAGAAAAATAATGACCATTTTCCCTGCCCAGTGATTTAGTAAATCTGAGCCAATTATGCAAAAGACCTACTTGTGGACTGGGTATGCAATGCTACTTAACAAATCAAAACAACACCTAGAAATACTTATGGAATTGCTAAGGAGAAGTGACATAGGTTTGTCTGATGTCCATAAATGCTAGGGAGAACTGATTTTGGATTCAAGAATATGATATTTTATAAAATAGTCAAACCTGTGTCAGATTAAGCAGAAAAATGGATGTTCTCCAGTCAATCCAGAACCTTTAGTACAATTCTTTGTAAATATTCAAAAATGTCTGCTCTAGTCTAACAATGTATAATGGATTATGTAGATTTATTGAAGAAATAATAGCCTTGTTGAAAGATAGTTTAGAAGGAGTTCTAACCAGGATGACTAAACTAAATTAACCTGAACTATGTCTGAATGCATTTCATGTAATAGCTTACTGGATAACAGAAGGTTTAATAAATGAACAGTTACATGTACAGCATGAGGAATTTAACATTTCTGATGTAGTAGTTTTTGGAATGATTGTAAAGTTACTGGTGCAGAAGGATATTGGAATATTTGTGAATAAAGCATTTATGTTGTCTCTGAGTCAGTTTTCCTATTCAATAAATAACGTTCCTCAAGTTTGTAGCCTGTGTGCTCATTCAGTTACACCTCCAACTGTCTTCCTAGATTTTTAAATTAATTATTTGTAAGTAGTGAAAATTAGATCCCAATGACTATCCTTCTAGAAGTCAGCTGTTACACATATTAACTAATTCTTGTGAACTGAGGATGCAGTGAGTTATGGAAAAATAATTGAACACACTTAAGTAAGTATAAAATGAAAACCTAAATACAATTCAATTGTATCTAACTAACATGTTTCTAGGTGAGGAACAATGCTGAAGTGCTAATGAGGACAGAAACAGCAACGATGCTATGATGATCAGCGATGATGAGAAAACTCACTTGTAGAGAAAAATGTAAAAATGGCTCGTTTGGGTTGAGAAAATGTTTTATGTAGAGGAGAGAGTCATCGTCAGGTTCACAAAGAAAAAAAGATATTATGATGAATTTGAATGTTTTTGTATGAAATTCTTCATGCCAATTTTAAAATAATTATTGAAAAATTTTATTATAAAATGTGCTTTTTCTATTGGTTATAAACATCTAAATCAACTAAACTAAGTATAACTGACTGAGAAATCACAATTTTATGTGTAAAAAGTAGGTGTGGCATCTATCAATAGTTTTAAGAAATTTCTCTTTACTCTGAATGTGTCCTAAGGAGCTCGATAGAAATATGTGTAAACAGAGTAATTAATCTAGTTTCTGTCTATACATGGAAGTATTCTACTTAGAGAGAAGAAAAGTGAAGAGCCTGTGAACTTAAGCAACATATGAGAACAAAAACTGAAGTTCAATTTTTTTTCTAGGTTTCTTTTGAAATAAAGGAACTAAAACTGAGATGATATAAAACTTTAAACTATAGTGTAAATTTTAACAAAAATTTCACTAGCATACATTGATCATAAGATTGATTAGTTTTACATTTTGAATGTAACTAAGTAAAATTTCATTATATGTACAAAAAGTGGACCCACAAGCTTAGAATTAATGAATTAAATATGACTAAACAGTAACTACTAAATGTACATGTTACAGTGTAACTAGAACTAAATATTACCAGATGAGTATAAACGTTTAAAATATGTGATTATTTCTAAACATCAACTGTTGTAAATATGGGAAAGATTGATGAAACATAACCAAATGAGGCATTCTAAGCGGGACATGATAAGGAGTAATAACTATGTCAAAACGATATCTTCTATACAAACATGTCAAGGAATAATTATCCAAGACTAAGCATTATCTTCCAAATGTACATGAAAGAAAATAATGAACAAGAACTACACACTGTCTTCTAGGTATTCATGTTAAAAATACAAGAAACTAGAAATAACATTAATAGTTATGTATAAATGTCAAGGTATAATCAACTAAGACTATACATTAACCACTATTAATACTTGTTGGTAAATGTGAATGATATTTGTGGCAGAAAAAGAATTCATGTGAATCTGAATTCATATTGGAAGGTAGAAATTACAAAGTAGAAGTTGTTGAAGTAAATCAATTTAACTAGTCTCATCAAAAACAAACATGTCTTAACATGATCAGGTTAAGTAAAATAATGGAGTTTTGATGCACAAATGTAGAGAGAGCATTTGTACAAGGAGGTGTGTCCAGTCCAACTCCTACTGGTGGAGGGATTTACTGCATGATACATCATCATATATTAGTGCAAATCCATGTGTTTTGCATGAATTTTAGATAAGATTTTCAGAAAGCTAGTGGTTTGCAAATCTTTTAGGCAGAATATATATATGGTACAACTAAATGAAGAAAATAACTGTTCAGTGTAAAGAGCCAGATCTTAGATTAAGATTAGGCAGTCTCGATACTATGCATTTTATTCAAAGGCTTGGAAGTCTCAATATCATTAATAAGGTATTGTTTGCCATTTCTTCCTAGAAGTAAGGTTGTGGTGCAAGCTTGGTGGTTGCTGTTCAGACTTGGTGATTTATCATTGTATAATGGCGTTATTTAAAAGCAAGGTTTAGAAGAATCATACTTCCATTTTATTACAAACATATATCTACTTATATCCACTAAGTCCACTTTTGTTCTTTCTGTTCTTTACAAAACTAATCTCATTCATTAACACAATATCTTCTGTTATTAAGTAATAAATCTTAAAAGTACTTCTTACAATTACTATTCTAGTAAAAACAACCTTAATTCAACAACCTTATATAATTTATCAACCTTGTAAGTTTAAATTTTGACATCAGTCAAATCAATTTATATATGTAGAAACAGCTGGTATGGGTAGAGAAAACTCCATGTAGAGGAGCGAACAACATTTTGACCTTCTTCACTCATCTACATGGAGTTTTCTCTACCTATACCAGCCATTTTTACATATATATTTTTCTCTACAAGTGGGTTTTCTCATCATCACGAGTCAAATCAATTCTTTCCTTTAATGTTACCAAAAATATAGTTCACAGAAAGTGTCTCTTGTACACTTATGTTGTAATAATAGGAATTTTTTTAACTCATTCATTTCACCTTGTTCTTTGACAGAAAGAGGCACAAGTTCTGATTGACGGATACGAATAAGTTGTTCACCGGATGACAAAGACCACACCCTTGGATCTGCAGTATTATTTATTTCCCCAATTTCTCGAGGATATGCGTGGATCTGTATGAAGTCCTATAAAAAGATTAATGACAATATGCCAAATTTATCTCAACACTTATTCACAATTCTATTTAATCAACTAAATATGACATCTACTATATTATTAAATACTTTGAAAGTCTTTCTGTTATTGGCTGTGAAGTTATATATGTGTGTGTGTACATATTCATTATAATAACATAAAGATTTATTATGGACTAATGAAAGTTATGTTTATTGCCTATAAGTTTACCAAATTTGGCAATATAAAATCAAAAACAAATATTTTTAACTCTGTATAAATGGACATGCACAAGGATGAAGAAAACACGATTTAAATGACATAACGTGTGAAAAGTCTTAAAAGCTTAAGACGTTCCCTTGTACTTTTATATATCCTTTTGAATGTTGGATTAAATAGTGAACAAAACAGCTAAAAATGTCTGAAATTTTTTACTTGTTTTATTAAACTTGCATTTGTGGTTTTAATAAGTATCCTTGACCTTAGGGCCATCTTGAAAGTGTTAATTATAACACTTAGTTTTTAAGAATGAACTAACATCTACAACAACTAATTATAGCACTTGGCTCATAAAATAAATAAAATTTACAGAAGTCAATTGTTACCATTAAGTTGCAGATGAACAAAGAACAAAAACAAAAAAAGGCATACAATGAATTTTATGAACTGTTCAGTGTATAAAAACTAGAAGTAATGCTATCGTAGATGTACAGAAAGTTAAACTAAAGACTGCAATCATTTTTATACACTGAACTCTCTTCACACATCTACACAGGCTCAATTAAAATGTAGTTTAATATAATAAAATTTTAAATACAAGACACTAAAACTTTGTGTCATGTGCAGTAAAAAATACTTAGGATGAGAGGGTTAATGTATTAGTTTTTATGAATTGTTTAATGTATGACAAGTGAAAATAATGTCATCCAAGAAGCATAGAGAGAAAGCTCGAACTATGAAAAAAACAATTATGTAATGTTTGTTCCAAGCTAGCTCATAAAGTACCATAAAATATTCCACTAATTTTAGTCATTTCAAAATATAAGCAATTGCAATATGTTAAAATAACAATTTCAATGTGATGACTATGTAAAAATACAATTGTAAGCTATTTCATTTACTGGTATCTACTTCACAGGTGTTTTTGATGACATTATTTTAATTTTGAAATGAGTGGGTGTGATGCTTTTTTCCTTTTTTTTATAATTCCAGGTATGCTCCAAGGAAGTAAAAATTGATCGCTTTAGCTCTTTCAATTCGAGCACCCTTTACTGTGCATGACACAAAGTTTTAGTGTCTTACATTCAATATTTTATTAAAATACTTCTGTTTATGTAATAGCACTTAATATGGCATAAACACTAAGCTAATAATCCATACTTTAATAGTATATCCGCTTTAAGTACTTAACTGTATGAGTAAATGTTCTTAGAAATGCTGAATTTTTTCTAGTGTCACACAGTAACACATTATTTTTTAGTTATATTATCTTCTCTATTTTATCCATCACCCCTTCAAAAGGAATGAAATTAAACGTAAATTGCTCCCTATACAATTATTATTGCTCAAACATACCATAATTTTTATAGCCTTCAATTTTGCTTGGTTAAAGAGCTATAAATAGAAAATCACACCCCTCCTGCCACACCTATCTTCACATCCTCTCTCTTTCAGACTTTCTTAATAGTTCTCTTTTACATTCAATTATATAGTAAGTCTAACTAACATAAAGTCAAGATTTTCATCTATCAAATAGTATAGTGTATTATGTTGTGTTCTGAATTGATAAGCATCAATTTCAATTACAATACAACTTCCCATGGTAACCACAACAACCAGCTTGCATGAATTTGTAACAGCTCTTGTTGCATAGTTAGAAAGCCAGAACAATTCTGAGAGTTAGGGGAAATTGTATACTTTTTGCACAGTTTTGATCTATGTTCTTTAGTGCATTATTTAATTAAACAAAGATTATTTAATGCACTGCTACCATTAATATATAATATGTAATGCTTAAATATCCTTGACAATCGACAGAAAAAAAAAGAAAATTGAGTAAGTAATTTATGTTGTGTTTTTCATGTTTATTCTTTATTTATTACAATAAAAATAACTAAAAAGTAAATACATGTTGTTTGATTTAGGCTAGTTAAGATTTGTTTAGGTAAAATAAATAGTAGTAATAATATAATAAAAATACTTCACAAGGCACACATGCAAGTAGTACATAGGTAATGTAGTTTAATAACATAACTTGAGCTGCACATGCCCCAAGTGATTCACAACTTATTGTGGTATAGATAGTAGTTAGACATGGTTCAAAAAGCAATAAAATAATAAAATTTAATTACAAATTGATGTATATTGTTATGAACTTAGGGTTACTTAGAAAAAATGAATGTATTTCATGTTATAATTTAAAGTTATTCTACAAAGAAAAAAAGTATTTTAGATTTATTCTGATTTTCTTTTTTGGTGGTTACAAGGTTGGTCAAATTGATAAATCCTATTTTGAAATAGGGTAAAGCAAATATCAGATGAAATATAAATTTTTACTTGAGAAAAAATGTCTGAAATGTATTTGGGAGGTTTGGGGGATCATACAAAGGAAATTTGAGATTTTTGAGATGAGGAAAAGCATTTTTAATATTAACATAAAAATTACTTTGCACATGGATTATTCAAAACAAATACTCTGTATATTCCTGGACAGATCTTCAGTTTATTAAATATACCATGCTAAAAAATAAGAATTTTTGTATATGAAGGACTTATAATGTTAAATGAAAGATTGTAAAATTTTGTGAAGATATACACACTATATTAAAAGTTAGAAGTACTAAATCAATAGACTTTAAACTAGTACAAATAAGTTACATGACCCATCAAACTGACCAAGTCATTGTTTAAACACTTAATGGATGACAGCTAATATATAATACCATCCTGTATGTTCGAAGAAAAACTAACTAAAAGAGTACAATAAGTTTTATGGATCATTTATTGTATAACAACTATAAGTAATGCCACCCTGGAGCAGGAAACAAAATCTTAATCAAACAATGCAATTAGTTTGGTTTATGACAACTACAAACAATGTCTCCTACAAGTAGGTTATCACATTCTTGATTAAAAAATAGTTTAGACAATGAGAATAGTCACTTCCAAGGTTGAAATATTATAATGTCTATATAAAAGTAAACTCTCTTGAATAGAAAACTTTACATAAAGTATCAGAGTACTTCATCAGATTATTAAAGATTATCTTTTATCCTCAGTAACAGTTAATTTATTTATAAAATGCCACTCTCATGAAAAAAAATGTACAGCTTTTTTAATCAGAAAGTTTATCAGAGATCTATAATAGCTTCATTAACAATAAAAAGTTTCAAAGGCATTAATTTTGCATTTGTATTCCTGATTAGGTTGCTTTACTTATAGCAAATGTACTAATGCTTTGTCTAACTTCCTGATTCAACAATTTTATTTATAGAACTTTTATTTTTAATTACTTCCTCACGTGACAATTTAACTTACTTTTTGACCCAACAGGCCTAATGCTACTCCAGCAAAATCTTGGTTGGTGGCCAAGATGTGCTGAGACTCTAGATTGTCACTCAGTGGTTTAAATAACTGATTCCCTCCAATAATCCCATCAATTCGGCCAGGATTTCTTGATAGTGAAGTCTCCACCAGTTTTTGAAGAGTCCATTGATCTACAACCTGATGTTCTAGCAGATATCTATCCAAATAAATATACAACTCACACTTGTAAAATAACTATTATTAACATGTTGGCTCCCAGATGACCCCCCAGTAGGTCATGCTCTATTTTCTTATTAAAGGGCTACTTATTGGTTGGGACACAACAGCTACACATACAAATGAGAGTGGGGCATCAGGACAGCATTTCTTTTCTAGACCTCGGAGAGTATCGGCAAAATAGGATTGGGATCCAACATGTTAAAAGACATCATACTATAATGGAACTATTGGTTAAATGATACTGGAAAAATGTTATCATTGCACATTATCATGTGCAACCTCTAACTTCATGAAATTTTTATCCTGTGTACATGTAGATTTGCAATATGGGTCATGATTTTCCTGTTTAACCTCCATTTCCCACTATGGAAAACTTTATTTTTCTCCATTCTCAGCATACAGGTATGACGTCATAAGTACGTCACATGCAAATCTAATGCACTGACGCCATCTATATAAATATAATAGTACTGTCTGTTGTATGTCCATGTAAATACTTCACAGGGTGGGGATGGATCGTCACCAAAATTGGTGTGGTGAAATACGTACAAAATTTTAATTTTGCAATCTTTTTTTCTAGTTTTTATGAGTGTTTTCTTGAGTTTTTTACCACTGCTCCTGTTGATGGATCTTTTCCAAATTTGGCATGAAAATCTGTTTGGTCCATGAGGAGATACATGCAAATTTACGGTTTTGTATTTTGTTTTGCTCTTTGTATGGGTATTTGGGGTTTTTTTTAAATTATATATAAAGGAAACAACTTTTCATGTCCAAAGATAACCTTTCATTAGTCATGAATTACATAACATCCATCCAGAATACAGGTGCCCCAAATAGTACTGATAATATAAGTAACAAAATTAACAGTTTTAACAATGAATGAACAATCCTACAATGTTTAATTAAACTACTTTATCATCAAAGCATGTTAATAAACTTGGTGTCAAAACACAATTTTTACTTCAGTTTTTTTATGTTATCTAACGTTTTAATTTCACGATTTCAAAAAGAAACATTTAAATAAATTCTCAATCTGCACCTTTAAGTCACAGAACATGGTGGTATTGTCATTTATATTATTTCCCTCTACTTATATGGGTTTCAGATTGTTCAACCAATTAGAAATACATATTTTATCGATATTGAAATGTAAGAATTTAAAATTTCTACTTCTTTTTTTTTCGATATACAGAGATATCAATATACTGTTTCACACTGATATACTTCTATTATGTCCTCTGCCTTTTAAAATTCTCTCTGACATTGGTCTTGTATATTTTTATAACCAATAAAATGGCACACTCTAAATTAAATAAATCAGATGATTGTCTGGTTTGTTTTAGCAGTCAATGCCAACAGTCCACAGGGATAGTTTGATATGTTTAGACTACAGACGTTGCTCCAAAGAGTAATGGAATTGTTTAACCCTTTTATAGATTAGTTAAAAAGCCAGGAAATGATAGTAGTTTTGGAACATTCTATTCTAGTGCCTAATAAAATTTTGTGGTTTAGAATGCATATCTAAAAAGAGGCCTAAAAATTATTCCATTTTTAGATCTATGCATTGATGAGAGTTTCATGTTGTGCAAATGAAGACTAAACATCAAGTAGTGTATTTCCTCAAAACACATTCGATTTGGAATGAAATCTTTGAATTTTGTGATGTAGTCACTACATGCATGATTTTGTAACCTATACAGGAAAAAGATAATGAAATAGAACATAATACAGAACTTGCCATCTTTGGTTTGGTGGTAAAGACACTGAAGGCAGGTCATGTTGGTAAAAAGACACATATTGTACAAAAATAATTGGTGCACTAACCCAACACTGTTCTGCTATCTACTTCATCAACTAATTGCCAGATACTACAGGGCCAGTGCATTATCAAGCCATTATGATGTTCTAGCAGATATCTATCCAAGTAAATATACAACTCACACATGTAAAATAACTATTATTAACACACTGGAACATCAATATCCTAAACCTATCCCAACCACAAAAGGTAAGTTAAGAGCACAAAACTGAGATCATATTTATTCTCACACTATTCAAAGGCAGAAAAAATTCCATAAAACATGGTGCATGTATAAAGATAGTGATGTTTCTCTATGTATACACACATTCCTAGGAGTACCACATATAGAGAGAATACTAAAATACTTAATAAATAGCATGTAAATATATAAACATAAAGGGGATAGACAATATATTTTGCTAATTTGTTATATCTTTTATTAAGTAACAGAATGCTCTCAACAAGATCTGTTCAAACATGATCCCAAATTTTAATTTTAACACTGGCTTTTGTAAATACCTGAACTTTCCATGATTTTAGTTACATATTATCATAAAAAGTGTTGTGCACCTGCTGTAGTTTATTAGATCTTCTTATTACAAGCAGTCTACAAAATGATCAACCAAGTTTCTCTGCAATTGTAGAGTTTTTAAAAATATCCTAGAAATAAGAGAATTGATGTTATGGAATGGCCACGTTAATCACTTGATATCTGTCAGATTGAAAAGGTATGGACTGAGTTAAACTGTTTAATGAAAGATTGCATGTCACACACAAAAGATGAACTTTTTGAAATACTCAAAGAAGAATGTCAGTTACTCACTCAGGAATATCTGCACTAGCTCACTGAAAGCATGCCATGTTGAAGTGAAGCAATACTGAAATCCAGGGTAATGTCAAATAAATATTAACTTGTGAAGCTGGTTTGTGTTATTTTGTGTTTCATTTTTATATTCAGTTATTGCAGAGAAACTTGTTTCATCATTTTGTGGGCTAATTGGAATAAGAATATCTAAGGAACTGCAGCAAGTGCACAATACATTTTATGAGGAAATGTAACTAAAATCATGAAAAGTTTAGGTATTTATGAAATCCAGTGTTAAAATTAGGATTTAAGACCACATTTGAACAGATCTCATCAAGTGTGTTTTAAAAGCATATAGTTTTACAAATATTTTTTGTTATCTAATAAAAGTTATCACAAATGCTTCTTTTATTTATTAAAATGCACCTCGCTAAGGATACACTCAACACAGTCAATGAGTTAAGGACAAGAATATTTAAATTGTATTTTACCTGTTTTTCTCCTGTGATGAAAGAAGAAAGGCATTTTTATTTACTGCATGAACAGAGTGAACCTTAAATGGAAGTTCAACAGTCCAAGTAAACTTTGAGTCAAGTTCCATGATATCAATTTTGGTTCTGTAACAGAAAATATAACATTACAACTTCGATTAAAAGTTTCAAAACATTGTATCTTAGGAATTTCTAATATCATGTTTTTAATATTAAAATAACAAGAAAACTAGTTCGTTTGAAAAGTTTATAATATTCGAATCCTTTTTTCATTTTTATGTCAAAGAGCATGATTTGTATTTTTATTTGAAGGAATGTAAATTTTCTTCATATTTAGGGTAAGTAATCACATTAAGATATTTTTTAAAATTCAGATTTAAAATCATTCCTATCTTTCTCAGCTAGCTCTTACCCAGCAGACTGGTAGGTGACCACTGTGTTGCTATTATTACCACCACACACAATTCTTGTTTGTTGCTTCTGAGTTCCCCTTGACCATGAGGAGGCAAAGTTAACTGTTGCTTCCATAAGACCTGTTTCTGTTTTTATTTGAGATACTTTACCAGAAAAAGGACACACAAGTAGCACTGTGTTTGTCTAATCAAAATAAAATACTATTTAATACGTCAGGTAGCAAATACATAAAATATAAGCTGTGAAGTAACTAAACATATTTTTAACCAAATTTTTTTTATTTTTAGATAACTTGTTTATAAAATCCTTACTTGTTTCACAACAATATCAGATAAACTACTCAAGAGCTCATTAATTTTATTTTTGACATATATATATATATATATATATAAAGCTCAAATAAAAATTTCAAAGTGATGTTGCTATCATATGAAATACTGTAAATGTTTACATTTTTCTATACCAGAAAGGTATTTTCAATAATACTTACCTCACTTACACATTAGCTTTATTCCAATCAAAGGTTCTTTTCATTGTCCATCTAAACATTGGTATGAATTCTACCTTGCTTACTTCATTCTTTATACCACACTATATCAACTCATGAGATTCTTAAAAGCCCCAACTGCAGAGACAAAGTTAGATGTCTCATTGTTGGAATTACAGGGCTGTGGATGCAAAGCTAGATCCAAGGTATAGTGGCTAAAGCATGGGGACCATAATATAATTGTATAATAGAAATATGATATAAAAGGAACCCAATCTGAAAGTTACAGGATACTGCCTGTTGAGCTACAAGAATTACAAAGAAAAGACAAGCAGTGCCTAAGTGAGCAAACCCTTACACCAACCTGAAGAAGCACAAAATGCAAATGAACCAACTTGGAATTACAGGCCCAGGCACCCAACCTGAAACTTACAGAATGTCACATGCAAGTCACAAGAATTACAAAGAGCAGGCAAGCAACATCCAACTGAACAAGTCTTCCCTTCCAACCTGAAGAAGCTTAGAATACAACAAACTAAATTAAGGATTATGGAACCAATTCATATCTCACTCAATCCTGGAGGCAAGGAAACAAAGTAACACTTCCTGCCCCAGAATTACAAGAAGTATGTGGAACAAACAAAGTTTCAACCAACAGCATGTGAACACAACACTCAGCATGAGGAATTAGGAGGAGTCAAGGACCCTCTACCATAATCATGAAAAGTAAGATGACCAAAAAGAAGGGATATGCTCATACAACTGGATAACAAAGTATCATCTCTGAAAGAGAAATACAAGGAGGCTCTTAAGTAGATTGGACCAGCTTCCAACCCAACATCTCAGAAAGCAATTCAGGGTTAGGGATGGGAGGGTACCCAACTTACTCCTCTTCTCCTTGAGTGGAACAAAAATACAAAATGTCACTCAGGAGGAATAGACATCTCTCTACCACCCCAACAGCTAGAAAGTGAGAGTGGTAAGGACACTTTTTTTCACTATAAGAAAGGAAGGAGGGATGACGCATGATGGGTAGTCTTGAAGAATGATGCCCTGGGAGAGTGCAATAGATGAACCATGTTCCATATTCTGAAAGGCAAACCAACCCCAACTTTTTCAATTCAGGGGTTAACAGGGATGGATAAAATTCCCTTATGATGGTCCATGAACAGCAGTCAAATATTGTATATTATACTTGATATAAAATAATTACCCACTACACAGAAAGCCCCAAGGTGATTTTATGGAACACCACATTACAATAGAGTTTGCTTCTACCAGAAATTTAGTTACTAGTTTACTGGCAGTTAGATCAGATTTGAAAAAACATACCAAATCAGGCAACAATCACCACTGAGTGAAATCTAAATGAGAATGATGAGAAGATCTTTGATAAGAAATGAAGTTAGTCATTTCTGTCACAAGTAAAAGATCCACATGGAGCCAAAACTGCTAAGAAGTGTAAATAATGGGATCTAAAAGTGTTAGGTGCAGTCAACATATCAACCTGTAAAAGTATCTCCAGCAAGCAATGCAACTGTGCCAGGGACATCAATGTCTGTCAAACTTGATGAGAAGAGAACATAAAAAGTTCTTGTTCTTCCAATAAAAGACAAAAATATGCTATCCGAACCAACTGATGAATCTAACTTGTCAAAGTGACAGGGCAGAAGTCTATCTACAGACTAATGGATAAATAGCTGGTGAAGCGAGCTCCAAAACAGTTCAGTGAGGGGCACAGGACACTTGAGAGCCCAAACAGAGCATAGAAAATGATCCAGATGTGAACAGCCTTACACATGGGAAATTTAAGGAAGATGATTAGGAGAGAAAGCCTTATCTCCTTCCTTAGCTGCTGCATTTTTAGGTAGAAAGGGCTTGTTTGAATACAACAGAACATAGTTGGAATGGTATGATGTTCTGAAAACATGTAGTGAAAATACATCAAAATGTCAATGCCTTCTAGCCAGTAATAGAATAAATTAAGCTGTATATGAAAGATGATATAAGAAATAATCCAAAAATTGATCTGCAAATCTCCTTGCATCACAGCAATATCTGATTGAGGTGGAAAGACCAAGTAAGTAGATGAACTAGTGTTTCCCAATAAGGAAGATGAAGATGTATAGAACCACAAAAGAAATTATCACAACATTACAAACACAATGCTCTAGTTATAAAAAAAGGGTGCAGGAGGCAGAATGTCCATGTTGGTAGTTATTTGAGCAAAGAAAGGTGCTGGAAAAATAAGTCTAAATTTCCACTAGTCCACCCTTGATTTGCCACAGACTAAGCCTCAGATCCAACAGAAGAAAAAAGGATTAGACTGCATGCAAAACTATCTCTCTGCTCGTAATGAACTGTACGTGTATGTGACCCCTCTCCCTTAATGCCTGAGTAATATTAGACTCCTGAGTCGGTGCAACTCTGTGTCTGAGACATGAGCATGAGTATTCATATTCAAAAAAACGTCTCCAAAATATTGTTTTTTTTTAAAAACCAAGAGAATACATTACAAATGTAATAATAGTGCAGAAGAGAAACCCACAGTGAACACATGTAAGATGATATTCTTAATTTTTGCTATTGAGAAAAGAAGATTATGAAAGAAAAACAAGGAGCTTATACATGGATTTGGTACAGAAGGTGCACTGATGTAGGTGAAGAGAGTCAAAAGACTAAAATCATTAATGGCAATATAGTGGGGTTCAAAGACTGGAGCAAGCAAGTTAAAATTTATACCAATGCACAGATGGGCAATGAGGATAAAGCTGAAGTGTGAAGAGAGATAAGTGTGTTTTGGAACTAAAATTGTACCTTTCATTGCACATTTTAATAACCAAGTCAGTTTTCCATGTTTACCTAGGTAGGTATAAAAGGATTAAAACAATAATTTTATAAGATACGTGGTGATGAGGATCAAATAGAATGTAAAAATCACTTCTTTGATAGTTTATAAACTACATAAATAAATATACATGTTGATTTCACAAAACTTACCAATCCTTCATATACCACTAGCCAGTCTTTGATAGTTTATAAACTACATAAATAAATATACATGTTCATTTCACAAAACTTACCAATCCTTCATATACCACTAGCCAGTCTTTCCACTGTTCAGACAAAGGAAGAAGTTGAAAACTTAGTCTGTCAAAACCCCATGTGGTGGGTAAAAGTGAATGAAGATCAAGCACTGATGCCATTTCTTCTGAAGGACTTAATGAGAACAAATATGAAGGACAAGCTGACATAACATGAATTTTATTGGCTTTCTCCCCATCTAAAAACAATTTTCAAATATTATAAAGAACAGAGAAAATTTAATAAAACATTTTAAAAAATTTACTGTCAGTACATTCCTTATCAATTAAGAGGAACGTGCAAAAATATCTGCAGTTCATTTATTTTCATAACAATTTCTTGCATAATTTATATAACGGTATAAGAGCAAGCTGGATTTAAATGATTATTAAAGTTCTCAACAGGTTGCATGCAACATAAAACCTATAAAATTATATTATTATTCACATGCAAAAAAATCACTATTTCTCTCTGTCAATAGCTGGAAAAAAGATTATTTTCAATATTAGTCACAGCAATGGTATACAGCATATGATATCTCAGACTGTGATTTCTCTTTGGCTAGTTAGCACATGGCATTGAGAAAGTTAAAAAAAAGCTAAACAGAGAAATTGTATTCACTGTGTAAGGAAATGTCAATATAAATAATATAGTAAAATAAAATAGTGGTTTTCTGTCTCAGTCTGACATGGAAATTTGACTTTTATTGGTTGTGTGTTTGAATTTCAGTTTCTAGAAAAAAAATTCATTTCTAATGATTTATATCAACTTTTAGTTTTTGAGTCAATATTAAAACTACAATCTTTTTTAAGGGAATGACATAGCATGTTATGAAGTGTTAGCAATTATCATTCATAGAGTAATTTTTGCATGTTAAACCTTAACTTACTTCACAGAGCTGATAACCAACTTTGTTTCACTTGATGTTATAATTAATGTAGCATTATATATTACTGTGCCTTACAAAGCATTACAGTACTCTTTAGAATTTCTTTTTTTCTATAGAAATACAAATGATATGAAAGTGCAAGTAACTTTAAACCAGTAACTTCAAGTAATTCTTTCAGTTTTGCAAGTTGTATCAATCAACAATGGGATCATATATATGCTTTTTAATCATTCATTATTTTGGTATATAATCACATGCACTTTTTCTCTCAATAATCAAGTCATTTGCATCACTGCTGCTAACACAGAAGAGCCTGTGTGTTTGTAGCCAATACAGTATAAAAATGACTGCCTGTCACATCGTTGTTTCTATCACATCCTTTTTTTTTCTTCACGAGTACAGGTAATCCTTTCAACAATGCATGCTGGGTTTTAGAGAGGTCTTATTTCTTTTTATAGTCCTGTGGTCAGGGAATCTTGAACTCAGTGATGTGTGGTTTAGTTAATAATGGTAGCAAATGCATCTCACTTAGCAAAATAAATGAATTTTCTATAGGTGGCAACTATATAAGATCTGTAGTGTTACTGTTAGCAATTGTAGCACTGTAGTAAAACTGTTCAGAGACTGGTGTGCCATGAGTTCACCAAGGCTATAAAAATATAGCTTCACTCTTGCTATGGCATACACTAAAAATAACAGTCTTTTTATCTACTCAGTGAGATCTGTAATAATTGTAAAGATGTACTGAACAAAATGTACCACATGATCCAATTCTATAGCCATGATCCTTTAGAGCCATAATTTCTTCCTCTGTAGTAAAGACAGTTAGTACTGTTGCTACTACTACACAGATTGTAAATAGTGGAAAAAAGCATGTCATACACCATCACCTAGACCACTGGGTATCTCGTGCATTGACAAGTTACTATCCAATTGAGTTCTCACCAACAGTTCTTGAACACCTAATTCTCATAAGTGTAATGTGAGGCATACAGATTAACATAGAGCACTACTACATCCATCTTGTTGACCTAAATCATCATGCAACTTAGCACAGCCAATTTCAGTGGTGTATATAACATGCAATGTAAAGCAAGTGCAAGCTTCTTCATAGTTGGACTTCAGCAAACTCTTTGTTGCATCACACAAATTCGAAGCCCAGTAGTTTCATGGAATCAAACTGCAGGTTATTTACTTTATCATTTAACCACTTTTCACAAAAGACAACTTTCTTCTCAAGTATCTCACAGAACCCTTTTGATTGAAACGTTCAATATTATAATTAACTCATAAATCTTGTTGGTTTCAGATGTGCCACAAGCACACTCAGTTTACTTGAGTTCCTTTAAAAAGAATAAGAAATCTCTATCACTTTGCTATCTCAGAAAAAGGTACATCTTTTTGCAATAACCATTGCTCTTTTTAGTTGTAAACTTGGAGATACTTGTAAAGAACTGACTCCAGTTTTACCTTTCAGTGACTTTATTAAGGTAGCCTTTGTTCTAAGAATCCTCATCTGTACATGTTCAACAAGCACAGGTGAATCAGCAATAAAAATAACACATTCATGTCACTACCACTAGCAATAAATTGAGTTATTCTCAGGATAGCAACTGCTTTAGTACTCTCATTGCTACCTGCTGTTTTGTGTAATTCTCTGGTGTTTTTTTCCATGAGTATGAGATTACAGTTTTCTTTATTTGTTTGCAATTAATTGATCTTTAAGTAGGTCTATTCTAAAGCTACTATACCATCACTTAGTTATACACTTCATTTTAAATGTATTTCCACCATATTTCCTTCTTCTGATATTTTAAAATCTTGCATAACATATGGATAACTACTGCATTAGAAACAAAACAGACATTTAAAGATAAGTCTTAAATACAATACTGCTATCTACTACACTGTTTTATCTATACAACTGGTATCTTTGATATAATACACAGAAATTAAATCTTCAACACTTGAAATCAGATTTTAAAAAAAGCTTTAATTTTAAATCATGTCTTACCTACATCATCAGTCACTAGCACATCAGTTATGATGGACATATCCTTAAGAGGAAGTTTCCATGACATCAAAAGCTCTGTGAATACACTTCCTCTGGGATCATGTTTTTCTACCATAATATTTTTTCTTGTACATTTTGCTAAATTCTGTAAAGAAAAAATTTTAGGCAATAAACTGAATAATAATTCATCATTTTCACAAAAGAATATTTCCACATGTGAAAATTTGGTCATCAAATATCAAAGCAAATATCAATATGTAGCTGTTGTGTCCCAGCCAATAAGTGGCCCTTTAAAAAGAAAACAGAGCATGATTCACCAGTGGGTCATGTGGGAGCCAATGTGTTAAAGAATAATTTAATATTAATTGTTTAAAGAAAATTCATCACTTTTTGATCTAGAACAAACTTGAATTTATACTCTCAACATAATAGAACAATTAATACATTTTTTATTTTACAGTAATTAATTTCTGTACTTTCTTTTAATCTCTACCAGTCTGATATCTATTAAATTCTTCTTTCTTACAATGCAAATACTTGGTCAAATATCATGAAATTTAATACAAGGTTTCTGAATGGTATTTACTTTTTGCTTTAAAAAGTTAATATAATTTGATTTTTCAATACTTAAGTCATACTTTTAGGTTTTTAAAATGTTTATGATACACATTGTTAAGAAAAAAACATCAAACATTCCACTTCAGTTTAGAATTTCAGTTTTTTTTATTATTGATTAGAAATTAGTATTTTAGATAAACTTGTTTGATGTTCATTGTTATACACATGTATATCTTTAATTTGTTTTGCCAGTCATGATAGTTACCACAGTGGGCTATAAGTTATGAGAAAAACACAACAAAACATTTTATCAATGCTTTCAGGCTTAATCTTTTAAAATGACAACATTACCACCTTTGTCCGACCTAGGCTTCATGACTCTTGATAACGATATTCTTGAGCAAAATCAATTTACATAACATATATATAGTTGGAATATAATAAACTTAACAATATTCAATCAAAATTTTCAGCATTCACTAATTTGAATAAGCTTATCTGATGTCTTGTCACAGACAAACATTCCAGTAGTTTTTAGACAGATATAATTTAACATAAAAACATTTTTAGAAGCAAAAAGAATGTCAATGTGATTTGTTAGTAAATGTTGTACACTTCCTATTAGTCTTCTGTTCACCTTCATAAAATATATGGATAGTCAATATGCAGACAGAACATAAAGTACTACGAAAATCACTTTATTTACTCTACATTGATGTAAATAGATTAGAATTATTTCCATCCAACTGTTTTTAGCTATTGGCTCTAGCTATTTTTAAAGCTGAGCTTTATTAGACGACATATTATGACATTGTAAAGCTTAGCTTATTTGCTTTTAGTTTAAAGCTATACAATGAGCACTTGTCCACTGCAGAGAATCATATCTCAAATTTTAGAACTGTAAGTCAGTCAACTTAATTAATGCTTATTCATCCTGGGATGATAACATAAAGAGCTATAGTGATAAAACTAATTATGTTTTTAACTTTTCTTTACAACTAAAAACTTCTTCTTTGGAATCAATAGAAAAATTCTATAAATGCACTGTTTGCAAGTGAAGTTCTTCAGAACAATATAGAAATTAAAGGTAGAACATTTCTTAATTGTGCTTTCTGAATCATATTAAATAAATGTTAAAAAATAATAAAAATATAAGTTCAAAAATATTTTTTCAGTATAAAAACTGAAGAAATATAGAGCTAGAATTATTATTCTTAGTTAAATTTGAAATTTGTTATACAGCAATGCATTTGCACTCAACACCTGAAAGATACAGATATTTTTGTGATGTAATTTCTTTTTTTTTTCTCAAATTAAGAACTCATAAAATTTCATGAGAATTTTAAGTTTTAAAAGTTTTTATTTATAAACCACTATTAATAATCAAAATCTCAATGCACTATACAAATAGAAGATACATGCAAAATGTTTTGTTCAATTATATTGGAATTACATTATCATTATCTCTGTTGAAGATGTTATGTCCTTATTTTTAAATCTATTTTTGTTACAGATTCTGAACATGAAAAGGCTTTATTTTTGGTTTACATAAAATGTTTTGTTCTTTAATTTTTGGTCCTTTGTTTTGGACAAATCAGTAATGTTAGGTATTTATGTGCATCATACACTTTAAACAGTTTTAAATTATTTCTGAACACTATGTTTTTATCATGCATTATTGACAAAAGTAACTTATCACATAGATTATGATCAACTGTAAATTAAGTCTACCTTTAAGTTTTGATCTTTTCCTTTTCTTTCTCAACTAATTTAATGTTGTTGTTTTTTTATCAAATTGAATCTTTTACTTATTAGATATATGAATAAAGAATATTTCTAAGTGGAAAAAAAAATTACAAGATATTTATAAGAAAATACTGGTTCACAAAATATAATTTACTAAAGAAAATATACATGTAAAAATTTGTTTATATAGTAAACTTAACATTTTGGATTTAACTTTATGAGTAACCCAGATAAGCATTTTAGTTAAACTTCGAAGTATTCAATCAGAAATAAAAACTTAAATTATTTACATTTGTTTTATGAATGAGAAAAATAATTTTATGTTAAATACTCATTTCTTTGTTGTAGTTATGCACAAAGCCACACAGTCAGTTTATTTTATCTATGCTCTGCCAAACATGGGTATCAAAACCCTGTTTCTAACATTGTAAGTCTACAAACATACTGCTTTGTCACTGGGGGGCAAATACTCATTTAAAAAATATTATCTATCTATTTAATTCAAAACTGATTACACACAAATAAACAAAGTTACTTACATTTATTTTTAAAGGTCGCTTCTGAACATAAGGGTTTTTTACAAACGAAGGAATCCACTTGCAACTGTATACTGGTTGAGGAAGTTGTATTCTTTAAAAAAAAAAAACTTGTTAAATTCTGTTGAAGTTTCCTCTGCAATGTTTAATGTTGCTAAAAGCTAAATCATGAGAATGTTTAACACACTTTTTTATCTACTCTAAATAATCAAATGTAATTATTAAAAACGTTCTTAAAATTACATTAACCTACTTTTTGCCTAAATTAACATCCAGAATTCTAGCTCCTACAGGTATGCCATGTTTATGAAGAACTGAAAAGAGCAGCTTCTTAGTCTCAGATGCATAATTGTCAAAATCAAAGACATTCCTAATCACTTCAGCCACACCATCTTCTGGATAAAACTATTACAAAAATTTAAAAAAAATAATAATAATTAAAAAATAATAACAAGAGAAAATTAGGAAATGTTATAAATGCACAAAAAAGTACTTTAAACAAATATGTAAACCTATAAAATATGCAAAAATTATTATAAATTTTGTTACTATTGCTGTTTCTTTAGTTAAAATATATTAAATAGTTTACTGACTTTTCAGAGAAAAAAAAACTTCTTTGGTTGAAATTAGGCCCTGTTTCTCATTATGTACAAAGCTTACTACTAGTTGGCTGAGCCTAAACATATACCACACTGGAGAAAGAGAGTAAAGCTAATATCTGTTTAGAATTCAATGAATATAGCTGTAAATGAAAAAAAAAAAATTTTGATTTACCACATAAACATTTTTGTTTGTTCATTATTAAACACAATGCAACACAAGTGAGCTATATGTGTTGTGCCCACAGCATTAAAAGCCCTCAGGCTTGCAATTAAATTATTGGAGCCAACACTGAAAAGAACTGAAAGTAAAACTAGTATCTGTTTAGAATTCAATGAACTTAATTGTAAATGAAAAATCAGTTTTATATGTAGTTAAATTTGTAGATATACAAATAACCACTAATAGATATTACTTGAGAATGAAATTTTGGAATTACGAATGCATTTTGGTGGTAAAGCAGGCCTTACATTATCTCTGTAACAAGAAACAAAAGATCAACGGTTACCTTGAATACTGAAAATGGTATATGATGATTTATATGAAGACAGGTGTCAAAATAACTTCGAATCAAGCACAACATTAATAATCCAAATAAGTAATGCCAAGGTGTTTGATATAGAGCAGCAAATACTTTATGCTGTGTATCATCTGACAAAAGGGGTAGATAACTGTGACAAGACTTCCACTTGAATATCTTTAAATACCCAGTTCTATTGTTATGGTAAAAGCAAACAACAGAGGTATTGCATTCTCTTAATATAACCTTATTGAAAATATGTGATGTCTGGAAATGAACTGGAAACTCAAGACTATGCCTTTCTTATCCATGAAATAAAGGTGTAACAGTCATTGTAGAAAACTAACAAACTTAAACTGTGTCACATTTCCAGCCTAAACAATTATTTAAAATTTCAATAAATAGTTTATATTCAATAAAAAATTACAGTAGATGGAATTCATAGTCAACTAGTAAACAACATGAGGTTTTAAGCTTTTTCCAGAATTATTTTGTGTCAAAACAACCTCACCTGTAATGTTTGGAAGGTTTAAAAACAAAGAAAAAATAGAGAGAGAGAAAATAACTCACAATTCCATTTCAGCTTTCATAATCTAGCTAATAACAAAAGGTAGTGTTTGACAGCATAAACTTGTACATACTTCTATATGTTTAACAATGTTGACAATTTCTCTGGTAGAGTACGGGTAACTCAAGAGGTTTTGATCGGCAAGATGTCTAAGTTCTCCAAAAGCAGCAACTAATTTTTCTAGAATATTCTGTGGTACATTTGGTCCATACTGACGTAGCATAGTCATTTCTGATTGCACTGTTGGATTGTCTATAGCATGACAACTAAATATATCACCTGAAAAAATACATCCATAAGTATACTTTGAAAGCAATCATTATTAATACAGTAAAATCAACATTAAGCCACCAACAGAAATTATCAATAACTTCAGGTAAAAGGATGTTCCATACCTAGATCAGAACTAACAAATAACAATTAGTGTAGCATGCAGAAAACAACAACACATTATACAGTTTAAAAATCTTATACATCGAGGAATTTCTGCTGCTTTTGTGTCAATACTTTTAACAAAAAACATCTCAACCATGAATTTCTAAATAACACCCAATCTGAAAACAATAAACACCACAAGTATTGCAAACAAAGAAATAAATTTAAAACCATATTTAAGCAAGCACATGGCCATGGAAATATAAAAATGTAACATACAGAAAAACTGATATTTGAATATATAATAAAGATGATTTATATTAGAATTATCTACTTTACCCCTACAATTATAGAATTTATATTTCTGATTCATGAAATCTTTCTAAGAAATATATTGGTCTTATTTAAAAGCCTGTGAAAAGAAATGCACCTAAAGCTCCAAAAAAATCATTTCCCAAAAAAGGGAAACCAGGTCTGTTAGCTAACACAATCATTCGAAATTCCGGATGCATTTGAATAACAGCACTGCCGTTGTGGTTTTCAGTGTCTGAAAAATAAAAGGTTTTAATTAGATGATACATTTTTTAGCAAAATGCATATTTAAAATACATCTTACAATAGGAAATTGACAATAGCTTACATAAACAACTATTTGAAAACACATTTAAAATACTGTTGTTTTGAAAATATCTAGGCAACAGGGGTAATCTAAATTATACAAGCACATAACAGTCAACAGACACAGTTATCAAAGATATGACTAATCAAGTTTCTGACTTGTGTATTGTTATGTGTGTTAGATAAAATTACTAATGAAATCTATTGGTGATATTTTATAGCTAAACACTCATTCAGTAACGTTATTGCTTGTGAATGCCATTTTTATTTTATAAAATATAGTTTTCACGTGTAAGAAAACATGACAGCATTCAAAGAGAGCATGGTTTGTTTTGAATTTCTCGCAAAGCCACAGGAGAGCTATCTGCGCAAGCCGTCACTAATTTAGCAATGTAAGATTAGAGAAAAGGCAGCTAGTCATTACCACTTATTGCTAACTCTTGGGCTACCCTTTTACCAACGAACAGTAGAATTGACCATCACATTATAATGCCCCAAGGCTGAAAAGGCGAGCATATTTGGTAGAACAGGAATTCGAGCCGGGTCCCTCAAATTGTCACTGAAGCATCCTTATTACCTGTCCAATACTGGTTCTCCACTTTCTCCAACTCTTACAAAGATAATAGAAACTACAAAGAACCCTTACTTCAAAATCCAAATTTCAAGGGAATCCATTAAGAAATAAAAGATACAAAATCTTCAATTTTGATTGAATTTCTTCCTATTTTATTTTACCTCATACCGCAATTATAGTGATTTTATTTTACCTCATACTGCAATTATAGTGATTTTATTAATATAAAAAGATCCTTATCTTTCATGAATATTTGAACTTCGATACACTGATAGAGCTTTAAAACATTGAATTAAGTACCAAATTTGGTCAAAATATATGATATGTATGCAATTTTATTCAATAAAATCTCACAATTTGGACTCAAATATTTGCGTACATCTACGCAAAAAATCATGTGAGTTATTGATCTGAACTTTTTTCTAAACTTTATGTAAGAGTAAAAGTGGACTGTTTTTTTTTTCTCATTCTGATTAAAGATGCCTGATTTAGAGAATCAAAACTATAGAACAAAAGAATGTGCAGTTACATAAGCATTGGTTAGGTCAAGCAAACAAAATTAGCAATTTCTTGGTCTTTTTCAAACTAATCATCCGGATGGACGGTTTTTATTCATTACCAACTTTTAAACACAAATTTACTAAATTTTACTAAATTCTCCAAATTAAAGAGAGTGTTGCATCACATAATAATAATTAAAAGAGTTCTTAAGTGGGTGGGTGAGTGATGTGTAAATGTAAGACATTGCTAACATGATGTACAGATTTGACTCACCACCTGGATGAACTATTCTTCGTCCATCAGAGAGTAACATTTCACCAGATTCAACCAAAGCCTTTAGTATACAGGTTACATGAGTTGGAGCCTTGTCTGCTTCATCCACAACTAGAACATGGCCTTGTTGAACAGCTCGAACCTGAAGAAGTACCAATTTTAATTTTACTGTATTATTTGGTGCTCAAGATATCATTTGCAGTTTCAGTGTAAGAATAACATTCAGGGTAAAACTTTAGGCAAGCTGGAGCAACACAATATAAAAAATGCTATAATCTCCACATGCAAGTAAAATATAATAACGCTGATGTATTTTCACTAAAGATTACTTGAAATAAGCAGAAAATGGTAATAGTGTATAATTAAATTTTTATTAAACATTTCGCAAATGCTCCTTAAGAGAGCTAGTCAATAATAATTCAGAAAAATAGGTTCATATTGTTCTTCTTAATATAAATGGTTTATGGGTTATATTGTTTCACTGCATCTTAATATCTGAGAAGCATAGTTTCTGGGCACTGGATGTTTTCAGTTAGTCAACTTATTTTTGAAGGTTAGTTTTACCTTACATCTCAATTTTCTTATAAAAGGACATAAAATGAAAAAAACTGATTAATTACAAAATTGCATTTTAATACAGAATATATTATTACTTATTTTGCATATGAAATATTCCATTATTGTTACTTGTTGACCAAATGTACAAATATAACACACTAAAAAATTATTAAATTCCATGTACTAGTATTAAAGTGTTATGTAACAGCTAATCAGATATATGCACACATACACAAGTCACACAAATAATGCATATCTTCCTCAAAACACATTTGCATGTGGTTGTTATGATACATGCAAGTTCTTTAATTAATTATTATGTGATAGGTGGCACTTTACTTAACCTCATTCACTGAAACTTTATTTGTGTGCATTTTTATTGCAGTCTTCACCACTGTTATTCAGTTGTCGATCTTTGCAAAGGTTTAGACTATGGCCACATTTACCCCTTGAAACTACTTGGGTTATAATTTTTTTGTAAGGTTTGTTCTCCTGTGACTTTACTTGATTTTGTGTGTGTTTTTTTTTGGTTTATGACTGAAAGATGCCTTTTTTATTCTATATTTCTTCTTTTCTAGTATTTCTCAGTTTAATCATTTGTTTTACGTAATATCTAATTACTTCTTGTACATAAATAGCTGGAAAAAGATCAAAATGTTTACGGCCTACAGTTTAATATTGTAGGCCATAATTTAAGATTTCCATTATTCTACTTTGTTATAAGAGTCTGAGCTTCATAATAATTTAATTACCACATTGGGGGCATAATGACCCCAAGCAACAATATATGTTCCAATTTACCACGATTAAGTGAGAATTAATGTTTATGCTTGTGCATATTACATACAGCAAATAATAATGATTTTAAATCATTTAAAACAATAATAGCTTTTCTACAGCACTTACGAGGGGAGAATCTTGGTAAACAATACGTCCATCTTTAACTGATGGCTGCAAGGTCAAAGTTTGAACTGAAGTGTCTCTGGAATGTTGCAGAAAAAGACAAATATAACAGCAATAAAAACTATGAAATCAGCTTTATCTAGCTTGAATGACATCAAACCTCTCATTTTCTACCTTGTCTCACAAAATTTAAATTTATTTATAAACATTTTTTCCAGTAGGTAAACCTTCACTGTATGACCTCCCCATATTACAAAAAGTGATGACATTTAAAAACTCCATAGAAATTTATGGTACATTTTTCCAAGGCTAAAATTAATTTTCCCTTGAAAATAAAGTTAAAAACCAGGCATTTAATAACACATAGTAAACTAGGTCTACATGTACAGTATTATTCAAAACTATGTTGTCATGTTAGTACACTATTTAAATATGACATTATGATTTTTTCACTGTTTTCATTGCCAATTTAAATTCAAAACTTTACTGTCTGTTCAACAAACGAAAAAATAATTTAAAAAAAACAACAACAAAAACTCTAACAGCAATACATCACTATACAAACCTGTGAAGCTGCAAGTATTCACGAGGTCTATTCAACAACTGGAGAAAACGGTCAACAATCTTATTCTTTCCAACACCTTGATTACCGACAAGAAGCAAATGTTCTCCTAAAGTAAAGTCTTGTAACATGGCTTCCAATACAGAAATGTGCTATGAAATAGTGATAAATATGGTTATTCTTAAAACTATTAAAATACAAGTTTAAAAGATGATACCATGCTGGTAAGTATATTAAAAGGGATAAAGAATACTGTTTAGATAAATGTTCTTTTAAAAGTAATAATGATGGTTTGTTTGTTTGTTTTTGAAGTTTGTGCAAAACTACACAAGGGCTATCTGTGCTAGCTGTCCCTAATTTAGCCATGTGAGACTAGAGGAAAGGTAGTTAGTCATCACCACCCACTGTCAACTCTTGGAAATTTTTTACCAACAAATAGTGGAATTGATGATTGCATTATAATGCCCTAACAGCTGAAAGTTTGGTGTCATGAGGAATCGAACCTGTGAACCTCAGATTACAAGTCGAGCATCTTAACCACCTGGACAATAATTATGGAATAGTAAACATATATAAAAGCTGAAACTATACAAAAGCATGCCTAAGACATGGTTCTTATATTTCATTTTATTATTTACTATTGATACCAATCTAAATATATGTCAAATAAAATATTAACATTTACTACTGAGGTTAATCTGTGAGGATATTGAATAAAATGCTAGTACTTACTATTAACATTACTCTACATAAAAATGTCACATCAAATGTTAAAACATACAAATGAGGTTAATCTATATGTATATTGAATGAAATGTTAGTACTTATTCTTAAAGTTAATCTGTAAACATTGAGTAAAATGCTGATTTTAAAGATGCCTACCATTACTGTTGTAAACAAAATGCCAACCTAAATAAACAAGTGAATCCTTAAGACAAAAACTTGGAAAAACTATACAGAAAAATACAGCCAATACAGAAAAAAGTACTATAAATATTTTACTGAAACCTGGATACTAGTAATGATTGCATTATTAAATATGTTATAGGGTAGTTTTAAAATTAACTGAAGCACCTCTGTTTTTCAACCTAAAAAATTTCCCTATGTCGTTCACTTTCTGCCACTGAAAAAAAATCCAATGTTTTATTAATTTGCATTAATTAGAAAATAATTTTGCAATTTATAGTGTATTAATCATAAACTGCCACATTGAAGATTCAACATTTCTTAAGTTCACTGAACCCCAATGGTTTTTGAAACAATTTTTAAAGCTACTGTTCCAAATTAGCTTGTGGATCAATGACTTGACTGCTTCCAGGATTCCAAATAACATATACGAGTCATATATAAACTTAGAGTTACCATAAATATTACAATTAATCCAATTAAATATTTCTAAAAACACTATTTGTTTTATACTAAAACTGATTGATTTCTTTTTCTTTTTTTTAGTCCTATAAATTAAATGTTCTTACTAACAAAAACATAAAGTTATTCAGTATCATGGAATATATGGACTCAAGCAGAAGCAAACAATATGAAACAAACCATTAGCTTGAGGGTTGATTACAATAACAAGCAACTAACCCATGTCTCTTTGCAATGCCAAAGGTGCTAATACATGCAATGTTTGTAGATCTACATATAAACTATAAGTTTTAATTGCTAATCACAAATTGAATTAATTTTACAATTGTGAGTTTCATAGCTTTTCAAGTATGCCTATGCTTTAAACTAAAAAAAAAGTATAAAATTTTCTTTTCAATTTGGACTATTTCTTCTGACAAGAACAATTTAACCATGTACAGTCAGCATTACTAACATGTCATACTTTACCTAAAACTTGTGTTTTAAATAGCTGTTTTATGATTACACACAAAAATAATTGAGTTACTTGCCTAAATTCTGCCTTCTCTAATTAAAATTTCTGATCATTCAGTCAGATTGCCAATGAAACAGTATCTTCTTTCAATAATAATTTTCAAAGTGTAACATTTGAAACATGGATCTAAGAACATTAGTCAAGATACATTAATTGCTGACCTGTCTAGAATTTTTTAAAAGTTTCAGAAATATATTTATTATAAAATACTGCATGCATGTAGGGAGGGGAATAACTGAACCTCCTAGTTTTATGTTGTAAAAAATACTGCTACTAACTTCATGTTCATGTGAATGTTTGGCATCTGCTCTCTGCCTGTTGAATAATTACCTGAGGTGTAAACAAACCAAAGAAAGACTGATTGCTCTAGTTTTAATACATGATAAACATGACATTGCTATCAACATTCAAACTATATGTAACTTATTTATGAAAAAATACCCCAGAAAAATGGAGTATGTTAAACATGTTATTTCATAAATGCATACATGTATACAAGATAGCAATGATAGAAATAGTCAGTATAATATTGTTGTACAAAGTTATTTAGATTAATAATATAATTAAACAATAAATAACAACCCTGCCTGTGAACAGTACAGTACATTACTATAATAAAACATGTTAGTTTAACTCCCCATGAGGTATTAAACAACAGAATAATGATTTGTTGACTTTTCATTAGATGTTTGCTGGTTTTATGTTAACAACCATGCAATTGTTTAAAATATAGTTCATCCATAATTGTTATCAGATTTAATCTTATAGCAAATATTTTTTTTACAAATTTTCTGAAAAGATGCTACCAGATCCTCATTGCATAAGCATGCTTTGCACAATATTCATTGGCTTCTAGTCTCAGAAATTGGAACTCCCTTTCAAACATTATACCTACAGTCCTGAAAATATGAAGTACCGTTCACTGTAAGCCAAAGAAACTTATTAAATATTTAAAAAAACTCTTATATTAGTATTATAGATTTTAAGTTTGTACAAAAAGAGTAAAGATATATATGTATACCTTATAATTACATTTGAAAATCTTAGTAACAAAATGAAATGGCTAAAATGAGAAATAGTATAAATACATACAATTTACTTTTGTACAACAAAATACCTACCTGCTCATTTTCAAAAAATAAGATATCTGGAACTTTAACTTTCCCAGAACCAGCCTGGTGTACTGATGTTGAGGTATTGCCAATATAAACTATCCCATCCTTAACATAACATTTTGTAGTATTTGTTTGCAACTGCTCAGAGGATTTCTCTATTCCAGCATCTTTTAGTGATCTTTCTAGTGCATTCTTTGCCAAAGGAGGTAAAAATCTAAAGTAATATAAAAATCAGTCTTACTTCTAGAAAACATGTATACTAAAAACTATTTTATCATAGCATTTGCTTTCTCAGTTGTGTCATTTTAAAGAAGCTTGATTAAAGTACAGCAGGTCTTAAAACTTATTAACTTGTAATAAAAGTTTAATACAATAAAAACTTCCTAGCTACAGCATTATAACTGTGAACTATTTTACTTAGCTATTACATATTAATAGTTGTTGTTAGCAATCAGTCTGAGAATCTGAATTGAAAAGATTAATTGTATATGCCAATTACAGATGAGCTAAAGCTTGGATTACAGGACAAGAGAACAGAAACATAACTAAAGTTTAAAATATTCATATTTTCACAACTTTTATTATAAAAAACTATAGCATAAGTTACTTATAGAGTAATTCTTCAAACCAAAAAAAGGGGGTTTGACTAACAGTACTAGTAAAACAAGGTTAGAATTTTTTTTTCAGAGTGAAACTTTTTTCAGTGAAAAATACAGGTTCTAATCCTGAAAGTGTATCAACATGATTTGTGGATGTGAATTTACTCAAACAAGTACATGCTCAAATGAAGCTGACAACATTGTTCTTAAATTTACCCTTTTATCAATCTTAGCCCTTGTGTAATGGGAAGGTCAAAGTGAGTGTATTACAACTTTTTACAGAAATACATTCAAAATTTAATTAAACTATTTTATTATAAATATATACACACACACACATACATACAAATAAACATACAAATGTAGTTAATAAATAAATTTGTAGTAACATGTGCACTTTAATTTCCAAGTTTTCAAGAAAAGATTTTAAAAAATCCTTTATTTTCCCTAGCATAAGAACTGTGACACTTGTTCTTTAGTTTTCCCTTTCACTTCTCTAATTTATTTACCTCTTTGAAATATTGAATTTAACATAAATTACTCATTATAAAACACATATTACGAAGTTAAAGTCTAAATTTTTAGTCATCAATCTTATTTTTTTATGGAGTCATAAACCAAAAATACAGACCCACTATTTACTTCTACTTACAAACTGCCAATAGTTTTCTCTGACACTTTATACTATATTATTTATAACCAATAGAAAGTTTTAACATATCAAATGACATGTAATACTACACTGTTTTCAGCATGGAATATTGTCAATTTTTCTTCAGTCTAATACTGCCAGCATACAGGTTGTAAACCACTTGGCAAATACATATCTTATGCAACCATTTTAAATGACATAACTCATGAGCTGCTCACAAGCATTCCTGATGAAGAATTTTTATTTACTCATTTTTTTCATTACCTTACCTAATATAACCTAATAAATTTCTAATTGTTATATTTTAGTTGCTTTTATAACAACAGATAAAAATATATGTTAAAAACAAGAAATAAGTATTTATGTTTGATCTCTATTTTTTCTTGTGAATGAAATTTAAGTGTAATTTTTTTATAATGATGGTACTAGTACATTAGATATTTTTATTAACTTATATAATGTGTCTCATAACACATTTAATAGCTTTTTTCACTAAGACAAGAGCAACTTGAATTAATTCCCTTAGTTGCTTGATCTGAATCACACAAGATAATCCTTCAGGCTGAAGAAAAAATTGATAATTTTCCATGCTGAGAACAATGTATCAAATCACATGTAATGGTACACTATAAAAATAAGTAAATAAAAATTCTTCATCAGGAAAGCTTGTGAACAACTCACGAGTTATATCATTCAAAATGGTTGCATGATATAGGTATTTGCCAAGTGGTTTAAAACTTGTGTGCTGGCAGTATTAGTTAAACACAATTCATTGGCAAAAAATAACAAAACAATAAAATTAAGTAGAAACATATGTAGAATATCATGTCTCTTAGCTATTTAGCATAAACAACTGCAGTTTCCTGTTACAAGATGCAATAAATCATTCTAGGAACAAAAAAGGGTAATTTAGATTTAATTTGTATTCTTTTTATGATGGTTACAAGGTAAGCCAATTCAATGAGACTGCATACAATTAAGGTAGAGAAAATAACAGATAAAATATAAACTTTACTGAGAAAAAAACGTCTGATTTTGAATTAGGAGATTTTAGAGGTTATGCAAAGAAATTCTGAAAATTTTTATATGAAGAAAAATATTTTTAATATCAACATGAAAATCATTTTGTACTCAAAGCAGTCAAAACTCTAACTCCATATTTTCATAAACAGTTTTTAGAAAATATACTTTACTAAAAATTATGAATTTTTTTGTTGTTGTTTACAAAAGCTTTGTAATCTTTACTAAATGCTTATAAAATGTTCATGAAGATACACAAAATATATTAAACGTTACAGTGTGGAAACTCTAATAGTCACAATGTCCACATAATCCACCAAACCAGTAACAAGAGGGTTATTTAAAGTTTTACAGAATTTTTTTTAACATTTACTTAGAATGTTTTAGGGGTTATGCAAATGAAATTTGAAAATTTTCAGATGAAAAAAAATATTTTTAACATTAACATAAAAATCACTTTGCACTCACACAAGACAACATTCTGACTCGATATATATATGGACAATTCCTTAGTTAAAACAACTAAATAATCTCATTTTTTGCATACAAAAGACTTGTAATGTTTCTTGAATGCTAGCCAAATTTTGTGAAGATACACAAAACGTGTTCAAAGGTATAGTACAGAAACACTGATAGTTATTTTGTAGTTAACAAAGTCAGTCACTTCAACTGATCCCATATGAAAAACGTTTTTATCAGCAGTTATTATTTCAAATAATGCTTTATAGCTATTAAATTAATTGCTTTAATTCTATACAGCAACACTGAAATATCCTGAAGTGGTTTAATGTTTTATGTCTTTACAGTGTTTGTTAACATTCAGGACTTCATCTTATACACAATGTGTAACTCTTTTAATATCACAGAAGTTAGTAGTTTAACAAAAGTAAAAATGAAACCTTTTTAAATCTATTGTTACTACATGTGTAACACTTTCACCAATGAAAAGTACTTAAATTTTATTTTATCAGAATACCTTGTCATACATGCTTTATCTATTGCCTCTCGACAAGACTGTTGTGGAAAATATCTGAACCTGCGAGCAATACGAAGTAACTGACGAGTTGACAATGACAAAGCCAAAGACTGAACCTAAAGCAAGTTAAAACACTATGTAAATCTCAAACTAAGCACATAAAATCTCCAACACATTAGAAGTTTTATTTCATCTTTGATACAGGTTTCACAACTTACAAAAAGTAATTTCCATATTTACATTTATGACTGTAGTACTTTTTCTTCAAAATGTTTCATATTTACAAAGATTTTTATATTATCTAATTAAATAAAAATTTTAAAGTCACTACTTCATATGCTGCATATATAACATATATATATATATGTGTACTCCATGCTTTTTGTTTTTCATGTGTATTCTTTATTTGTTATCATAGAAGTAAATAAATGTAAAATTAGAAACTTATTAGGTTGGATAATTAAAATTCTTTGTGAGGTATGCTTGTGAGTGACTTGTGCATCATGCAATTCAATAAGGAAACATGAACTGCATGTTCACCAAGTAATTTTCATCTTGTGGGATGGAATTATTTGCTATATGAAATTCAAAAGGCAATAAAATGATGAAACTTAGTTTAAATGGATTCATTCTGTTATGAGCTTTAAGTTATTTAGAATAAGCAATTATGATTCTCTGTTACACGTTACAGTTATTCAATAAAAAATAAAGGGTAATACAGATTTATTTCCTAATTTTTATAGTGGTTATGAACTTGGTCAAATTAATTGACCTTGTATGTATTAGAGTATACAAAATAATACATTTTATCTGAAGCTTTTCTAAAAAAAACCTAACAGAAACATGTAATATTTGTTTAGAAAATTTTAAGAGATTATTCAATAGACATTTGAAAATTTTCAGCTGAAGAAAAGTATTTTAAATTTTAACAGTCAACACTATGCATAAATTCACAAACAAGTGTTTAGTACTACTTCATTAAAAACTTTGATTTTTTTTCTAGCAAAGACTTGTCGTGTTTATTAAAAGGTTGTAAAAATGTCATGAAGACAGGAAAACTTATTAAAAGTTATAGTATGGAAACACTGACAGTCACTTTGGAGTCACATGGACTGTGTAATCCACAAAGCTAGTAATGAGAGGGTTAATGCCATGAAGTAATAATACTTAAATTTATATTTCAACACACTTCATAGCCTAAACACTGAGATCAATAAACATTTCACTGAACTGATTTAAATCTATTTGCATCATTTATTGACATACTTCACAAAGGAATGCAGAAACGTTGTAATAACTAAAGATACTTGAGATCAAAAAATTCTAAAATAAAACTTCTAAAAAACTTTAAATATATAAACCTATGAACTAAAAATAAACCTGTAAAGATTAGGTCATATATATAGGTCATTATTAAAGACTCAAATTTCACTTTACAGTACTCCAGATGTTTCTCAGATTTGCCTGAAGCTTCACAAGTGTGTTGTTTTGCAGAAATGATACACCTAACATACACAAGCTGAAACAGAAACATCTTCTAAATGTCTACAAGCTAAAAAATATCAATACAACTTAAAATAAAATAAACAATCAATTTTCCCTTGTATATTTAAATACCTTAATTTTGCTCTTTCAATAAGATATGCTTTTGTGAAGGACTTCAGTAAAACTTCTTAATAAACTCGGAGAAAACACCAACATACATCACAAATTGATAGTTAATGCTTTTGAATAAGAATACTCAAAACTTATAGATCTATAAGACCCACTTATCAAATTTGTTAGGTTAAAAACTTACCATAGGATCCTCTGAAGCTCGTAAAGTTTCAACAAACTTCAAGATGTCATGCGTGTGTGATGAAGTTGATCCAACCTCCATAAAAAACAAAAAGTACAATGTTTTTAAATATGTTGTAATATTTCAATTATATTTGTCCATATTTTATAGTTACCATTAACGAAATTTAGTTCAGTTGCTAAATGCACAATATCTATCACAACAAGTAGAAATAATCACTATCATGAAACAGGTTAATGATAATGAAACACCTGGGAACAAGTAAAAATAACAACATCACATACAACAAGTAAAAATAACAGCATCACATACAACAAGTAAAAATAACAACATCACATACAACAAGTAAAAATAACAACATCACATACAACAAGTAAAAATAACAACATCACATACAACAAGTAAAAATAACAACATCACATACAGCAAGTAAAAATAACAACATCACATACAACAAGTAAAATAACAACATCACATACAACAAGTAAAAATAACAACATCACATACAACAAGTAAAAATAACAACATCACATACAACAAGTAAAATAACAACATCACATACAACAAGTAAAAATAACAACATCACATACAACAAGTAAAAATAACAACATCACATACAGCACTTCTTACATAAATAATTAAATATGTAGTGTTGATAACAGTATATGTATAAGTAAACACAAAACATATAACACTAACCTAAATTTATGTTGAAATAATTAACCACAAAACATCTACATTAATCAAACAATTACACAAAAAATCCTACAAAACACATATAAACAATAAATACAGAATACATATTAATAACCATAAAATACACTTACAGTAAACAGGCAGCATGTAGTACAGGTACTAAAAATAACATTACATTAAGCATAAACCACAAAACATAAATAGAAATAAACAAAATACATATGTTGAGAACAAACATGGCAAGACTGCTTAGTGCTAAGCATTAATGATTCAAAATAAAAACAGTCAGAAAAACAATTACAAAATAACTGCAATTAATTGTTAAAATACAAAGTATCACTATTAACAAAACATGAACAGCTCTCCTCCTAGAACAACTTCTCATCTTGGACCAGTATTTTAATCACTTTAAATTCTCTAGATCATATTTCCCACAGACACATAAGTGTTAATTTTCTTCTGCTTACTCCCTCAAATTAGTTCTTTTCCCCTTTATGTCCCCCCCTCTAAATAAAAAAATTCTAATAATGCCACTACTCTAATGAATACCAAAGCTTCAATGACTTCTTTCTCCTCAGTCATAGTTAGTGCTCGCATCTGATGGAATAGGAACATAGTCAGACTCTCAGAATTCAGCCACTGTTCAACTGAGCTTCCTACTTTAGGAGGTTCAGCTAATGCCAAGATGCGGAAAGAAGGGTTAATCCTAAATATGTTCCTATGTACAGAAAGTATGAAACTTTAAAACAATGCAATTTTTACACAAATTGTTTAGTCACTATTACAAACTTGTTAGGATATTTTAATTCTTTGCAGTGAAAATCATTTCTGAACTTTTTTAAAGAAGATACTGAAAAGATCTTGAAACTAATGTAAATTATTTTACGTGAAACTAATAATAAACACACAAGGAGCATTATAGCACTTGAACACTTATAAGATTTTATGTTCCAAAAACTTTGAAAACAAAAATATTCACCTATCTGCCAAATTTTCATCGCTAAAACCATTTTCCTTTTTCAGTTGATCAAAACGATCATGGCATAACAAACGTGTTCCATCATACAGCTGAACTTCTCTGTTCTGGGTCAAACTGTGACCAAGTCACATACATGAAAACATAAACCAGGCATATCACTCAAAAACAGAAATTTGTATAAAATAAATATGCATGGTGTGTATGCAGAAGAATAAGAAATATTTAAAATTATATTGATTTTATATTCTTATAAAATATCTATAAATATATTCTAGTAAAGAAAATTTTAACTTATGAAATATATTAAATCCATTCCTCAATACCTATCATCAAAAGCAAAAGTTTTTATGATACAGGTTTAGTACTTAAATACCATTATGTACCAAGCCTTGATTAAACATGCACAAAGTCAGCCCATTGAATAGAACCCCATATTTACAAAGTGCACCTTTACAAGATACTTTAAACCTTATGTTAACAATAAATATTTGTTGTAAACAAAAGGTAAGATACGTTACTAAAAGTTTTGTACTAAAGATATGTCCATGAAATGCCAAAATTAATATGACTTGGACAAGTCAGAATGCAAGGTGATGTCCACGTGAAGAATAAATACACTCTTGTCCAACATAAAGTTTGGAAATTGCATTCGCAAAACCTCAAGAGTCTCCAAAATGCCAATCTAAAGTTGTTCAATATTCCTATAAATTTTATCAGGCATTTTCTCTACTCAAACACAAATTTCTGTTAAATTAGTAATGTAGGATAACATGTAGCACATAACATGCATAACACCATGTTGAATGGCATGCTATACAAGTCTGAGGTATGAGCATTTTGATACCCAGCTGCAAAAATGGGATTTGTTATCATAGAGCTTTAGAACTAGTGTATGGATCAAAAAATGACATACTGTCCTGCAGTGTTAAAGGTTTCTAAAACATATACTAAGATCAGATAAGACAGCAATCAGCAACTTGCTTAAGGAGAAGATGCTTTTAATAGTCAGTTATACAAAAGGATCCACTGAATGATACAACTCTCAGATATCACTTCATTAGTTCAATTTATTGCTCAGATTCAGTTTAACCCCTTCAAAAAAATTTACAAAGAACTCAAACCTACCATATACTGATCATAGCAACAAATGAGTGTGATGTAGGTAATCAGATTTTCTTTTATAGTAAAATGTATAAAGAGAATATATTTATAATGTTAATATATTACATGATTATATACTCTATTACATCATTAAACTGTATAGTAATAAGTTTGAAACTTAATGTTTTCACTTATTTGTCCATTATAACTATGAAATCATTTGAAAGTTTTGAACATGTTTTACATCAAACCCTAAAAACCCATTTATACCCACAAAAGTTTAGCACAGAATAATGTCCAGTAAACAAAATGTTGGGACAATATGCAACTAATAAAAGTTAGAACTTTGAAGTACAAAATAAAAATAATACTTAAAAAAAAACCTGAAGGAATGAAGGAATTATATGGATTTATAAACTTTTACAACTACTTGGAGTTACTGATGTAAAGTAATCCCTTTCAACTAGAAATCTCTCTTAACCATCAGTGTCTTGTACATGATTATGCTTTCATTTCAGTTCTTACTGCTCCAATCATGCAAAAAATTATGTTATTAAAGAAGTTATATTTAAATGTTTCTTTAGCTACAAATAAAAATTACACTGTAGACAAGGAAAGCATAATTAACAGTTGCTGTCTGTTGTCTATGGTCAATAAGTTCAGGAATAGCACATCATGCTCATGGTAACATAAATATACAATAAATCCAGTGTAATCATTAACATGCAGAAAGAAGCATGGGTTACAAAGCTAGTGACTAGTGAAAAACTTGTACTGATAGAAGGTAGAATTAACCAAGAAAACATTTTGTGAGTGGTGGTAAGATATTGTATTGGAAAAACATTATTTCATTTTCTTAAATGATCTATGATAAAACAAGTATTATATATAATAATGTCCTTTTCTCAGATTATTGCAAATATCAGAGCTGATAAATTAAAGTAAATCTGAAAGCCAAAAATTAAAGAAAGTCTCTGATGTATACTCTGATACAACTTAACTAATTTAGAACCCTTTTCTTACCTCTGTGTACAATGAAACATAAGTCTTTAAAGGAAGTAAAAGTGAAACCTCTTTCTGTGCTCAGTTTATAAAGTTTCTTTTACTTGTCTAAGTTGGTAATAAAATAAGTAACAAATTGAGATTTATTGCAGTTTCTAAGTAAAATGTTTGATTTTATTTTTTATAATGTCTTCATCATGTTAACAATTAACTAATGGACCAAGAATAGGTTCAGAAAATTAATATGTAATCATATAAATTTTATTTTTATCTATTCTTTGAAACAATTTAAACTTAAATCACACAGTCAATGATGCACAGTTTTACAGTGAAATACCTGTGCAAAGTTGAGAGAGTGCTGGGATGAGCACGGTGCAATCCATCTAAGATTACAAGCTTCCCTTTCAAAGCTGCTGTCACTAATGGAGATGGACGCCAAGAAGTATCACCATTTTCTAGTGTCACTCGCTGTTGCAATAGGTCTCTTGCACTCATATCCTGATACACCATCATTAATTCCACCTGGTAGCCAAGTAACTTGGCAAAATAACTGGCTAAAGCACTTTTCCACTTCCCTGATTTGGAACCAAACTGAGGTTAACTAATCATGAACTGAACATACTTACAGGTAGTAACAGGTAAAATGAGAATAATATTTGATAACAGAAATATCAACTGATCAAAAATTATATACTCTGTTTTAATAAAAGACCAATAAAGTAGATGAAACTTTAATACATGTGGGTGTGTGTAATTTGGCATTTTTATGTGAATCATGTTGTCAACAGAACAAAATTAATGCTGAATCATTTTCCTAATTTACTGTTTTTAAATATTTGTAAGTCACAAAACAAAAAAGTACATAGAAACTGGAACTTGGTGTACTTAAAAAAGAATGAATTATTTTGATTTTCATGAATTATTCCTTTTAACTAAACAAAACCTGAAATAACAATGTGGATTAATCTATTCATTTCTATTTGAGTAAACTAACTTTCTGGAAAAAACAAAAAAACACCAAAAGTAATTTTTATTTCATGTATTAATATTTTTAATACATTTTTGAAGATCATCTTCTTGGATTCCTGTACAGCTTCTGCATTGAACATTCATTCAATAATTTCTTTTCTTTCTAGTCAACTAATGTCTATATGCTAACAAATATAAGTAAAAATACAAAATGAGAAAAAAACCTTACATAAATAAGTTCTAAGGTATCATAAAACAAATCCATGGAAAAAAAATGAAATAAACATCTGAAAGAAAACTTGATAACGTTAATAACATATCAAATGTTACTATGTTTTACTTTATTGTTTTCATAAAAATATAAAAGACAACAGAATACCCTGCTCACCTTTGGACCAATAATACACAAGTCTCGCACTAGATGGCACTGGAGCATCTCTGCTAAGAGGGATTTGTGATATGAAGTAGACACAAATGGTTTCATGGTAGATAAGTGAGTATGCTTTCCACCATTTACCTAAATTTACAAATGAAACAACAATCAACAATATACATTGTGGTCAATTCAAACAAACTAGAGAGCACACTGACATTGAATCTTCTAAAAAACGCATTCAACCCTAGTTTAGAAAATACCTCATTCAATGTGATAAAGACCTTTTTGTAAAACCTCATCTAGACTCTACACAAATGTAGGTCATAAGAAAATCGCTAAAGCTCTTTTAAAATATGTCTAAAAATGAAGTCAAACTATACGATAATACTTGAAACAGCTAATGAGTCAAAAAGCACATAACAAGGATAATCTAGTTTATTTTAATTCAAGTTACAGTCTTTACAATAAGGAAGAATATTTTTAAAAGCTATAATGTAACTTATATAAAAATGTACTTATAATCAGTAAATAAACTCACAACAAAAATGTTAATTTATGTATGTGATATAGTTTCTTAACTGTGTCCAACATAATTACAGTTTTAATCTAAGTATTTGCTGCTTAACTATATCAAAGTTTATTACAATATTAATCTAACTATTTGATACTTTATTATGTCCAAAGTCATTACAACATTAATCTGTGTATTTGAGATAACTATATTAAAGCTAATTAAAATCTTAACCTAGTATCTGATATTTAAATATGTTTAAGCTAATAGCAACATATATGATTTAAATACTCAGTTCTGTCCAAACTCATTTACAGCAATCATCTGGATGTTTAAAATAAATCATTAAATACAGTTGTAAACACAGAATATTTTTAGAGTACTTATTTTTATCACTGTAGTGAGAAATGTCTTTCAAGAAGTGCTTAAACATTTAAATAATCAAATCAACATTTTATATTTTTCCAAAAGTCAAAAATCTATCTTTAATGATGTGTTAAAAAAGGTTTAATATCTGTACACCTCATTCATTTTCACTTGGTTTTGTACACCTTCAGCAAGGAATAATTTTAAATAAAGAAATCTGCAAATGTTTTGCAAATGATTAAAAAGTAGCTGTACATGTGTTTAAAACAATACTGCAGACCAGAGAGTTGCTTCAAATCTTATGCCTGACTTACAGTTCTGTGAAAGTGAAATGTTTGAGAATATGTTCTTCCATTTGCTTAGCATTTAGTAACAAGCACATCACAATAGGCCTTTGCATTCTTCTATTAATAATATATAACATCAGACTGAAACTAAAGTGTTCCATTTTAATGAACTCAGAGAGCTTGACAAAATTATCCAGTCCACTTTTTTTTTTGCAGTTTTTAGTCATAGTCTGTCTTTAAGGCAACTTGTTACTAATATTATAAATACCAAATAAACAAATTAAATTCTATAAAAAATAATACATAATTTGCATTTACAGTTCACACAATCAAAAAATAAGGTAACTATGCTTGGAAATAATTTTTCAGTTCACAGTCTTTTGTTATCATAACAAAGATAATAACTATCAAATTACACAATTCATTTTAGTTCCTTCTATAATTCATTGAAAAGTGCTTTATAAAAAAAGCAGAATCTTAACAAATGTTGTTCATACAAAAACTGATAATTTAATCCTGTAAAAGTAACAAAACTCTGTTGATTAAAGTAATTATAAGTTATCATAATACCATACCTCAAAACTATCTTTAAAAAAAGCAACCATTAATAATTTAATACACACTTCAAACTGTGTTGTTTCAGTTCCATTTCTCAAAACTGCCACGTACTTCTGACTGTTGCTCTTATGCTGTACAGATTCAAATTCATGATGACTATCACCGTCAATATGAAGGTTCTGAAAAAGAAAAAAAAATTAAATCATTATTTTGCTATTGAAATTACCGACAAAATATTTCCAATACCAATAAAATCCTCTCATAATTTTAGGTAACCATTACTTTAACAATGTTTTAATTTAAGTTTATATTGATATGACTGTAAATACATTAAATAAACTCAGGAAGCAACAGAAAAAACAGCACCAAACCTTTAGAACATGTTCAACTGATCTTGATCCCTTGTTGTTTAAAAAAGATTGGTATGGATAGAGCCAGCAGATTAGTTTGTTCATTGAAACTTGTGGAACTCTGGCCTAAAATATAGACAATAAGATTTAGTAACTCACTGCTTAAAGCTTTAATAATCACATTTTAAATGTTTTTGATAAAAAAAAAAAGTGCAATACCAAAACCAATCATTCAAGATAAAACTACTTCATAGAAAACTCTACAGAAACTTACACAAAACAAATCACCTTGAAATACTTCTCTGAAACACTAAAGCATTTAAAAGTTCTTAGTATCAAATAAGTACCTAGCTGACAGAAATTCTACTAAAGTGAATATGATTCATAGACATGAAGATTTGTTTTTCAGGTTTCTAATCATATTTTTTACAAACTACCATGAAAATATTATCTCAACTTCTTGGAAAAAAAGAAACCTGGATCATGAGACTAGTTTTTTTGTATAATTAAGTTTCTATATAAACAAGTACAATAAAAAAATGTTTAAATTTCATAAAGACAAGTAGGAATCAATATATGCATAACCTCACTAGCTAGAGTGATATAGAAAGTTTTAATGCTACATAAAGTATTGAAGCAAGAAAGTTAAAACTACAAAAACTGAATTACATAAAGTTTAAGAAAGTTTATTATTACTTTAGAAAATCACTGTAATTATATTAGTCTGACCCAAAGCAATAAGATTTTTTTTCTAATTTTAAGCAATTCAGTTATCAAAGTTTTGACTTCCTTGTTTTAATACTTTTTGTAGCATTAAAACTTTCTTCACTACCACAGCCACTTAGGTTATATATATCAATTCCTACTTCCCTACTTATCATTACAAAATTCATATCTTTTTTTATTATATTTGTTTGTTTCCTTTTTATTAGCTATATGTTTGTGCACCAGCAATACCAAACATGAGCAAACTTATACCTGAGTAGATTTTATTACTCATCTGGACTCTACCAACCCACAATCAAATATAATACAGGTACACCATCAATTTATCAGTAACTAATGATCCAACACCTCATTTAATCCAGAGAAAATTATGAGAGTGCTCTTGCAATTCTAGATTAGTTGACTTGGTGGCTACCGATGTAACTGCATGTGGCGCAAGCTCTTTCGGAATAGATTATTTACTGACTTTACAGAATTTAATGTATCAAAGGAGAAAGAAATTGTTCGTGAGTTGTTGAGTATGCAAAAAGTTTTAAGTTTTATTAATATTTTCATCCAAAATGGCAGCTCACTGCAGTGGATGAAAAATGCAGAAAGAACACATCAACAGGTAAAGTGTAGGAGAAGTAAATACCCATGGTATTGGGAAAAGTGAAGATGTGGGTCAGAGCTGCCTGAAAATATAAGGTCAAAGAGACAGAAGATCCTTGATCCAAAGGTCAAGCAAGGAAATATGCATGATAAGGAACAGTTAATTTATCAGAGAAAAACCATGGGCCAGAAAACAATATCAAAAAATATTCCATTTGCAAAGAGAAATCCACATGAAAGAAGGACAAACAAAACAAGCCAGTAAATAAGCTAATCATCATGAGAAGCTGGATCTCCTTGCCAATGACCAGAAGCAATCCAGACATGAAGACAGTGGAGGAAGGTCCAGATGAAACACCAGAGACTGAGAGTAATGAAGAAGGGATGAAGTCAGAAGAAGACGGAACAGAAGAGGAAGTTGGAGTTGAAGAAGCCATGGTGAGATGGCCAGGAAGAAGTTTTCAGAAGGAGTGTCAGAGATGATTAAAATCACCCAGAGAAGGAGAACGAGAGGATAGACAAATGTATTAATTCAATTGTAACTGAACACAGCCAGTGCAAGATGATGAACCAGAAACTGAAACTAAAGCAATTTCTGGTTAATGGATGAAGCAAAAGCTTTGATGTGAAGAGTACCCCACTGAAGCCAAAGCCATTGGAAAATAAAAAGTTCAAGAAACCACTTAACCAGATAGATTTTATTTCAATGGTAATATGATCCATGAAAAGAGTGAAAGTACTCAGAATATGGCACGTAATGTTATAAATACTGAGTGTGTGGTCCCAGAGAAGATCCAACATATGAATATAGAGAGATCAAGAACAGGGAGCACCATGATGATTGAAATAAGCAACCATTGGAGAAAAATGAAATGAGAATGGATCATTACTAGACAATTTCTTGCAAAACGAAGATAATGAGCAATGACTTACAGTAAGAAGTTCAAGATGTTGATATGATAAAAACTCTTGGTTAGAGACCAAAACCCCAAAGCTTCCAACTGATTGATCTCTGCTCCCCTACCCCTCATAAGGATGTGTTCATGAAATGTGTAAATTCTGACAAAGAGGAGGAAACAGGACATCCATCAACATGTGAGTTATGTCTAACCACCAATGCAGATTGTTGATAAGAGTAAAATGGAAGGTAATAGGGCTGACAAAGGATCCCTAGCAAGATTCTACCAGTCAAGAAGATCTTACAAGAGCCCATACTTGAGCCTTACCTAAGGAGATAAGGGCTGCATTTAAAGGTCACATTTCCATGAGCTATTAATAGAGCCTTGCAAGCTGTAAGAGAACTGAAAGCCCCATTGAATGAGAGAGGATATTAAAAAAGATAAACAACCAAATGGACAAGATATTTTATAGGTCTCAATAAGTACTTCTCCAAGTAGATAAACCAGCCAATTACAGCTGTCTCCAGGAACATCTGATGAGGGTAACAGAGGAACTCCTCGTCAGAATTATCTAACAGTAGCCAATCATCCAAAGAATGAGGAAATTGTAACCTGAAAGCACATATATGATGAATGAATGTTCCTACTACCCAACAAAATGTACTGGGCCAATGCATGTCCAAAGGGCAGTGCATGAAACAAATAAACCATCTCATGGGAAACAAACTGGACAGAGATTCACATATTCACAAGACATCAGGATATGCAATAACTATTTGGAACATTCATTTTCATCATCTATAAATGTAGAGAAAAGCCCGCCTAAAAGTGAGAAATGACTCAAAGGAAAACAGGGTAGACTGAAAAATAAATTGAGGTATTATAAACTTATCATAGGTTGCCAGTCTCCAGCTTTTTGTATTTTCTTATGAGTATAACAAACAGCTTGGAAGAAAATCCTAAAAAAGAAGATGAAATTGTGCAATATGCTCTTCAGACTAGCTGGTGGTAAGACCCCAAGTAATGGGAAAGGAAAAGGATACCTGAGACAAAGATAATGTACTATATTGAATGCTTTAATTTTGCTCAGCCAATACTTGGAAATAGCCATTGTTAATATTCAGATATTTTAAAGGTGGTTTCAAAGAGATGATTTTTTTATGGCTGCCATTCTGTTTCAACATAAACCCTACTACTATTAAGTACTACCATACGTATTGATAAAAGCATGGTGATAAGAAAAATAGCTATCCTTTGTACACAGGGAAACTGAGCCCATTCATCCTATATAGAAATTTATATTTCTCTCTTTATCTTTCAAGTTCTGATGTAATTAATAAAGAAGACAGAAGTTTATATCTTAATTTCTTAAAATATAAAGAAAAATATAATTTCAAAATCCTAATATGAAATGGCAATAAGAGTTGACAGAAAACCCTGGTAATTGTTGCATAATACAATAATATGGTTTCTTGAGTCAAGCTGTGGTTCTTCATTTGAGTCTAAAAAATATTAGAGAGAGACAAAAGTATCTTGTGAAGTTGTCTTTCACTAATGAAATATACTTTAAAGTAACAATACTTTTATATAAAATAATGCAAATACTCACTAGAATATAAGCCACATCAGATAAACTCTCAACAGGAAAGTCTGGAAAGCCAAGAGTCTTTGACTCTTCTGTCATCAAAGCATGAGCAACAGAAAGGATATAAGAAAGTCTGTAATAAATAAACAGAAACTAACACTTTTATCATATGATTTAGAATTTTTCTGCAAAGATAAACAGGAGCTCATCCACACATAGCCATAATAATTATTAACTAGCTATAAAGAATGTAGTTAGTCAGTAACACTCAAAACTAATTCTTGGGTTAATCTTGTCAAACTGAACAGGAGAAACTTGACTATCAATATTACTGGGCCTACATGTCTCCAAAATTGGGTGTGTTTTTCAGCAACAGAATGAGAATTATGAAGCCTCGGATTCACAGTTCAGCAATACGAACAACAAGACCACAATTAACCAGTTTTCTCTGAGATTATAAACTAATCCAACAATTTATCCCAAATACTCTGTATTTAGCTTCTGAAAACTAGCAAAAAAGTAACTGAAATATAACAAAGAATACATGATTAGTCACTTACTTTTCTCAGCAATCTTACAATGAAAGTTAGAATATAAGAAACACAAAACTAATCACTTACTTGTTATTTGTGAATAACAAACTTACCATGAAAAGTACTTAAAATATTACAAATAATACAAGACGAGTCACTCACTTGTCTACAGCAACCTTGTCATGTTGTTCTTTCAAAAGAGTGAATTGCTCCTGAATAAATAAAAATAAGAAGAATATTTTACAGATGTTTCCTGACCATATATATGTCCCATTAACCTGTTGAGTGCCAAGTATTTCAGCTGCTACAATACAACTCTAATGCTTCTACATTTTGTAACTTTTATTGATGCCATTTTGGATCAAAAGTGAAACAATTTGTAAGTAGATCAAATGCATGTATGGTGCTGACATCTAACGTTGAAGTTAGGTATTATTGAGAATAAATTAACTCGTCCGTGGCACTGTGTTACCAATCGGCTTGGACGAGTTATCTCATCTACGGCACTGAACAGGTTAAAAGAAATGGGAGAGATTTTGTTACTGAAAGAATTTAAGTTTCAAGACCTTTGTGAAATGTTAAACCTGATGATTCCCCATATTCTTCTTGCAAAGTAAGAACTAATGTTGTACAATTAAAAAAGAATAATGCAACAGACAGCCTAATATACATTTATTGTGTTTCTGCTTTACACACACACAAAAAAAAAGTAAAGCTGGAGATTTGATTTACAAATTATTAATCAGCAGTAGAAAGAAATAACACATTAATACAACAACCTTTATGTAATGTTCAAGCACTGTGATAAGTTAAAGAAAACAAAAGTATAATCATAATGGATAACGAAGGAACACAGTTTGCAACAATAAAAAGAAATACCATAAATAAGCTTCTGCGAAAACTGCTGAAATGTTTTATAATTACTCAATTACCTATATTTAACAGTTTTGTATGGCAACTTAAGAAATACATAATTCACTGAAACAAACAAATTACTGACACAAAAAATTGATTCTAATTCTGTACACATATATAAATACTCCACAGAATTATTCTATTACAGTTTGACGATTACTCCAAAACAAACAGTCCTGCCTGTGTATTAACCATTTATGGCCATAACACCATTGAGTTTTTAATAACAGTGTGTGTTGAAGTACACAATGCTGTCTAGTTATACATATGTATGCATATATATCTTTTCTCATTGATATCTAGTTTTCTATACTAGGTATTGGTTATTCAAAACCAGTACACAATTTAGCCAATTTCTTTACTGATTATTAGTGACCAGTAAAATTTGAATACATATAAATACATTCTGAGCACTTGTATCTAGTATGAAGTCCTATTTAACCATGTGATGTTCACTGAGGGTCATTACACACACATTGGTTGTTAATGCTCACTATACAATCCTATCTGTAAATCTATAATGCTATAACTTAAAATGGGGTAAACAATAATGCAACTGTTGGCCTAAATATCCCACGTCTGCCTTTCACTAGAGTTAGATGGTTTTATTTGCTTTTAGCCCTTACTTAACAAAATAACATTTATCATTGATGTTTCATCAAATTTAAAAAAGAGTAAAGAAGGTCAAAGTTTGCTTCAGTAAAAATTTCTTTTATGTAATAAATTACTATAGCAAATGGTCAACAGAATCTCACTTTTAACAGTTGGAAATGTACATCAAATTTTAACATAATGCTTGAAATTTAATGACTATATAAAAACTACATGGCTATATGAAAAGTACATGCTCCTATCAAGTTTGCAAATTACATGTAGAAAATTTATCACATATTAGGTGTCTAAGTGGAATACAATGTTAAATCTGTAATAACTAACTCAGAAGATATAAATATCAAAATTATTTATTTACTCCAAAAAACCAATAATTTATTGTTGAGTATAATATTTTAGTCAAAGTACAGACATACGAGTATAAGTTTACTCAGTGTAAGGCACATAATCAGCCATTGTCAAAAAATTCCAAGTGTCAGTTGCCTTTAAACTCTCAGTATGTATGAATAATACTGTGCAATATACCTTACAAAAAAAAAAGTCTTGAATTTTCACATATAAATATTATTTTTATATAAACTTGCAAGGAACAAAAATACCTGAAATGACAGCGGTTGAATATTTCTGACTTGAAACCGAGATCTTAATGGAGGGTCCAAAGGATTACCTCGATATGGGGGAACTGGCAAGCCCAAAGCTATTACTCTAAAGTTATCAGCAACTCGAACAAGGTTCCAAGAATGTAATTCATCTTTAGAATGTTCCTACAGAAACAATTATTCTTTTTGTTGACAAGAAATACATTTTAAAATAAAAACATGAAGTTAGAAATCAAAAACAAGTATAAATTCCATGAAGTAGGTATTATAAAAAAAAAAGATTATTTTCAAATATAATATCTGTCTGATTAAACATAATTTGAATGATATAAATTTTAAGTTTTCATATCTAAATAAAATAATAAAGAATAATAAAAACGTCTGCCTTACAATAACCTATTTCCCACATATTGATATGTCAAAGGAGAGTATTATTATGTAATAAATAATATATAAATATATAACACATAATAAATTAACTGGAAAATTTTATTTAAGATAAGTTTCTTAAACTTTACCAATAATGGCTTGGTCCCAGGAACTGACCATGGGATCATTTTTATTTTTACATAGTTCAATACTATAACTTTTAATACAGCATTTGGCCAACTATTAGTATGTATTACAAGCGTTTTGAACACAAAAAATCATTTTTTAAAATAAAGTATGTTTACTAAAGATTTGTCCATGTATTGACAGATGTACTTGATATTTATTGAAAATCTGTTTTGAATAGTCTGTGTGAAAAGATGCCTAGAGAAAATGTGTCATACATGTCACACTAGGAGAAATTCAGGATTTTTTTAAATACTGCCAAATAAAATTAATAACTTTAAACTTATATACTATTAAAATATGGATTACAAGCTAAACTTTTATGCTATACTAACTGATATAATATAAAAAGCAGATTAATAATTTTTTTTAATGTAAATCACTAAAACCTCATGACAAGTACAGTAAAAGATGCCCATCACCATAGGGTTAATATAGTACACTGTAAATCTATTTATATCTTTTCATTATCACAAGTGTGAACACAGAAATAAAAAACAGGTTTTAATACAAGTAGTTAACCTGAAACTGCATATGAAAAATTAGAGATCCTTACTCTTGTGTTTTTAAGTTCATTCCAAAAATCAGACAAAAGATCAATCCATTAGAGCAACATTTAAACAGTATCCTATGTTATATTAAAAACTTAAAATATTTTTACAATTAACTTATGTGACTTAAATTAACATTATAATGTACATTATGATTTGAAATTTCATGTTAGCAAAGTCAAAGCCCTTTATTTCAAAATAAATCTTTAAAAAAACTACTTAAGACTTGAAATCTACTGTCATGTGATCAGTGAGTTCTGAAAATTCCTACTTTGGCATTCTATATCTTCAATAATACAATGGCAGTTAAAGAAATGTACACCTAGATAAGATACTTATATAAATTCTTAACTCTTATATTTTAAAGTACTCTAAGTGAATTTATTTTAAACAAGTGATACATTTTTAACCCCTGACAAGTGCACACCCACTTTCAATGGGTTTATTTCAGCTTTATTATAGTTTACAGCTGTTACATATGCATATGTATAGTCATTAGAAAGAATGCATTTTACACCATAATCTAAGAATGATTTTTAAATTAATGTACAACTGTCATCACATGGTACTTGTATCATTAGCTGCTTGATCAGCTACAGCACTTACAGTTGTTTCTTAACTAAATATGTTACAGTTAGAAATAGAATTAAAATTCTATTCAGATTTTACTACTATATTTTAGTTAATTAGGCATTAGTTGTATTTTAAGTGAAAGGTTTAAACATTAAATATTCATCATATTCTGCATCAGTTCTCAAGGCTTATGATATTACACAGCACAGAAAACTTTTGCTAAAGAGTTGCACATGACTGCCAGAGATACATTAATATGCCTTGATGGCACCATTAATTAATGTTGAGATGAATAATAAGTGGCAAAAGACAAAAGAAGAAAAATAAAACATTTAAAATTAACTAAATGTGAAAAAGAAATGACCTGAAATTACAAATTTAACAAAAGGAAAATCTTCAAAGAAATTACACAAAACATTAAAAAGTATCTATATTTTTCTTCTATTTTATTGCACTGTACATGGATGATAAAGCTAGAGTTAGTGATATGGTAGAGAAAATGAAAAATAAATATAAACAGTTACCTTGAAAAAGTTTTGATATTCATTTAGAAAGTTCTAGAGATTAAGCAAATGAAATATAAAAAAGGTAAAAGGATGAAAAGTATTTGTACACTTAAAATAAAAATCAACTTCAACTATTTTGAGAGTGTGAGTGCAAATAACTACAACAGATGAGATTTTTATTAGAATGACATGATTAAAATAAAAGTTATTATTTGTATACCTTAACAAATTCTTACAAAGTTTTGTGAGGAAAACTCAGAGTTACCATATATTTTATGCATAAATGTCTTTCCTCAGTCTAAGTGATACAAACAGGTTAAACTGATTTCAGTATTTGCTATCTTGTTGACAATGATAGCCAGTGGTGATGCTGGTCAAGTCTGATTATGGAGTAAAAAGTAAATTTCAACTTATAAAAATTAATGTTAATCTATACTTGTAACACATTGTACACGAGTTTTTGTGCTTCTTTGAAAATATTACTGTTTATAGGTATGGGTAACAGATATTACAAAATGCTCATTCAACAAGATAAGATAAAAAATATGTTTAATGATTCTTCTAGTACAAAATTACATTTATATTATAAATTTATGTTTTCCTTCAAAACATTTTAAAACTTGTATTCAATTATGAGTGAAATAACAAAACAAAGTACCTGTAGAAGTTTATCGTAACGAACAGGATGGACGAGGAAACGTCCATCTTCCAGTTGCATCTCACGATTCTCCAAAAGGTTATTTAACACAGGAAGAACATTCCTCTCTGCTTTCTCTATCCCATCAAGCAGCAGCACTCTTCCTTCTATAGCAGCTTTTACAGCACTCTGAAACAGAAAATGTTCCATTTAAAAGTGAAGTAATTTATATAGCTTTCAAATAAATGTGAACATTTACATTGGTGAGTTTAAATATTTAAAAAATAAATTAAATTAACCTATATTTATGTATTTAACTAATTAATATTTACCTTCAGTGCTCATATTTTAGTTTTTACAAAGGCAAAGCATCTATTTAATCATCACTTTTAATCAAACTGCAGAATAATTATTTTTTGGCAACCTACTTGAAAATTTATAAATTAATAATGAGTTACTTTCAGGAACAATACCGGTTATTGGTAATTTCATAACTACTTTAGCAACAAGCAAAAGAAAGCAAAGTCAATATCTTAAAAAAAATAAATGTAATAATAGCAAAGAAAACTTTAAAATTATTTATAAGTAAAATTTAATGTGTAATTTTAATTTTTTTAACTACAGAAAGTCACAATTATACACTGTAAAATTACCAGTATGGGAAGCAACAGAATTTACCAGTAAGGTATTCTTGTTATCATGTGTTCTATTTGCAACAAAAAAACTCTGTATACTTTTCCACCGTGGACTGTAAATCATTGAATTAAAATAATGCAGACTTTTCTTGAGTAATTATTTAAAGCTTTTACACCTTGAAATAAATACATTTTACATCTTCACCTGATCAACGTAATGAGCACTGCTAGATGTAATCTCTCTTCTCTGTTTCAGATCAGTGTCTGTAGTGTCTCGGGACAAAGCCACATACTCTACTTCCTGCTTTGTCAATTCCTGACAATAAATCAGATAGAAATTACCATTATGAGATAATATAATATTAATAGTGAGAGCAGGTATACACTGTCATAATATTAGGAATTAAAATGAAAAGAAAATATATAACTAAAGAAGCACACAATTTAACTGCAAAGAAAAAGAAAATTATCATAAAGTAATGGTATTAAAGTTAAAAATTAATTAAATTTTTCAAAAATGTAACAAGTCAACAAAGGTTACTTGAATATAGAATATCAAGTCACACAGTCCAATTGAACTGCAGTGTCATATAACATTACAAGCACTTAAATTGAATTTAATCACAGGATAACACTAAAAAACATCTACTCTAACAAATAAATTAAGATCTTACCAGATACTGCAGAGCAAAAACCCTTCGTCTTGGACCAGGTGGGCCAAGTAAGAAGATGTCTTGTCCCAAAGAATCCTATATATTAAATTTATTTTATTCATTTAACATATTTGGTAGCATTGATCAACAGATTATTCAGCCTTTAAAATAATGATATCTGTAACATTACACAATGAAACAAACTAATTCTTTTAAGAACACTAAACTGAACTATGGTTAAATCTTGAAAATTAACATTTATAAAATAAAAGAATGAACAACTGAAAATAATATTCAATGTTTTCCACTGTTATGTTATTAGAATTTTCATACCTTTCTAAGTGCTGTCATGAAAACAAGAGTTAATGAAGTTTGCAATATCTTAGCTTAATGTTTTATTTTTTTGCAATAAGCATACAAGTTTCTGAAATTTTAATTACTTGTCATCAATTGAAAGTAAAGATTAATATTAAACATACAGTCTACCTTCTGAAGCATCCATCGTAAGTGTTCAAGAACAGATCTAGACAGCCTGGTAGGCACTATGTAAAAGTATACCATTTCAGTGTTATTCATAAGCAAAAGTATCTTTTTACAAATAAGTAAATATACAGGAACAATTTGAAGTACAACTTTAAGTTATATTTAAGATTAAATGGTCACTATCACTGGATGTAAATAAGAATAATTTGAAAATATCTAATCAGATGTTTAGAGCAAGGATCTTAAATATTTTGAAAAAAAATTACTGAAATAAAATTAAACTATAAATATATATACTGCCTTTTAATAAAACAAACATTGATATATTTTATTGTAAAGAGCAACACTTTTGTCAATGTATTGTAATAATATTTTTTCTATTATTACAAAATCATTGTAGTGTGACAATCAACATTTAATAATGGTAAAATATACTGGTTGAGTTTGATAACTTAGTTTAACATGGGTATTAATACGTATTCAGAGTTGTGGGAGAAAAGTCACTAAATTTTCCCAACACAGGATGTTTTTTCAGCTGTCTTAGATACAGTTCTTGTCACCAAGTTAAAGCTAGTGTTTGCAAAATCATTATTTATTATTTCATACAAAATAAAGCATATATTTTCAGTTTTCAAACTTCTAACAAATGCATTTCTTCTAACACATAAGAATAAGAATTATTATAATTACAAAATAAGACTGATTGCCTAGTGGTTAAAATTTGCTACAATGCACAATTCAAATTACACCAAAGTTTTAATAATATATGAAATAAAAAATAAATATACAAACATATGATTAACAAGAAGGCACTCAGTTCTAAATGAATTAAAATAAAAGAGTGGTTAACTTATGATATGAGTTGCTGTTAATAGAAATAGTTTGTTTGTTTTTGGAATTTCGCACAAAGCTACTCGAGGGCTATCTGTGCTAGCCGTCCCTAATTTAGCAGTGTAAGACTAGAGGAAAGGCAGCTAGTCATCACCACCCACCGCCAACTCTTGGGCTACTCTTTTACCAACGAATAGTGGGATTGACCATCACATTATACGTGCCCCACGGCTGGGAGGGCGAGCATGTTTAGCGCGACGCGGGCGCGAACCCGCAACCCTCAGGTTACGAGTCGCACGCCTTACGCGCTTGGCCATGCCAGGCCTTATAGAAATAGACACAAGCACTTTATAGGAGTTCAATTTTAATAGAGAAATCCATGATTCCAAAGGCAAATTCAAGTTTTTAAATTAACGAAGAGTGGGTTTTCAAGAACAACCTTGAGGGACCAAATGGTCACTTGTTCCCCCTACACTACATTAACATGAAAGAAAAAGCTACTTAAATGAATACTACATTTCAACAACTTTATATAGTAAAGAACACTAATATGGTACAAAAGGTTAAGTAATACAGTTTTTTCTAGTTATAAATCTACATAACTGGTTGACTATAAAAGATTTAAACAACTGATATTAACTTGTAATACAACAACAAAAAAAGAGTATTTTTGAAACAAAAAAGTACTGATTATTGAAAAAAGTGACAGAGTATTAAAGTCTGGAACTGGAACAAAGAAGTCCTTTATGACCAGTCTACAGAGAAGCATTAGTTCTTGTGTATATTTCAATAAAAACACCTCCTCAGTTTTATGCCATATTTTATTAATTTCAAATATATTTGAGATTGTAATAGAGTAACAACTTCAGGCATCTAATTCTCTTATAAAGTAAAAAATATGTACTAATTTTTAAATTCACTGAACGAATGATGTATACTTTAATGTACAACAATCTGTTCTCAGTGGGTACCAGAATCTTATGAAACGGAGTTTTAAACTGCATCAGCTCTCATCAGCCTAACTAGGTTGATGATAGGAAATGTCATCATCCCAAGAGCATTACATACTTGTAGATGTCAAAATGTTCATGAAACTTCGTTTTAAAGAAACACAACTTATTTTTTTCAAAATTTAAGTCTCAAACACACTGATAAAACAGAAAGGAGCATTTATTACATATATTGTAGTATTTCAGTAAATACTAGGCTTAACTTCATTAGTAATCTTTTTGTCAATTACTAGTAGTTTGTAGCATGTACTTGTAAAAATGAGTTTATATTCTATTATCATTAAGTCAAACCTTAAAGAGATCTTCAGTTAGTTTTACATCAAATCTAATAGTTCTTACTCTGCCTAGAATGCCCTGTAGGAAGACAGAAATAAAAACCTTTTCCAATGTTTAAATAAAACTTCATCTACTGAAATAACATTACACTGCACATATATACTCATTAAAACATTTCTATCAGTTAGCATTGGGAATATTATAAAAGAATGTTTCTATAATATCTATGTTTCTTACATCCATGTTCATATTATTTTATAACTTACAATAGCCAACTGGAACCAGTTCAGGATGTTTAGGTGGTCGAACAACATGGGATGAATTTCCAATTCTAACTGTTACCTTACCTACACAACACAAGAAATTTAGACAAATGCAATAAACCATAGAAAAATTAACATTTTAAACACTAAATAATTTGTTTAAAATAATAATGTTAGAAGCAATTGCAGCCATAAGAAAAAGAACACTGACAACTTCACCAGCTATATAAAAGATTAAAAAGATGGAGTTTGGATAAAACTGCATAGTAACTACAACCAGTATACATGTAATATGCAAAACAAAAATAATGTTTATTATTTATCAAATTTATCTACTGATTTCAAGAACTAAAACAAATAAAATCTTTATGTAATATGTCTTAAGAGTAAACTTTAATAATTTTGAACTTTACTTATTTCTTTTGTCTTTTACAGCTATATGAGATTGAAGCATTTGAGGCATTTTATAGAAATTACAAATGCTTCTGTGACAATAAAAAAAAAAATCATTCATATTAATGTGTAATACACATACATGCCATGCAGAGATGAGATGTGCACATTATCATACAACAATTAGAAATTTTATGAGGATAGATATCCAAATACGAAAATGAAAAGATAAATACTGAATTCACTAAGATGCAATCCAAGTTACAACATTCAAAATTGAAACCAGCAATCTGACAAAAAATAGATGCAATTATAGCATGAAAAGCTCCAGAATGTGTATGTTATCTTCATTAATTTGCAAACTAAGCCAAATAACAAATCCATGGAAGAATTCTGAAAGGAAATTTTGTGGATACATGAAAACAGGCTGCTGCCTAACAACTGTTGACCATCACCAATTATCTTTCAGTCCTTGTTTTTGTCTGGTGTTTCAGCAGAATCAAACTAACTGGACAGAGTTTACTTGCAAACTAAGCCTGTAGTGCTAGTTGAAAGATAACAAGAATACACAAAATTGAATATTTAGTCTCATGTTTTCAGCTCAAAAATCAATTCTCCACTGAAGAAGCCAAAAAACTAGTTAAACTGCTGTAATCTTGAGTCCTGACCAAGGCTGCATTACAAAACTTGACAAATCTTCATGGTACAAACTCTTTCAACTTTTCTCTCTAGTCTAACAGTGAAGTTAGGAAATGATTTATACAGCTTACAAATAATAAGATGATGCCAAATGAGAACTCACTTATAGACTTAGTTGGTTTATTGAGCTTTGTTAAAGGATATCTCAAGGAAAGTATAAATAAGATTACAAAAGTTAAAGTACATCTGAATATATGTTGCATGATATTTTAATTAATAATTTGTTCAGTGTAATTTCAGATTTGATGAGTATTATTGAAAGTCTACTCAATGAATAATTACTAGTTCAAAGAGAAGAACTTAGTGTCTTTAATGAGGAACTGTTCTTAGACAGTTTTGAGACTATGAATGTTGATGAGAATTTGTATCGTATGTGTTGTGAATCTTTGCCTCTAAAATAATTTTTTCTTTCTTCTAACTGTAAACCTTCCTGAGTTGATGACTTTTGCACTCCATTCATGACTGGATACCTGGATTTAAATAAATTCATTTGTAACTTGTGTTTAAGTAAAACACCAAATGACTAGCATATGTGGCCTCCCATTCATTACATGAAATATGAAATATACCTCAAAATTTATTATGTTACTACTTATATTTTCATCCTACAAAACTTGAAGTTGTTGAATATTTTAGGTTATAGTTTGTAAGCAAAATTTTATTAGCTGAACAGTTATTTTGGTTGCTCTTGGATATAATGTTAAATTTAATTTCAATAAAAAGAGCTTACCAGTATCATTTTTTTTAGAGAATGTTCTACAGAATGTTCTTTGTCTTATTGTCCTCAGAAAATACTTAAACAAATATGGTTTTAAGTACTGAAAATCCATACTTGAACATTTGATGGTGCTACACCTGCAAACAAGACAAGTATAGTAAAAAAATATATTGTAATTTTTCTAGAACTATTAAATGAAATTGCAGTAACAAATCAATAGTAAATAATAATTTTAAGTCTAATAACAGATATGTAAAATTTAAAAATTATTTCTTTGTTTTAATAGGATCATTAATTATTTAGTTACTCAAGAAGCATAAGTAACAATGTTGATTCACTCAAGAATTATAAATCTGTTAAAGTTATACAGGTCAAATACATGTATGTATATCAAAGGTCACATTAACTAATATGGTGGTTAGCTTTTCAATTACTGTAATTTAAAATATGTTGCTATAAAAATAATGGTAAGTACATCTTAACATTATTTTTGTTTTGAAGAGATCTTTAAACCTTCTTTGTAACACAATGAATGTTTAATACAGTGTTTTGTAAAGCAATGGTAGAATAATTGTAACCTGAAGAGGTGTTACTTCTGAAATACATGTATTCAAAAATGTAATGTTAAAGTGATTATGTACTGTCACATGAAGAAAGAATGCTTAAAGCATACATCTGTAAAGTTTTTCCTGAGACCTTGAGATTTACAAAGCATGCTTATGAATACATTAACATATTGAAAATGTCTACAGTATACATGGTTTGGTTCTTCAAAAATCTATGTTTAAAAAATACTGCATTGTTAACACAATGAAATTAATGCCCACTGCACACTGCATTAATATAATTTGCCTAGACTGATATTAGATATGAACTTAAAAGACTGAAGCAACTACAAATGAACTATTTGATATTTATGAAATAATAAAGTTGTTTATCTGCAAGAAAAATTAATCTATCATTCCACTTTTATCCCAGTGTAATAATATGAAGTAATTTCTCTAAACTTTTATCAATGAATATTTCACATTATAAAATAAGTTTCTAGTTTTGGATTTTGTTATACTTTTAATTTTCCTTGTATTAGTAGCTATATCTAGCCTAACTGAAGAATTACTTCAACTGGAAAACAACTGTTACATGAGCAATAATTTGTCATGTTTGGTAAAACTAAACATTAGTAATATTTGAAACAGTCTTCCATAATGTGTTCAGAATATGGAATATATATAACATTCATTATTTAAAATTTTATTACACTATTCTGCAATTTTTCAAAAATGCCAATATAATATTATGATCAAGCTCAAGTCACTAATAACACTTTGTAACAAAATTTTTACTTTTTCTTGTTCCTGGGCAGAAAGTGTAACTTCCCAACTGCTTATGCCTAAATTAAATGGAAAAGATCTATTTTTCTCTTCAAACTTCACTTTTGTGACTTGGGTAATTAAATTTTCAAATTTACCCATTTTCCAGAACATTCCAAGTAGATTCAGTGCTGAGTAGCTGACAGAAAATTTGTCGAACTTACAAAAACTTTCTAGAATTTTCAAGAATGTTGTAGAACTTACAAGAATTTTCAAGAATCTTTTAAAATTTTCTAGAACTTTCCATAGCAATATGTATACAGGGGCTCACCACTCACCACTTCAGTTTAGTTCTAGCTGCCTAAGTGAACACATTTTATCAGTTAGGCATTAAGATGCTACAAGCATTCTCCAGATGCATTCTGCAATGTATGTGGCCAATTTATCAAAACAAGAGCAAAAAAGTATTCTGTGACAGCATCTGCTAAAACGTGTGAAGCCTACAAAGCATATTTTGGCATGCCTGTCGGGGATCAAGACAATCCCTGGGCACCTCATGTTACCTGTGAGCACTGCAAAAATCTCTATAAGGTAAGACAGACAATTTTTGCTTGCTTGAGTAGTAAGAATTTATATTATATAAATTTTAGACCTTTTAAAATTTAAATATCTTTTTTTTTAAATTTCCAATAGTATAAAAAATATCACATATAAAATATTTTGCATGAACCTCTTACACATTAGTTGTGGATGAAATAAATTTATTCTCCATAATAACAATTTTATTTTGCTCTTTTGCAGGATGGTACAGAGGGGAAAAGAAAGCCATTCCACAAATTTGGCATGAAATCACTGACCACTCAAGCAATTGCTACTTCTGCATGGTGGACCCTTCCAAACGTCGAGCTGACAAGAATGGATCTGCTATCATGTATCCGGACCTTCAATCATCCATCGCCCGAGTGCCACACTGCCCTGAGCTTCCTGTACCCACTCCGCTGGAGAGAAAGCAACCATCCTCAGAAGAGAGCAGTAAATCAGAAGAGGAGGTAGATGTTGAAGACCCAGATTACAATTTCAGAGGTGCAGCTTGTAAAAGAAACCCATACTACCCCAACCAAAGAGACCTCAATGACTTGATTAGAGATCTTGATCTAACAAAATCAAATGTTGAGCTTTTGACATCCAGGCTCAAGGAGTGGGATTTGTTAGATGCAAGTTGCAAGTCAGAGAAAGCATCACCAACATTTTTCAAGCTTCTTCACTTGTCAAGATGGGCTATGTATACAGTCTGTATGAGGCAACTGGAATTGCCTGTAACCCAAACAAGTGGCACCTCTTCATTGATAGCTCATCCAGAAGCCTCAAAGCTGTGCTGCTCCATAATGGAAATAAGTATCTGTCTCTTCCCTTGGCTCATTTAGTGCACCTCAAAGAGCAAGGTGATCATTTTCACCAAGATAAACTGGACTTTCAACACTGCTACCAAGGAGCATATAATGAAAACATGATAGGAGACTATATTTGGGGTCTGATATATGAACGTGATTTACATTACAGTCATAAATCTCAAAAAACTACTAAAAATTTTTGTATAACTTTAGTACACATGTAAATCTTGATTAATATGTTGTTTTATTCAGACCTTATGTAAATGAAAAGGTGCAAATTTGCCCATTTTTACATATAAAATGGGTTAATTTCTAAATTTCATTACCCAGGTCACAAAAGCAAATTTTGAAGGGAATAATGGCCAATTTCTGAACTTTTATAACACAAGCAATTCAGAAATAACACATATTATCCAGGAACAAAATTTGTGTTACAAAATGTAATGTAAATGCTAATGTTAAAATATTTAACTCATAAAATGATAATACAGGCATAGACTCTTAGAGATAACATATTGGTGGATAAAATATCAACAACTGGAAAAAAATCATTTCCCCAAATAAACATTTAAGATGGAAGAAAAACTTTTGAGGAATGCTACAGTAAGGTTAATATCTGATGATTACAGAATGGTTGGGTTATTAAATTTTACTTTTCTTCAGTTTTTACTAATAAAGATTTATGTAAAATTCTTCACTTTTTACAGTAACTGGATGGAAACAAGATTGTACATGATGACCACATTAATTACAGGCTTGTTAAGAAAAAATTGTGAGGTTTAAGGAATGATGAAGTTCCTGGGCCAGATGATATTTACCCAAAGGTTTTAAAAGATGTTAATGAATAAATATGCAAATCACTTGCCATTATTTTTTCCAGACTTTGAATAATTGACAGATGCGAGAAGATTAGAAGTTTACTAATATTACTCCTCTTTTCAAAAGAGGTGAAAAAATATTGTCCTAGCAACTATAGGTCTATTAGTCTTGCATGAGTAATAGGAAAAGTCTACAAGTCTTATAAAAGATGCTTTGCAAAATTATTTAACAAAGTTTAAATTTTTGTTGAATTGTCAGCATTGTTTCACCAGAGAAAAACCTTGCCTTACTAAGTTTCTGACATCCTTTCAAGAGGTTACTGTTTGTAAGTCATATAGATGAGAGAATGAGTGAGAATTCAGTGTATTTGGATTTTCAGAAAGCATTTCAAAAGGTGTCACATAAAAGCTTGTTAAAAAGTTCTCTACAAGTGTAAAAGATAGTTTGACTCATTGAATAGAGAACTGGCAATGTGGAAGTAAGAAGAAGGCTGTTACAAATGGAATTTAGCCAAAGTAGAATAATTTCATAAGTACCTCAGAGTTCAGTGTTAAGACCTTTGCCCTTTTTATTTACATCAGTGACATAGGTGAAGAAATGATCAATAGATTATTTAAATTTGGTAATTAAATTCAATTTTGGGTGTTGCTAGCTATGAGGATGTTACTGCCTTACAAATAGATTTTGATTATTTGATGAATTGGGTGAGTACATTAAAAAAAGTTTGTTATAATAAATTCAGTTTAATGTATATGGAATATCACCATCTGAATTATAAAATAAATTATAAAATACAATTTTAATGAAAATAACATAACAGTATTATGGTAAAAAAAGATCTTTGTGTTCTAGTTGATCAGTCTAACAAGCCATCCAAGCAATTTCCCACTGCTAGTGTCAGGGCAAATAAAATTTTATATTGTATATACAGAACATACTGGATATAGGTCTAAAGGGGATATAATGTCATTGTGTAGGTCATTTTTGGAGTAACGTGTTCAGTCTTTGGCACCTTAACTTAGCAAGGACACTGAATTGTTGGGTAGAATTCAGAAAAGGGCTACTACAATGATACCTGGAATGGAAAGGCTGTTATATGAAGAGAGATTAAGATCTCTAATTGAGATGTTTAAGATTAAGGGAATTGATAGTACTAATGCATCTTTTTTTTCACATTTAATGGTGAGAATGGTAAGACTAGGAAACAAAAGAGGCTTTATTTTCCTAAAACGATGACTGGCCGGCCTTTTGACAGATTGCATTCAAATGCTGTGGATACAGTTAATTTACGGTATTTTCGGGGAAAGCTTAATAATTATTTGAATGATAAAGGTTGACTTTGGGTTTCTAGTGTTTGATTTAATTTCATGGATGCGACGATCTAAGTGGGCCAGAAGGGCTCTTTTTGTCCTTTAATGTTAACTACAAAGAGGAAAAAAAAAAAAGTTTCAATTTTAAACCCTATGAAGGTTCGGGCTGAGACATTTCTCAATTATGTTCTTAGTTCTTACTAAGTTCGATGTAGCTGATTGCAAACCAAAAATTTAATATGTAACTTAATTAAACATACTATTAACCATTTGTATTTCACTTAACCTGTTACTATTGCCAGTGTTGGTGATTGTGTTAAAGGTCTTAATTGCACCATAACGATTATATTTTATATTATAGTAACCTTTCTATAACAGCAGATGTATGAAAAACGAGAACAACAAAAAAGGCTTTCGTATTGTGGTACTATTACCTGATTCTTCAAAATATATGCAAAACCTAAGATTTGAAAAATAAGAATTGTTTGCATCACAAAAATTGGTACTTTGAGCTTATCCAGTACTGAGATGGAAACTTAACTCTCCAGTTTACTCCAACATGTGCATACGTACTCACATGGTTCGTTATGTAAACACTTTACCAAATCCCTCTTCGGACCAAAAGTTCAAAACTTGAATAAACAATTTAAATTAATTTGGCTTGTTTAAATCTATGATAGGGACACTTTTTTCCAGATATTTTAATTCGGAAAAATATTTTGTCTTGTTCTCCTCCAGATGATATTAAAAAAAATAATTTTTCTTTAAACGCGCCATTTAAAATAAATACACCTCATACGCTTTGTTGCTGTAACAGTGGAAATCTGTAAAATACATTGAAAACAAAACAGAAGAAATAGAACACTAAAAATTATTTTATACAATAATGTGTGTGTTTTATCTTATAGCAAAGCCACATCAGGCTATCTACTTAGCCCACCGAGGGGAATCGAATCCCTGGTTTTAGCGTTGTAATTCCGGAGACATACTGCTGTACTAGCGGGGAGCTTATAGAATAATATCAAAAACATTTCACGTGAAACGTAAATAAAAGGTAAATAAAGTTGAAGAACGTTTGTTTTTCCAGAAAATATAAACTGTAAATGTGTGTAATACCCGGTATAGCCAGGTGGTTAAAGCACTCGACTCGTATTTTGAGGGACACGGGTTCGAATCCTGGTTACATCAAAGATGCTCGCCCTTTCAACCGTTGGGGCATTATAATGTAACAGTCAATCCAACTATTCGTTGGTAAAATAGTAGCCCAAGATCTGGCGGTGGGTGGCGATGACCAGCTGCTTTCCCTCTCGCCTTACACTGCTAAATTAGGGACGGCTAGCGCAGATAACCCTTGTGTAACTTTGTGCGAAATTAAAACAACAACAACAAATGTATGTATTATTATTACCACCCTCCCCCTCCAAAAGCTTAGTGGTGAGTCTGAGGACTTATAACGCTAATTACCGAGTTTCCGATATCTGTGGTGGGCACAACACAATTAGCCCAAAATGTAAATTTATGCTTAACTGCAACAAACACAGATATTTTTATTTAAAAATTTAGGTTAAACAACGATTGTAGTTTTACGTCACAGTTTTGTAACGCAACCATAACCTAATAATTATAAAACTGTACCACTCTATATGAACCCTCGAAAGACCTCCTGAGAAAGTCTGGGCCCTGGCACCACGTCTCCACCCCTAGGTGCCTTCCAACAGCCAAAGTTTTAGTACATTTGTTTCTTTTTCAAAGTTTATTTCTCGTATCTAGATGTAAACGTATCTTCAATTATCGTCAGACGCAATAAAAAGCATCATTTTCTGTCCCGTCTAAGTTACTATTTAAGTGTGTATGTGCGTCTTTACATCGTTTTTTCTCTCCTTCTTCCTTCCTTTCCGTTCCCCCCTCTAATCACGGCCCGTAGAGCCTGGCACAAGGAACCCCATCCCTCAGATGAACTTAGCTTGCAGTGACTTGATTGAAACCTTGGCATGAAAGTCGAAACATCATTCCTTTCCCATTCAACAGACATTTGAAGTATTCAAAAATTCTTAAACCTAATATGTCTATTCTGCTTGAAGATCAATTGCCACGACACAACACTTTAAAATGTTTGATAAATGAATAAATAATAAACACGATTTCTTCTTCGAGAACAAGGGAGACGTTCATCAGTGCAAATAAATCAATTTTACACGACCCTGAACTATAAGGTTAGAATAATATGGTAAACATGTATTATAAAGTTAATAAATCATACTGAAATTACACACCCTCAACATAAATATATATATTAAATGCATATCTTTTCAAGCCCAGCCGTTTTTGCTACGGTACTTTCTGTATTTTTTTGTTGTGTGTGTTTTCTTATAGCAAAGCCACATCGGGCTATCTGTTGACCCACCGAGGTATTTTTGTTGCATAATATTTCGTTTTATTTATGAATCACCTTCCTTGATAGGTTACCTATGCGATACTATTGTTCCACAGCGAACCTTTTCATTCACAGCGGGGTATATGCAGACTTACAACGCTAGAAACCAGGTTTCGACACCCGTGGTGGGCAGAACACAGATTGTTTAATGACAAACAATAATTCATTCACAGAAAATAAAAGTTGACATATTTTACTTAAAGTTAAGGTCAACAATAAAATAATTTAAGAGGTTTACATAGAAGGATAAACGAATAGATTTAGAGTATATTCTATTTCTATGTGTTCAATATATAAAGCATATTATGGTACAATATATTCGCTGTTTTCTTAATTAAGATGTAAAGTTTTCTGACTTTATTGTCCTTTCAAGAGTTTCCACATTGGACGTAAAAAGTAGTTCAAATAGATACTTCAACTTTCCTTGTTTTGATTTTGTTACACAGGACGAGTATATTAAATGGCAACTAACCAAATTTCTTGCAAGGAGGATAGCATGTGACACCTCTGTCGCTGAATCTCATAATAATCAAAGGTTATTTTATTATGGTGCCCGATTCACAGTGATAAAGGGTAGCATATGCAAAGTGCTTTTGTGTGCATATCGGTCTTTGTTAGCACTAGTATGGTTTTTTTTAAAGCTAAGTTTGTCTTAATAGAGTAGAATTGTGAGGATAAATGGACCTTTTACTTTATTTTCAGTGAGGATAACACTCTGACTTAAACTTTATTTGTATAATAACTTTTATTTTATAGTTAGTGGATTTTGTAATTTTAATGTTTGCTCTTGTTAATAAACTTTTTGATAGAAATGCAATGATATTCATTAGTTATATAATTTAACTGTTGAGGATTATGCTTTTAACTTAAACTTATAAGTTACGCATTTAGTTTATTTTACTATTCTAATTTCTAACATAACTTGTCATCACAATCCCTAGCCTGGCATGGCCATGTGGTTAAGGTGCTCGACTCGTACTCTGAAACTCGCGTGTTCGAATCCCCATTGCACTAAACATGCTCGCCCTTTCAGTCGTGGGGGAGTTATAATGTTACGATCAATTCTACTATTCGTTGGTAAAAGAGCAGCCCAAAAGCTGGCGGAGGGTGGTGATGACTAGCCGCCTTCCCTCTAGTCTTACAGTGCTGAATTAGGGACGGCTAGCACAAATAGCTCTCGTGTAACTTTGGACAAAATTGAAGAAACAAACACTCCAACGTTTAGAATGGTGCAAATTCAGTTATATCAACAGAAAGTTTTTAGAGCAAATTCAGTTATATCAACGGAAAGTTTTTAGAGCAAATTCAGTTATATCAACAGAAAGTTTTTAGATCTAATATCTGAGAAAACAGGTGCAACTGTTTTTTCTTAATAGATTAAAAGTGACAAGACACAGTGTGAAGTTGCATAAAAATAGAAATATTATTTAAGAGGTAAAATAAATGGGAAGTGGAACAATGGCCGATTGTTGAGTGGACAGAACTATTGGCATAAATTAATTTGAAAATAAAATTGGCTGGCTACGTTTAATAATACAATTTATTTAAATAAAGATAAAATAGAAACAAATGATATCATTATGGAATTATAATTCTACTTAGAAACAAGTAGAAAATATCACTGAGCTTACCATGAAAAGTAAAAAAGAAAAGAGAGATAAGGTTTTGCAAGTCAAGAAAAACAAATACGAGCTTTCAGTGTCAGAAACAGATGTAATTGGACATACAAATCTCTTTCGTGATGCACATTCTCTCTGTAGCTGACAAACCACAAAACTTGATCATCAAAAGTCTTTGAAAATAGATCCCTACTCAATGTTATATTTACTTGTAGCCTACAACAAGGAGGGCTTTGTGTTATATTAAAACAAGAAAAATGCAAATCACATGATGACCATTGCTGACCTAAAGGTTATGGTGGACCTATATTTTGACACTTCTTAGTATTGTTTGTATTATATTTTTCTCGGACAAATCTCCGATATACTATGTTGCGTACGTTACGATTTTAAATAGCCGGAACTTTTAATTTAAAAGTTAATTAAATATCGATATGCATTAAATTTATGATATTTTCCAACAAAACTGATATACACAATTTTCTTTATAACAGAAATATATGTTAATATACAAATAACAATACAATTTATAATAACGGTTATTACAGATAGTGATTTATAATACAATAGATTTACAAACAATATTCAGTCTTCTATCTGGTCTCGAACTGCATATTTTATCGACAGATGTGGTCCACGACAAGAGAATTAATTGCGAGTTGATATTGTTACACTTCGCTTAATCTAGCTAGCTGTCTATTCTTGGCTGGCCTCACACCACTTACAACAAAGATTTTTAATGCTCTCGTAGAAATACTAACGTCCGAAGTTAATTCACTGAAGTTTGTAATGTTCGAAATCTATAAACGTTCTTGGAAAAATATATGTAATTTTCCTATTAATAAGCGTTTGTCACAATTATAGCTTCAGAAGCTTATAGCATACTGACCATAGCGATCAAACAATATTTTGTAGCTGTCTCTTGGCGCATCGATTTATAAACTTTTTTTAGAAAACGTTCTCGAAAGTTCACTTGGCAACGATACTGTCAATCACTAGTAAATTGTTTATTCTTACGCTCGAGTTTGTTTGTTTGTTTTGGAATTTCGCACAAAGCTACTCGAGGGCTATCTGTGCTAGCCGTCCCTAATTTAGCAGTGTAAGACTAGAGGGAAGGCAGCTAGCCATCACCGCCAACTCTTTTACTACGCTTTTACCAACAAATAGTGGGATTGAGCGTCACAATATAACACCCCCACGGCTGAAAGGGCGAGCATGTTTAGTGCGACGGGAATTCGAACCTGCGACCCTCAAATTACGAGTCGAACACCTTAACACCTGGCCATGCTGGGCCTGAAAGAGTATTTAATAGCATTTTCTCATGAAACATATTCACCTGCTCATTGTGTCACTCTGCCTTAGATCATAAATATGTGTTCGGATCAGCAATTTAAAATTTATAAGACAAGGATATTTCTTGTACTTAATGTGATTAAAAAACAAAGAATCGTGGTTGAACTAGAGATACTATGACATTTAGAAAGACGTCTACGCCACTCATGGTAAGCAAAGGGCAATATTGTAACAGATGAGAATCCACAAAGCTCAATGGTTGGTTGGTTGTTGATTTAGTGTTTTATGGTACAAAGCAGCTAGGCTACTTGCGCCAAACGTCCGATAAAAAGGTAAAAATAAAGTAAATGTAGTAAAATTCAAAGAAGGAAATGAAGGTAAAACAAAACAGCAATTAAAAACATAAATAGCATAAAACCAATGTTTAGAATGTTAAGAGAGAAACTACAGTAATAAAAGTTGTAAAGGACTTTCAGTAGCATAATAGCAATTATCATAACCCGCCAGGAAGACAAACAGGTAAGTACAAGAACCACCATCAGTCACCTGAAGTTGGCCTTTCCAGTCCTGGTTCCAGGTTATGTGTCATTATGACCGGTTTCAAAAAGTAAAGTAATAAAAGTGTTAAAAGGCATGCAGCAAAATTGTAATAATAACTCGCCAGAACGATTAACAGGTAGTTCAAATAGCAGTGTTAGGCACCTGAAGTCCTGGTGTCGAGTTATTTAATGTAAAGGCCATTTTATAATTTCAAATCAAACTAGAGATATTGTGACTCTTAAAAGGGAACCACAATTAAAAAGGTGTAATGAATAAATATAAAACACTTAAATGACATTAAAAAGATTAATGGCCGTTAAAAAACTAAAAACTTTATCAAGGTAAACAGTGTCACCGTCACCAATAACACTGTCTAATGTTATGGACAAACCTTGGGACAGAACATGTTTAAAACAATGCCGTCGTTGAGAGTCGTAACGATGACAAGAAAGTAAAATGTGGCTTACAGTGATCTAAGTGTTACACAGACTACACATTAGTGCATCAGTTTCAGTTAAAAGAAAACGATGAGTTAAAACACTGTGACCAATACGTAGTTTAGTTAGAACAACTTCCTCCTTCCGAATCTTACGGAAGCAAGACGGCCAAAGTCCAATATAGGATGTTATTTGGAAAAGCTTGTTGTCGCGTTGCTCGCTCCAAGTTGACTGGTCCTGTATTCAAGGCTTGGCTCTGTGCCAGCTGGCATAGTCCATGTATGGAACAGGCACAGTGGTGATGGTGCCAGAGCAAATTGATTTAGCTGCCGTGTCTGCAAGTTCGTTTCCGCGAATATCAACGTGGCCTGGTGTCCAGAAAAACTGGATAGAAGTAGATATTAATGAGAAATTGGTATAGAACTAAGCGAGTCAGTATAAATAGTGCAGTTGAAGTACTGCTTAGCCTCAATATGATCCAGGGCAAGATAAATAGCATACAGTTCAGCAGTGAACACAGAAGCTGTAAAGGGGATTCTGCACGCAACCACCGAACCGCCACAAACCATGGTAGAGTCCACAGAGTTACCTGATTTGGAACCATCTGTATAAATTGGAAGGAAATGATTGTTTGAAAGATGTTCAGTAAATAAAAGATAATACTTCCATTCGGGAGTATCTGCCTTTCTCAGATGACTTAAAGAAAATCACATTTGGGGACTGTAATAAGCTATGGTAGGATGGGCTGACCAGTGGATTCTGCAGTGTTATCCAAGGAAAAACCCAATTCATCCAATTGTGTCTGGATGCGAAGGCCAAAAGGAGCAATGGCAGATCGTGTGTTCTGAAAACGTATGGGCCACCGAGGAAGGAAAACACAACCCCATGTGAGATATTTTGGTGAGGAACGAAGTTTCGAAGAATATAGTAAAGATAGTTGCAAATGGCGAAAATGCAGAGAAGGTTCATGAGATTCCACATATAAGCTCTGAACTAAGGAGGTGCAGAAAGCCCCAGTGCAGAGTCGAAGTTCTTGATGATGAATGGAATCCAGCATCTTTAAGGCCGAGGTATGGCAGAACCATAGACCAATGATCCATAGTCGAGTTTCGATCGAATAAGAGTACGACATATCTTTAACATAGAACATCGATCCACTCCTCAACTGGTGGTAGAGAGGGCACGGAGGATGTTCAGTGATCTTGTGCATTTGACCCGTAGCTGCTTGATGTGTGGTATAAAGGCTAGCTTACGGTCAAAACTAAGCCCTAAAAACTTGACCATAGGCAGCGAAACTTCACCAATATGGAGTTCAGGAACAGGGTGAATATCCCGTTGGCGGTGAAAGTGTATGCAAACGGTTTTAGAGAGAGAGAAGTTAGTCGTTTGCTGCGGTCCACTTCAGTACACGATCGAGGACAGTTTGTATTTGCCATTCAATATATCTCATGTTCGACGACTGACACGAGATGTGAAAGTCGTCGACAAAGAGCCCGTTTGCAACAGTGAGAGGGAGTTGTTCAGTGACGGCATTAATCTTTATACTGAAAAGTGTGACACTCAAAACACAGCCCTGAGGGACTCCAAGTTCCTGTAGAAAAGAACGTGACCCACACGAATTTGGAATCTCCTGTCCGTTAAAAAATTTCTAATAAAAAATGGGCAAATGACCACGTAACCCACATATATATATGGAGGCCTCGCAAAATGCCATACCTCCATGTTGTGTCATAAGCCTTCTCAATGTCAAAGAATACTGATACAAGATGCTGTTGTTTGAGAAAGGCTTCTCTGATTGACATTTCAAGTCTAATTAGGTGGTCCGTGGTAGTGCTGTTGTCGGAACCCACACTAGGTGGGCGAGAGAAGGTTGTTTGATTCGAGGAACTAAACAAGTCGAGCATTAACCATCCTCTATAACGTCTTACAGAGACAGCTCATCAAAGCAATTGGACGGTAGTTTGAAGGAATCTTTCCCAGGCTTAGAGAAAGGTAAGACAATAGCCTGGAACCAGGCATTAGGAAAAACATTCTCCTGCCAGATATGGTTAAAAACAATAAGAAGAATATCAAGAGAAGCAGGAGATAGATGGAGCAGCATGTCATAGTGTACATCTTCTGGTCCAACAGATGTACCGCCAGACCGATGAAGGGCCATTTTCAGTTTCACCAGTGTAAAGGGACGATTATTGTCAAAGAGATAGTCAGTTTGAAAGGAAATAGGTGAACGCTCTGGCCGAGTCTTGATGGCCATGAAGGTGGAGGAACAAGCAGAAGTGCTAGATATCTGGCAAAAGCTTTCACCTATAGTATCGCCGATGCTCCAGACATCAGATACTTCTTGGCCATCAGAGAGAAAGATTGAGAGGAGGACAAAAATGTAGTGCCCACTGACCTTTCGAACCCTGTCCCATGACCTTGGAACTGGTGGTAGAAGATATGCCAGTTGTGAACTTAATCCAAGATTCCTTCTGGCTTTGACATCTTATCCATCTAGCATATGCATGGGCCTGCTGGGAAATAATGAAGTTTGAAAGTGTGAGATATATACGCAAAGTATCCCAGGCCCGTTTTTGAGCTTTCCGTGCCATGTGGCAGGCAGGATTCCACCACGTACAAGGATATAGTGGAAAACGTGTCGAGATTTTAGGAATACGTTAAGCAGCTACTTGTATAATACAGTCAGTTACTGCTGCCACAGAGTCGTCTATTGATGGCTGACAGATGATGGCAGGATCAAGTTCTGCAAGAGCAGTGAAAGTGGACCAGTCTGCCTGATCCAGCTTCCACCGGGGCACGCGGGTAGGGTGGCATCGACCATGGCCAGTCTCTCTCAAAAGTATAGGAAAATCATCATTGCCTCGTGGATTATTGTCAACCCTCCATGAAAAACAGGAGAATAATGAAGGGGAGCAAACCGAGAGATCAATAACGGTAAAGGACTGACTAGGTGCATAAAAATAAGTGGAAGAACTAGTATTGAAAAGAGAAAGGTTGTGATCAGAGAGCATAGCTCTACAAAGCGACCCCTCCTATCAATAATAGCACTTCCCCAGAGGGGATGATGTCCATTAAAGTCCCCCAGGATTAGACAGGGAGACAGCAACTGTTCAACGAGAGCATCAAGGTATAATTGATCATATGTCTCTCCAGGTGACAGGTAGATAGAACAAACAGTGATAGTATGACCCAAGGAAAGATGGATGGCTACGGCCTTCAAGGGTATGTTGACTGACAAAGACAGGGTGGGAACATGCTAATCAACCAATAGTGCCACCCCTCCATGTACTCGTCCATCACACAGTCTGTCATTTCTGTACAGAGAAAACTGCCAAAAGATGATTGCATCGGCAGGTTTTAGAAATGTTTCTTGTAAGGAAAGACATACAGGAAGCAATTTTGATATCAACCAGATTTAAGCGTCAACCTCGACAGTGACTGAAGACGTAAACGAATGATTGTTTTGCATCTTGTGGTGGGAGAAAAAGATGTATCTGAAGAAATTTCTGTACCTGGAACCAAAGGATGTGGTTCATGGTGCTTGTTGGAATGCATGGGAGGAACAGAGATGGGTGTAGAAGTTGACTCATCAACTTTTTTAACCATAGAAGTCAAAAGGCTTTTCATTTGTTTTGAGAACGATTCTCTGGAGGCACAGAGAGATCTGTCTGCACTTTCACTGTAGTGGTGGAAGGAAGTGCAGCAGCATATGTCCGAGATGAAATGGTGGACAGCAATTTCCAAGCCTCAGGAAAACCAATGTTTTGTGTCGTTTTCAAACGCTGCACCTCTTTTTCCTTCAACCATTTAGGGCATGAACGAAAGTAAGAAGGGTGAGAACCACTGCAGTTGAAACAATGTGGGTCTGTTTCACACTCGTAGTTATCGTGGTTCTTGCCTCCACAACGAGCACATGTCAGGAAACCACGACATAACGTCTTTGAGTGGCCAAACCTCTGACATTGGAAACATCGGAGAGGGTTTGGAATGTACAGCCGTATCCTGAAATTTAGATAACCTGCCTCGATGGTGGCAGGTGCACGTGGTGATGTAAATGTCAAAACGATGATATTTGTCAGCAGTGTAATTCCATCTTTGCGAGTGGAGATGCGCCTCACTGCAGAAACTCCTTGAGTGGAGAAACCAGCGAGAATCTCTGACTCGAGTACGTTCTTTAAATCCCTCTCAACAATAACTCCTCGTAATGAATTCAAGGTAGCATGAGGAATAACCTCAATAGGTACATCCTCAATTGCCTCTGAATTCAAGAGGAGTTCGCTGTGTTGGGATGTGGATGTTTTAACCAATATGTCTCCAGGTCGAAGCTTCTTTACTGACTTTGGAGAGCCAGCAAGTCCCTCCAGTCCTTTCTGAATAAAAAAGGGGGCATTTGCCCTAAAGGTTTTTCTGAAAGAGAATGTTGGATGAGAAAATGAGGTACAACTGGTGGTATAGACGTTGAAGATTGCTGATCAGAGTCTTCAAGACGTGGTCGTTTACCTATTGTCTGTTTTTTCACTATTTTATTTAAATTTTTTGTAAGAGGATCCATAGCAAAAAAAGAAAATTTCGGTGCCCACTGATCCCACCCACCATTACAGCAACGCCAGGGTTTCATAAGCACCACCCAAACACCAGAATCAGACACAATGTCCATAACATCCGTTAAAAACTTCCAACATTGGTACTTGGTTGACTCTAGCCCAAGTGGACTATCCAACTGACCCAAGGGTGGCCACCCGTCTACAGGAATTCAAGGTCAAAGTGGTGTGTTAGGGTTGGACCCATCAACCACCAGGATCTTCTCCTCCACTTCACGGGTCGCCACGCACAGCAAACACGTGGATGTTTAGATCTCAGAGGAGGTAACCAGAAAGAACAGAACCTTCCCTGAGAAGTCCCCTAACCACGTACAGGAATTTACACCGAGGGGAAGCTCAATGGCAAAAGAGCTGACCCAGGGAACAGAATACAATACAATCAATAAGGATCTCAGTCTGGTAAAGCAACACAAGTTGTTTCCATTATATACCTATTTCACTATAGAATGAAATAAGTATTACATATAAAGACATCACAAGATAAAATCACAAAACAATAGTGGTGTACTTTATACATGGTTGGATGCAGTGACAGAAAAAAGCTTCAAAATTAATTTATCTACGTGCAACTATCACATAAAATACTAGATTGCCACCTCGATCAACTCTTTGTACAGAAATTCATGTGTGTGGTTAAATTACCACAGATAACGATAAGACTTACCACACCCTCAACTAGAACTTTAGAAAGGAAAAACAGAAACATAAATTACGCAGTACTGGAGAATGACATGTGGTATGCGTAGATCCATCTTGAGACATAAAATATTATTTAAATAATGTAAATAAAAAAGAATCCATCAAATGGATACACGTTGAGTTTCACAGAATGTCTTTAATAATTCAAAATGTATAAACCGTGAAAACATCATAAACTTTGTAAGAAATTGTAACGAATTTACTCTTATATATTTATTTTAATATCTGAATTTGTTTTAGTTTGATGCATGTGACATATTTTGTTGAATATGTATTGCGCAAGTTCCGTCTTTTCTCTAAATATGTAGAAGATTCTCGAGAGTAAGAACCAACAATATGTATTTTATGAAAACACTAGCGCATCTTCGAATAACGATGAACGTTTGAGAATCTCACCTAACTGGTATAAAAGCTAGCCGAGACATGAGACGTAGTAATTGATTATTGTTTGGCCGCTACAGTCAGTATGCCATAAATCTCGGAAGACATTAATTGTGACAAAGGCTTATTAATCGATAAACCAAGAACGTTTATAGATTTCAAACATAACAAACTTCAGTGAATTAACTTTGAACGTTAATATTTCTAGTAAGACATTAGATATTGTCGTCGTGAAAAATTGACGTTTGAACAATAGAGCAAGGTAGCATTCTCGTCAAGTGATATGTATCGATGTGTCAGCATCAAATTAACTTGATCTTTGCGCACCTGGATTGTCAATGAAAGATCCAGTTTCAGACCGGACAGAAGACTAAAATATTGTTTGCGAGTTCATAAAATTTTTTGAATATAAATAATTATTCGTAATAACCGTTAGTAGAAATTGTATTACGGTTTGTATATTAATATATATGCATTGAGAAAGAAAATTTTGGGTATCAACCTTGTTAGCAAATATAATAAATTTAATATATATTGACATTCAATTAACTTCTAAATTAAAATTTCCAGCTATTTGAAATCGTAATACTTGATATACATCACATAATAAATCGGAGTCTCGTCCAAAACAAATTACAATATATCACAAAATACAAATAGAAGCATCACAATAGACAAATAACCAACCATATCAAAACCAACAAATTGGAAGTTATTACTGCAGCCAGCGATTATAAAGAACATCACATCTGTGATTGCAAAAATAAATCTAAGGTTTCATAAGAAAGATACAAATTTCTCTGTTTTATTTACAAAAGTTTTCCCTGATTTAAGAAATTCAGCTCGATTTTTTAGTGTTGAATTACCACACAGCTACGACAAGTTTTTTGTTTTTAAGTCCTGACAACTTGTATGAGGACACTACCTTACTTCATTGCCATGGAAACAAATTGATGTTAAGGGATACCTTCAATAACTTGCTGAACAAAGTATCCTTATGCTCAGCTGTTGTCATACTGAGGTGTTTTACTGCACATTTAAAGCTTAGAATTCCACCTGCTAGATGGCTCAGTTTTTATATTAGACCGAATCAATGCTTGTTTTGAATTTCGCGCAAACCTACACAAGGGTTATCTGCGCTAGCTGTACATAATTTAGCAGTGTAAGACTAGAGGGAAGGCAGCTAGTTATCACCACCCACCGCCAACTCTTGGACTACTATTTTACTAAAGAATAGTGGGATTGACCGTCATATTATAGCAACCCCACGGCTGAAAGGGCGAGCATGTTTGGTGCGACAGGGATTCGAACCTGCAATCCTCAAATTACAAGTCAATTGCCTTAACCACCTGGCCCGCCCAAATAAGTGAAATAACACTGCAATTGGCTTTTCAGTTACAAATTTGACCAAGCTCTAAGTAATTTACGGCAGTGGTTACCGACCACCAGTCCCTCGATCGGTGTTGGTTCCCAAAACGGTTAAAAAAGAAAAAGAAAAAAAGAGCTGCCTACGTGCATTGTTTAAAAGTGTAATTTCAAAACTTAATACTGTATAAAATGTTCCCTAGAATTCTAGGATAGGAACTAGCTGGTTCTCAGTTAGAAGACCGCTTTATATCGTTCACTGAATTAAGTACATGTTCTTGAAATCCAAAAATTCCATGCAAACATTTGATAAACCTTAAGGAATTTATTTAAATTTTTCTTTGCCGAATTCTTTAACCGTTTAAAGTTTATTTTATGTAAACTCCATGTTCTATTTACATATATTTACTTTGCGTGTGTTATGAAAAGTAAAATTCGTAACTATTAAATACGCGATAAACTACAAGCTAAAATTAAATACATAATTTCCTGCCCCTTTAAAATTGAACGTTTTCAGTTATCTTTATAGTGTTTACAATAATTGTTTTTCAATGTCATCTTAAAACTGTAAAAACAATTAAAAATTGTGTTATGCTCCTTGTATACAGAATTACAAAAGGACTTTTGTATTATGTAACCCCTACAAACCTTATAAAAATTACAAAGAATCCTTGTATTATGTACTCTTTTGAGATAATATATGAAATTACAATAAATTATTGTACTCCATCTCAAACGTGTAGGAAAACATAACATAGGTACACATTTTCTCCTATTGCCTATATACGTAAGAAATTTTCACGGTTTCCCATGGCCACTTATGAAAGTACAACAATTCCGTGTGGCTACATCTATAATAAACTAAAGACTCAACATATGCGTCTTCTATATACGAGAGATAATAAATCACTTCTTTAAACAGTTCTGATCTCAATCCATAGTAAATTATTACTTTTAACACACATAAAAACTTAATCACATTCCAATAGTACATGACTGAATGAAAGAAAGAAAAACAAAAAGACATGAAGTGGGAATTTAAACAAGTTGATTTCCTTTGGTCATTAATTAGTGAAGCTTCACTCATAAAGACAAAAATTTAAGAGTTAACCGATATGGGAAGGAGGTGTGTGTTCGTTGTGTTCTGACTACAATGCAAGACTGAAATACTTTTTTTGGCTAAATATTTATTTGATACTAAAATATACTGAGGCTACAATAATACAACTCACTAGCTAACAGACAAGGTTAGCATAAGGACAATAACCACACACGTAGCTGTAGTTAGCTTAAAATGAATGCTGAGCACTTATAACATGGTTCAAATCTAAATATACAACAGAGGTTTTACAAAGACTAATTGAAACAAAGATAAAAGAACTGATAAAGCCACAGGAGTTTATTTATTGGTCACTAATCCTCTTTCAACAGGAGCTGATTACTAGAAGTTTTGTAACATTCAGTCTGTACAGATCATACTTAACGCTAACAACCATCCATCTGTGATCGTTTCTTTCCCGGTTTGGCAAGTGTTAATTTGTACAGGTATTGAAACATTCAGTCTGTGTAAAATCTGCTCAATGCTAACAATTGTTTGTTTCCAAGTATAAACAAAGCTAACTGATAAATCAAAAATTAAAGTCAGTGAAGCTGACAAAAAGCAAGAACAACCGGTCAATGCTACAGAATTTCAAATATTCAGTTGTCACAACAACAACAACAACTTTATAAACAAACCAATTCCTTAGTTATATATTTTTTCTACTAACATTAACTTTTCTTAAGCTGTAAAATTATTAACAAAACACATTAGCTTTATTTGGATATTTATATATATGTGTATATATATCTATGTATATATTATAAAAATTAATATATTTTTAAGAATAAAATGAGCAAACAAGAGTTGCTAGTCTAAACATACATAAAATATGTGGCAGATTTTTAAACAAATGTTTTGAAAGTAATAAAAAGAAAATGGTAAACTATTTTCCCTATAAAACAATTATCCCACCCACTGTAAATTCTTGTGTTTTTTAAAGGTAAAATGAATTGCAAAAAAAACCAACAATCTTTAGACAATTACTAAATCTGTTAAATCATTTATAATTGTTTTTCACAGTAACAATTAGGGTGTATTTAGTACTGCCCCAAAAATGTAAATAAAACATTTTTTTTGTTACACAACAAGACATAACTTATTGGTGTATTACTTGTACAAAGTAGATATTTGTACTACTGGTACTACCAATTTTTAATGCCATTATACTGTTATGGTTGTACAAATTCTAATCTTCCAGTAAAGATGTTATACACATCTAAGTACTGTCCCATAAATAATCTTCTCACAACAGATTACTCTAACAACATACTGTGCATAACCAGCACAATTCTACTTATAAAATTTCTCTAAATAAATATCTTATACACATCAAATATTCTCTATGCTACAACTGTTTTGCATGAAACTTTGCTTACACTCTATATTAGTACTGTAACTAAACATGCTAAACACTTAGTGTTAAACCTTAGTGTGTAATTTCCACAAAAAAAAAAAGGAAGAAAAAAATACTTGCATGAACTTTGTGATCTCCCTATATAATTTATCAATGTTTCTTTTGATAGCTTTTTTAATTAAAAGTTTATATTTACCATATCTGATTGTGGATGTCTACAAAACTCTTCCTAGAGATGCAACTTCACTAGAAATGTGTTTCATCTTCAATGACAAAGGGATGTCACAAACACTTCTTTACTTAAATAGACAATGAACTAACATATTTTAACTTGCTTAAAATCTTGCAGTTTCATGTCTATCATCAGTAGATTTTCAGTTAAAGAATTTTATTTTCTGATTCATAATTATTACCTAATTGTTTTCACTATCACTGAACAAAGCATACAAAAACATTCTCTCTCTCTCTAGAACACTAGCCATAAATAATATACAAATAGTTTGCCTTCCTTGACAAATATATTTTAGGACTTATGTACCTGAATATTATGCTACTTTACAATGAACCCTGCTTTCACTAAAGTGCTTTTAGTTCACAAACTGCACTTCAAAATAGACCATGAAAACTGCTTCAAAAATTAAAATATATTATAATTCTTTTCTAGCACTGGATACATAGTGCCCCCAAGATATCACCCAACATATCCAGGGCTTTAACAATTCTCTGTCCTTAAAACAATTTGTTTTTCTTATTGTTACAGATGCAAGTTGCATGCCTAACAATTACTGAAGTTTTATTCTTATAAAGATTCCTTAGTATCAGTCGTAAACAACAGTATATGAACTACCACATACTTAAATCAGTGAAATGGATAACTTTCACAAAATTTGTTAACGAAAACCAAAAGTACACAAACAATAGTACCACTTGAAAATAACTTTTGTCATGCTTTGCATCTGGACTACCAAGTATTTATAACAAGTAAAGGTCATTTGCGAGTTGTTTTTGGTATCACTCAAAACACCATTCAAGAAGGTTGGTATGATGAATTTGAATAAAATCATGGTAACAAAACACAATAGAATTACATCATTAATATCGTTGTACCAAGTAGTAAGAGAAATAAGGGAAAGAAAATGTTATTCAAAAATTCCTTGAGATAAAAACTGGCAGTGCACAATATGAAGCATCTATACATGAACCACATGTTCAAGTTCATATGTCTAATATATATTTGAACCTGCAATTGAAGAGTAGAGAAAAAAACAACTGCAAACAGTGCTCCAAATAAATCCCTATAAAAAGCTCACTTGGCTAGAATGGAATGAAGAACATACATTGATGGGGTAAAACATTTTGTTATCAGTTTCCAAACACTGCACAACAAAATAGAACAGTTTGTCATTTGATCACTGTAGAAATGTTTAACCTATTTAGTGGCACAGTTAGTACTTACTACATGTGTGATGGCAGTAAGAATAACAAATGTAAAACAGTAGAAGAGGTAAGTATCAACATTCAGTATATGCATGATGGCAAACCTGCAACAAAATTTGTAGATTTAGTGAATGTGAAGTGTATATACAAAGTACATGCATGAAGTTATTATTAAGGCTTAAAAGATGCAAGTCAGTTCTTGTAAGTTAATGTTTGAATATAAGTATTTCAAATTCTGTAACCAAATAGCTAACATTAAGCTGTACTGAAAAATGTACTAAGGAGCATCGAATAAACATGAAAAAGTAAGAAAAAACAAAGGGCTACTTAAATTAACTCTGCTTTGTTAATTAATTAGTCGTACTATATATGTAAATGGCTTGATTGAGTTCAGAAAATGTTTTAGTAAGAGGAGCAAACAATGTTTCAACCTTCTTTGGTCATTGCTCCTCAACGCAAGACATTTTCTCAACCCAAACAAGCCGTTTTTACATATATATTTTTCTCTACAAGTGGGTTTTCTCAACATCACTGATCACAAATTAATCATACTAATATGTGGTTAGTTGTATTGTAAAATGTTTAAGATTCACAAAACAAACAAACCACTATAAGAGTTCAATAGTTTGAAGACATTTATGTATGCTTTTAAAACAATTGGAATAGATAAACTTTTACAACTAACCTGTCATTTTAACTAAATTTTTAAGTGCAACTGAAAAAAAATAAACTTGCTCAAAAGAAGTGAAATATAGGTTCTCATTCAAAATGAAGCCAGAAGTATTACTTTTGAAATGTTTACAGTATAAAACTAATTGATCAGAACCAAACAAGAAATATTACTTTAACTGTAAACAAGACAAACAGTACATAACTATTTGTTCAAACCAAGCCAGGAATATCAGAGTCAAATCACTTAACAAAATATAATCTACTGTTAACTCAGTTGTGCTGGTTATGTCTTCAAGCATTTCTCTAGGTGCGTAAATGCAACCCACAATGTTGAATTCCAGCCACATACATCAGTAGAGCAATAATGGTTGCTGGAACTGGAAAAGTACAATTTTTTGTCAGGCACTTAAAATTGTGTGCTGCATGTCTGACAGGCATACAAGGTTTTATTATTATTTTTTTTACTTCTGCAATTTACAGAAGAATATGCTTATAAACTGGTTTTCTCTTACAAGAATATCCTTCAATCAGTAATGAAAATAACATATAAACTTTATATACTCAATAACAAACACCCAGATTATAATCAGCTCACTACTGATTTATATTACTTATCTCACAGACATAAGTAAGTCTTGACAACCGAACTGCTACAATTTACAGAATAATGTACAAACTAAGCTAAGCTGAAATAAAGGATTTTCCATTAGAAAAAAAAAATTAAACAATTTGAGATCAAGATTAATCAAGAGTGCTCAAAAGAAAACTAAGCAACAAAGGTTTGCTGTGTATTTTACTAACACAAACCAGAATAAAAACTAAAATATTGTATTTGCATAAGTCACAATAAATGTGAGGACTTATTTTTGAAACGTTTAAGTTGAGACCTTTACAGTTTAATCAACTTATGAACGTTGCTTGCAGCACAAAATACGCACAATGTGACAAACAATAAATTGATATAAGTAGTACCAGAAGACCATATGATGTTACCTTGAACCACTGTTTGTATATCATAAAATTATAATATTATCAAGTTATTTCCAAAATAAAACTTATGAAAAAAACAATATCGCATTTGTTTCCACAGCTTAGTACATTATGCACTAACCTCCTATATTCCAGGAAAAAGTATATTAAAAATATAGGACAAGTTAACATAAACAACTTTTTTTTTAATTATTTGAAAAATTTAAGCTGGAAACAGAAGAATGTATATGTATAACACTGTTTAAAGCAAGTTACGTAAGTATAAATTCAGGGGGAAAGGAACATGCAACACATCCTTATTCCAGGATCCAAAATGGTTCCATTGAAAAATAGAAAGTAAACTAAATAAATAACATTATAATTACCATTAAATATATGCATTCAATAAGCAGAACAGTTTGTACATTCATAATATCCATGAATCTTAAAGCTACTAATTATGACACCAGGCCCATCATTTCAAGTCACAAACTTAAGAGGATGCAATATTTTTAAAAATTTCTGAAGAGTTCAATGTATTTCAAAAGACATATCTTATATTCTTTTATCAAGACCATGTTATTAAAAAAAGGCAAACTTCCAATTCATAATAACAAAGTGTGCTTGGTAAGTGAAAGTTTTATACAGTACATTATCCTTACATTTCTGTAGCATCTTATAGCACTTAAGTCCTTTTATAAAAACATAATTTGAAGACCACTCATTAATTTTGACCACTGTAAACATTAGTTAAGACACATTTTAAGATTTAGAATACATCTTAAAATGCTTTTCTAATTGGAACTTCTTCATGAAATAAAGTTAATTTTTGTTAAACCTATTCTATAAATCATGATATAATGATCATAAAATGCTTATTTGATCATACTTTTGACATTTTATCTGTCCGATTGGTCCCCAATCAAATTTTTTTTTTTATACAAACAGCTTTAAACTTGTTTAAGGAGACTTTCTTTTTAAAAACATTTATATATTAATTTATTCACTGCAAACTAGTAAGAAAGATGTTTCTCAAAATAACTTTCAATGATAAATAGTATCTAAAAAGACAGCAAGTTTCCTTAACTACTATCCAAGAGTTTCCAATTTCGATGGTAGTAAAGAACAGTACATTGATTTAAAAAAATATGTTGGCATGCATGCAAGTCCACAGTATTTGGACACAACTTGTGGTTTGAAGTGAGTATTCTTATATATGTAACATATGTAACAATTTCTTGTTAAATAAATTTTGTCACTTCATTCTCAATAAAAACAGTAGGGATTTTTTTTTTTGGCAACCTTAAATTTTTAAAAATAATGGATTCCATAAGTGTCTACATAACTTATTAACATGAAACCATTCTAAAATTTTAATTTTATATTAAGTGATGAAGAAAGCAACATCAGAAGCCATTTTGAGAATATATTATTCATCAATTCTCAATATTATCACAACAATTTAGCAGCACACAATAACAAAGTCTAATATTTGGAAAGCAAATACTACAAGATGAACACAGTAGTTTAACAACACAATTCTATGAGAAGTGTTTTCTGTTTCCAGCATTGACACAGTGCTATACAAGAGAAGACACATCTCTCACTGTCTGGTCCAGGGCATGCAGCAAGTCCTCTCCTTGAAGAAGATGATTTGAATGAATAGGTGCATTAACTTCTGCATCATGCTGTGTAATATCAGCTAAGGATGGAATAGCTGAACCTTCTGGATCAAGAAGTGCTGACAGATTCACAGATTTTAGCATCTGGTCTTCAAACCTTGATGCCAGAGGAGACTGTGGGCAAGACTGTTGAACAAATATACAAAATTTTAATACTTAAATAAACCTACATTTTTAAACACTACTGTTTCCTCTAACCTACAAAATTGGTTACTTTTCTGAACATTAAAGTTACATCCAAAATTTCATTAACCAAATGTGTACTAACCTTCATACTGGAGAAATAATGTTGACTATACTACACGTATATACAGAAAATTCAGTGAAACATAAAAGTTGAATGTACACAAAAAAATCAGATGTGTTAGAAGAACATGATTGTGAACTGATTATGACAGCCATACTCGGACTCTGACACACTGGAGTGCAAGATGATGTTCACGTGAAGAGTAAAAATACTTTTGTTAAGCATAAAGTTTGAAAATTACATTTATCTAACTTGAAGAACCTCCAAGATACAAATGTACAGGTTTTGCAGCATTCACATGTTGTTTGAGGTATTTATTCTCCTATTTCACAAACTACTACTAAATTCACAATGTTGAGTTAAATGATTGGTTTGTTTTGATTTTCACACAAAGCTACACAAGGGCTCTATGCACTATCTACCTTTGCAATGGACATAGCAAATGTAGTGTTTGACTTTTCTTTTTTTTGCTTTCACTTATGGATTATAGGTAAAAAACATCTAGTGATCAATGAAAGGTTACTAAATGGTTCTGACAGTGTAACTTGAGTAATATTAAACAAAATGAGTTAAATAAATAAGAAAGAAGTGTTATAATTTATCAGTTGCTAGACAACAATTAATATCCTCATCCAGTTTACTACTAGAAGTTTGCTGATAATGAGAGTAGTGATTTGAATTACCATTGAAGTTAGGGTTGTTGGTTTGCAAATACACAGCAGTGTTGGAAACAGTATCTTTGCATTAAGTTTGTTTGGTTGTTTCGAATTTCATGCAAAGCTACATGAGGACTATCTGTGCTAGCTGTCTCTTATTCTGCAGTGTAAGACTAGAGGGAAGGCAGCTAGTCATCACCTCCCACCAACAACACTTGGGCTATTCTTTTACCAATGAATAATGGGGATTGACCACCATATTATAACGCCTCCACGGCTGAAAGGGCAAGCATGTTTGGTGTGATGGGGATTCAAACCAGCAACCCTTCAATTACAAGTTGAGTGCCTTAACCACCTGGCCATGATGGGACAGGGTTAAATGAACAGGTGATAACTCTGACATCAAATATCTAATACTACACTGAATGACCCTCTAGGAGGTCATAACGTGCATTTTGATCCACACCAATGAACATAAGGTTAAACAACTTTATTAGCATTAGTGTGATGGTTATAGTTAAATTTTTTATTCAAGTTTTAATTTATCAATTGTCAAAGAATATTTAATTTCTCACTCTTCATTTCTCATTATGTGACATGTCCATATTTCAAATTCTCCAATTGTAGTTTGAACAAATTCAATATTACAGTACCTACACTGTCTGAAATATTCTAGAGAGAATCTACAAATAATTCCAAGATTTAACATGCTAACTTAACCCTATAGTGAGAAATGGTTTCTTGACCAAGAAGCACTGCCCATCTATACTTGACTTTTTAAAGCAGCTTTCAAAGAGAGGGAGAGAGAGAGAGAGAGAGAAAAATAAAAAAGGCTCAGGTAACTATGAGAGCACAAGTCTAAAGCTGCATATGCATACATCCAAGTGTATAGATATATGGTGATGTGATGTGTATCAGCCAGGCAGTAGAACAATAAAAGTACAATAAATATATGATCAAATGTATAAAGCTGAAATTGTGATGCAAGAAAACTCAAGACACAATAACAAATAATTCATTCATAGAGGTAAAAATTGTTGTTCATTTTAATTCACAATTTTCATATTACTGTCATTGGTGATTTAGCTACAGTCAGTGTTAGTATACAGAAAAAAAATTACTCCAAAAAACAACAAAATACTTTTAATATTCATATAAGAGGTTCTAGAGGTTAAGCAAATGAAATATAAAAACTGTTAGATGAAAAAAAAAAACCCTTCTATTCTTAGTATTAAAATCACTTTGCATTGAGACTAACTCAGTAAATGCTTCAGAAATTCAAACACATTTAATATGCATACTTCATAAAATATAAATTTCTTGTGCTTACAACAGACATTATGTTTATTAAAAATATGTCAACTTAACAAATTTAGAGTTCTAGTATGCAAATGATCACAATATTCAGGCTCACGTAAGATGAGACTCATGCTTGGAGATCAAATAATGACAAAAATATATTAATTACTGTTAAGCATTAATTGCATAATTCAATGAAAATATTCATCTTATGATTTACTGGAAAGCAATGAATCAACTAACATGTTAATGGCTGCATCATGTCTTAAATAAATAGCAATACACACAAACATAAAGTAATATAAGTATGAAACTATTTTTGTTACTGCTCTGTTTGCCTAATACACTGAGTATAACCTGTTTTTCTTTATTCAGCATTTTATGTTTAATTTCTCATGCTGTTTAGTTTCCAGATGAGAAAGTATTTGTGTAGAAAGTAAGACTTCATATAATTTAAATACATTACAGAAAATACTACTAAACTCAATATAATTATATAAAACATTCAAAGATACCTGTACTTTTCAGATTGCCTACAAAGTTACTTAGAATGAGTTGATTAAAATTTTATCTTTCAACAATGTGAGCACATTAAACATGTATGAATTCCAATAGTTCCAGTCATTTACAATATTCTATGGAGTCAGCTTTTTCATTTAACTGTAAAATGACTTCCTTTTTATCAAATAAAAAGAAAATAATGAAGTTTTGCAAGCACTCTTATAAGCTAATGCTTTCATTTATGAATCCTTTCATGTATTTTGTAATTCCATATTATTGAAGTATTATATCTACTCCCATTTGAAAAGTTAGAGGCTATAGTCATTTGTTTGTATGTATATTTGTGACTATCAGAAACAAAGAAACTTGTATAATTGTTAAAGCACTTAGCAAAATAAGCCATGATAAAATAAACTTTTTCTGAGTGTTCTGTATAAAAATGGAATTATTCCTCATTTGTTTGTTTTTTTTAAATTAAACTTTGAAAGAAAATCTAAAACTCAAAATTTAATCAAAATTCATGGTGTAATACTCAACCAATCTTTGAACAAATACTAAAAATTAAACTGCATCTCAAAACCTGAAATGGATATGAAATTATCAGCTTGAAGAGCACTTTACTTGCACAAAGGTTCAATGACCAAGTCCAGAACTTAGGTTAACTACTAACCACAGGGAAAGCAGTCAATATAAAGAACCTACCAGCTGTCTGCATGAAATATTACCACTGACTGTCAATTTCATAACATATACGCAGATAAAAAGTGTGTTTGGTTGCATCACATTTTGAAATTTGCTACTAATAATCAAGCCATGCTGACCTCAATTAAAGTGTGATTTTTATTTTTGTACTGTGCAGTACATACTAATAAAGTTCAGCAACTAATCTATAAGCATAGTTTGTTCAAAAGCTAATTGAAAAATATGAACTGCCATGATTAGGCTTTTAGTTTGTTTTTCTTAAATCAAATTTAACTAAATTTCATGAATAAAAAAAATTGAAAAAGTTGTTTGAAATAGTAAAATGAGCTCTTCACAGTACCCATTATTTCTGAGGTAGAAGAGTAGAATTTTTCAAATGAACAAGTTCCCACAAACACTTACCTTAGTGTCCATTTTGGTATTACAGGTAATGTATCCATAACTGACATCTTCTCCATTAATCAACAAGTTTAGAAGCACACTAGCATTTGTACAAGTTTCATCTAAAAATAACATGAGAAAAAAAACTAAGATCTGATGCACAAATAATACTGATAAATGAACTTAAACCAATTATACTGTATCACACAAATACATGGAGAATCTAACAAGTCATACAAAAGAAGGCAAACAGTTATAATAAAATGACATTAATACTCACAAGGATAATAAATCACAACACCCTGCTTCAATTTTTAAGCAACAAAAAAGTAACAAAAGTAAATTAATGTTATGAATTAAAATATCAAATTATCTAGGAATAATGGTCCAAAACTCATTTAGCTGTATGCATCTTGATTGGTTGATTTTAAGTTTAAAGTTAAATTTTTACATTTTAAAATATTATACAAATTCGTCAACATCTGATGGTGCATTAAATAACAGATAACAAAAACTTTTACCTTAAAACATATTTTTTGTAGATAAACAAAACTTGACCTCACCATAGTGAACTTGTTGTAACTAAATGAAAATCAACTACCTCATGTTTATTATAGTTATGTTAATTAAATGAAACCTAACAATCTCAGTTTCACAAATTTGAGGCAGCTAAATGAAAATCAACAGTATTGTAAAGTAGTTGTAGTGTCTGGATAAAACTTTACCTCAGTGTAATAAACGTGTAGTAGCTAAATGTAAATCAACAACCTCATGTTATAGCAGCTAAATGAAATTTGATAATAAATGTAACAGTTTTCATAAGTGTATGAAAATCAACAGTCTGAAGTCAAACATTACTGTGGTATCTAAATTTAAAGCTGAAAACCTCTCCACTATTTTGCCAGTTGCACATACCTTGGAGAAAGATGAATATTTATTCTTTAACACTTTTGACCTTTTCATGACATGCTTGGTATAAAATACAAGTTCATATACACATTTACAAGCATTAAGCATTCATAGTATAATTTTTAATGCTGTAAGTGTATTTTCAAAAAATTTGGTATTCCTTCAGTAACAATTAAGCCTTTTGTACACAAAGAATTTTCACTAAAGGTTTGCTTGTGAAAAAGTGTTTCATTACTACTCCAAAAGTGAAGTGATTTTCAAGTTAATTAAATCTCTTCATCCAAATATTCTTATATATTATTTGTGTAATCTCTAACATCTCCTAAATACATTTGAAATGTTGTTTTCAGTAAAATTTTATATATTTTTTACACTAACAATAGGGAGTCTATCAGTTTGACTGCTGTAGTAACCTCCATAAAAATTGGGAGATAAATATAAATGTTTTTCACATTCTAGAATGACTACAATTTATAATATGAAACCACAAATTTTAGTTTAAATGTCGTAACATTATACATTAATATATATTTATTACTTTTATTGTATGGACCTTTCAGTTGTACCTGGCTAACATTACAGAAGTTACAATGATACTGTGCAACTGCACTCCTGTTACTATATCTAATAATAAGTGACCAATATTGGCTGTGTTTTAATGGACTACTATTTAATAAAATAGTGACATTGCAATTATTAAACATTACATATGTAAATAGATTAATACTATTCTGAAACTTTTTTTTTTTTATAATATAGAGCACTAAATAAAGAAGTAAAGCAAACAATTATTTCTTGTTGTTATGACCTTTACACTTGATTGCTGCTTCTTTTAACTTGCTAAGCCTCAAGAAATTTTGCACATGGAGGACATGAAACAAAATAATTTGTTTGTACATTTCATACAATTGAATAATGTATAACACTAAAATTTGAATTATAATATGAAGTTTCATACCCAAGTTATTTACATAAATTCATAAAATAGAAGTTTAATAAATTTTTGAATGCAAGCCTATGACCCATGACTTGTAGATACAAGGTTAATCTCTATCAAAGTTGAATGTTTCTTTCATATTATTTAGCTTTACTGTTATTAGATATTGCTCTTAGTGTGTTCCTTCATATCAAAAACATTTCTAGGTACTACGAAGAAATGTGAAGTTTATTACCATCTATTATTATAATACTCATAAACTAAATGTAGAATAAAAAGATTACTTAATACACTAAATGTTAAGAATGATAAAAATATGCAAACCATAATGTTTGGTTTTCGAAACATTAGTTTTTTTAAATATATTTTCAAATTTTTCTTTTCAAGATTTTACTTTTGGGATGCATGTCCACTGGACTCATTCAGTAACCTAATAGTTAAAGTGGATAATAGTATGAATTTAATTCCAGGAATGATACAGTTTAAAGAAAGGATACTAAACAATAACACATTATCTAAACAAAAAACTTAAAGTTTAAGAACAACTGACTGAACAATATAATTTGCACAAATCCTTAGAATTCTTAGGAAATAAATAAACTTACTTGTTAACTGTCCACTTTCAAACTTCATTCTTTTGGGACTATTCAAGGGTGCTTGAAAGGTAGTACTAGTTCTCTTAAAAGGCATATCCTTTAGGGCACTGATAAAATGTGCAGTTTCTGCTGTGTTAGAAAATTCATCAACTGATGTTACACAAACTTTGGGTAAAATAATGTGTTTCTCATAATCTCCACTAACAGGAGTTAACACTTCCTGGGATACAGGTAACTTCTCTGTAAGAACTATTTTTCCATTATTAGTCACATTTTTGTAAACAGCTCTACTAAATCCTCCCCCATGATCAATGGCAGATGAAGACAAGCTTCGACTACTAATGGCTCGCAAGTTCTTGCATCTTTTATCCATGAGTAAAACTGACCTGTCCTCACGGCTGCGAATGCCTTTTCCATAGCTGCTGATGTGTGAATTGGGAGACAAAGAAGTTGTGCTGGCAGCTGGAGAGACCCTTGGAGATGTGAGGGCATCTTCCAAGTCAAATATAGGCCTACAAGGGCTGAAATAAAACAAATATAACTCAACACACATTCATAAATAAATGCCAAAACTATATCTTTTGGTTAAAACTGTTTTTCATTTTGTTTATTTGTCTGAAAAACACTAACATAAACTGCTTCTTTCCAACAGTAAGATTAGTTCTTTAATTTGTTGATTTTGATGGGTAGCTTTTAATTTATTAATGGACTGAACATTTAACTTTCTTGTAATATTTTGAATAATAAATCATATCTGACAGGCCCTTACAACTGATTTCGTCATCTATTAAAAACTTGTTGTTGTTTCAAAGGTTGTACACCTCTTAAAGGATGAACCAGTTTTGTTTTTTAAATCATCATTAAAATATTGTGGTGTACCCTGCATCAATAACCTTAAAACAGTAAGTTATAAAGAGCTCTGGCATTATATAAGATTCAACTCTCTTCTCTTCACAGACAGATCATTCTCCTTTCTTTGTATTTGTTTCAGCATCTGTCAAGTGTATTTATAAATTGTACACGAGGACCAGATTAACCTGCACTTATCAGGCCCCTATCAGGGCAATGTCCATACACAATGTACACATACACTTGGTGCAAATAAGTCATTTCTCTTTATATCTCCATAACTATTTGCACTTTGATTAGATAGGTATCAACTATAAAACATTCACATAAAACTCTTTCAATGTTTAGCAGTTAACCCCTAAACTAATGTGAGTCTAGTTTATAGGTGGCCTTTTTCTTTCACAGACAGGTCAAAGTGCATATTATGACTTTAGTTACAGTACTATGCAAAAGTGTTAAAAAGAATATTATGTTATTCTTTCCATTTTATGGAATTAATTCTTCAATGTCATTATAGAATGTAAATTGCAACATAAAAGAAATGCTTTAATGATCCCTGTTGACAATTGAATAAGCCAGGGTAAGAATACTTATTCTTCACAATTCACATATACTTATATCAAGGGCATATCATGAGGGTTTTGACTGGATGAATTTAGTGATAAAATTTAGGATCTGAAATAATTATCATGGTACATTAGCTAATGTAGTATCTCAACTATACAGAAAAATGTTAAAAAAGAGTCAGTATATGGTACTGGTATAGGCTAGAAGTAATCAGTTTAACAACACTTCACAAAATAACCTTGATAAAAACAGTGTTTAACACTATATTTTAAGTTTGGTATGCATGCCACACCCCCAAAAACAACAATGTAGAATTGGAAACAGAGCCAGGTTTACATAAAAGCTTTATGTGATGTTGGTTGGACTTTGAATGAAATTGCTGCAGACTTTGAAATGCTCTCCAAACATTGTCAGGTACACCATAAATTGTGAGACTGAGACAGATATATTTAAAAACAGAAAAGGGAAAGGCAGAATGCCTAAACTCAATGATACTGATGTTAAGTGTCTTCATTTACACAGCCTATGAGACAGAAGTAAGACTGCCAATGATCTCAATCATGAGGTAAGTAACAATGTACCAAATGACAGAAAAGTGTTCCAGATCCACAATATCAAGACTTACTGAGAATGGAATTGGTCGTGTAGCAGTTTAAAACATTTACTTTAATCTAACTATTGTCAAGACTGAAATTGGCTAAAAAAGTACAGAAAACATACTGCCAATGAATGGAAAAGGGTGTTATGGATGGATGAGTTCAAATTTGAAATATCTGGTTCAAAGTGTGGGTTGTACACCTGGTGAAACTTAATTCAATGTATAGTACTTACCATAAGACAAGGTGGAGATAGTTTGGAGAGTTTTTCTGCCAAAGAAACAAGATATACTTGCAAAATAAATGAAATAATGGACCAGCAAAAGTACCATCAGAAACTGATCAATCATGGTATACCCAGTGGTTTGCATATTATTGGTAAAAGGATCCTAGTAATAAGAAGATAATGACTCCAAATGCTCATCCAACTTGTGCAGAAATCACTTAGCTGAGAATAAAGATGCAGGTGTCAAATATGATGTAAAAAACAACAAAACAGTGAAGATCTAGGTAAATACTATATTTGTTTATCGTGTCTTCATTTATTGTTGTAAAAGTAACTAAAATGTAAAAATTAGAAGCTTATTAGGTTAGTTGTACTCAAATATTAGATTTTCATATTAAAACAGTGAAACTACTAATACCTATGGCTCAAAGATCTCCTTCGAGGATATCCTTGTGGTCCACACATCTTGTTCTCGGGAAGATTCAGAAGCAGGCAGTCATCTGTAGTGGTCATGGGGATGTAAGGTGCTCTTTCAATTAACTCTTCATCCTATATATATTAAAAAAAACACACAAAAGAGTACCACTTATAATAAATTTCCATATAAATTTGAATTTCATGATGAAATTGTTTTGGAATACAAGTTTTATCAATTCTTTACAAAAGTTATCTACTTTATTTTTTAAAGGTTTTTATATTTTCTTGTACTTGAACATTTAAATACAAATTGGCTCAAAAGTCAATGCTCACAACACATTTATTCTAAACCGTTAAGACTATGTTTTAAATTTTTTTTCACTTTTCCTCAGAAACTTGACAAATTGATACCTCATTCAACTTTTTTTTTTACTGTAAAAGAGCCAAAAAACCAAAAACATTTGCATACTATTGTTTACTTAAATCTATAAATTTGATTACCCTACTTGTCAGATACATAAGTAAAGTTGAAAATATTGGGATTATCTTAAAACATTTTGGAAGATTATCAAATAAATAACAATGGTTTATGTAAAAGACAGTATTAACTTAAGTAGGCTCAGCAAAATTATTTTTGAGAGGACTATAATGTTTAGGGTGTTAACACGTGTTTACTAGTGGGTCTGATCAGATAGTCTTCAAACAACTTTTAAAACCTTGTAAATTTCAGGCATCAGAAAAACTAAACTGAAAAAAAAACTTTCACCAAGTAATATGAAAAACAAACAGAAATGCTCATATAACCTATTATTCAAATATAAATAATGTGTCAATTGAAGGACATAATGAATACCAAACTTCTTTTCAACACTACAAGAGGTTTAGTTTTACTTTGTGGTTTGCTCATGACTCGGGTTTTAATGCATATAGAAGACCCTCAAATTCTTATAACTCAATACTGAGATGAATCAGTACAAGTTTGTTTTTTAAAACGTTGAGGAAAAGAGCTGTGCAACTTTGCATTATCAACATCAGATAGATAAAAGTCTCTCAAAAAAACTTTAGTACATATTTTATCTAACACCAAATTATGTTACAATAAAAATGTATTCTTTGAATTTTGCTGATACATAAAACTTGTAAAACTTATAAGTAGAATTAGTTTGGTACAGAAAATAAAATTTATGATGAGTATTGAATTTCAATTTAATTAAAACCAATATTAAGTTTCCTAATTAAGAAATAAAATGGTACTTATTTTGTTTTACACAAGCTGTTTTTCAAAGGTTTTCATTTATGAAATGTGTTACTTTATATTTTCCTTGCATGCACATCAGTATGTAACTACATGGCACTAACAAAATCCAAGTACTAATTCTGTGGCATACTGGGTATATATTATAATAAGAATTATAAACATGGTAAAAACCAAAATGATCTTTAATGTGAATGTTTCAGAATTTATTTAAATTCCATCATCAACATTAATATCTCAAAAAAATAAGTTAGTTCATTATATTCCAACTACATAAAAACAATAACATTAGCATTGAACAAGTTTTCTTTCTAATCAAAAGTTTAAGAAAGAATGGATTTAAATGGTAACAACGTAATGGAATATACGATAAAACAAGTGATATACACATTAAATAAATAACATTAAGACAAAGTATTATACAGGAAGGCTTAAATATAAGCATAAACATTATCTTTAAAATAATAATAAATATCAAATAAAAACACTGAGAATTTGGAATTAATTACATTAATGACAACAGGGAGGAGTTGATATTTAGCACTGGACGATTATTAAACTGGAGATGCCTTCTTTAATAAAGGGTTTGTAATATGTGGTTCCAGAGTCAATAATTTTAAAGTTTTTAGAAACATTGGATGGTTATTATTCTATGTAATTAGATACAAGACTGTGGTGGATTAATTAGTTTACACTCACTTGTTGTTGATATTCCCATGTACTTTTGTGCATGTATTTGTTGGTGATATGTAGTTTTATTAATATATGTAGCTTTACACCTACCACAACTTTATTTATATACGACCCACAAGTGCATAGAAATGAGTAGCGTCTCTAGGTGTAAACATATTTTTAATTTATATGTTTATGTAAATATTAAATATAGCTAAATTTGTGGGTAATATGTTTTGTAGAATTAGGGGAAAACAAGTCAACTGTACATATTTGTAAAATATAGTTTTTTTTGTTTTTCCACAATTTTGTAATTAAAAAGTTTAACCAAATACAGACAGTTAAGTATCAATTTTATATGTTTTGAATTACTTGATATCTGAGTTTAAAAACTTTGTTTGCCAATGAAAGAAACAATAAGAACTAGTGGATAATTTGAGACAATGTGTGCCTCTTTGGTAACTTCTATTTCATTTGTTTAAAATGTTTTTGTGATATAGTGTAAGAAATTAAGGGTGGGGGGATAACTATTACATTGTAATATATTATGAATTTAAAAGTTCAAATGAATACAGAAGTAGATAAAATTGTAATTGCATGCTCTGTTTAGAAGATTTAGAACAAGGTTATGTTTGAGGGAGTCTGGTATGAAACAAGAAATTTGTTGAAAGTCTTGTTGTTTTTCAACATATAACCATTCTGCATTCAAAAATGAAGCTATTAGTACTATACTAGTAAGGCAAGAAGGAATTCTCTACACCAAACTGTTATTATTATTAAAGTTAAAACACTAAAACCTAAACTACAACTGTCATTGTCTATCATCAAATATAACATTGTGTTCATTACTTTATTTCCTCCCACTAGGAACACAGGACCATAAGATTGCACTATACATGCAATTGGCTCAAACATTTTACACAGTACTGTATGCCTCTGCAAAATACAGAAACAAACATGCAATATAACAATGTAATGTACCTGTATATCAGACTTATCTTCTGTAAATACTTCTGATGTGCCAAGTTTCAAATCCAAACTTGTCATAGACTCCATGGGAGTTTCCAAAGTAGGAAGATCTACCATTGAGCTACATGTTTTACTGCCACTCAAATCTGAAATACTGCTACTTACACTCTGTAACCAATAGACAAAAAACCAGCAATAAAAAAAGCATGAAAGAAATTTAGTTTAATTATTGTGTTTTGCTTATATTTCAGAAAAAGAAATTGGTGATTAAATACTCAGTTGCTAAATATCTGAAATGATAAATTTCCATGAATAATGTAAACAGAATATGAACAATTTTACTATTTCCAGACCTACAACTATAAAGTAAGTGCCAAATTGATTAAACCTGTTTGATAAACCTCATTTTTCCCTTAGAAATTTTCTAAAACTTGGAATGTGCAACAAATAACCAATAAATAGATGTGCAATATTTTGAACACTTACGTTAATGCTTGACATGAAATCAAATAATATGGCACCTGTTAACCATACCTTGCTTAAACAAGGGCTCATAGTTTCAACAGAAAGTGGGGAGTACAAGGTATCGTCCCTGTAGTTTAAAAAAGGATCTGAATTAACAGGACTGTCACAGTCACTAAACAGGGATGGTACTTCAACAGCTAAACTCTTTCCGGATAGAGACTTGGCATCTTCTAAAACCATTACTTCTCCATTCGTATCTGTCAAAATAATTAATCTTGTTCAAACAATAATGTTAACATGATTTAATTCAAATGGGTATTGTTCTAACATTATTAGTTAATGGGTTTTATTTTGTCAAACTATGATTTTTATGCATCATGGATATGGCTTTTGTAGTTTTCAATCTTACATATTAATGTTTAATACTTTTTGCTGGAGCTATGAATAAATGAAAAAAAAATTAAGCACATGTGAAATGTTCTACTTGAATATTATCTTATAATAACAACAACAACACACACACACACACTAGAAACAGCAATGGAAAAAAACACCAATAAAACAAGGATGGTTGTGCATGTTGAAAATTATAGTTTTGAGGTTTCTTTAAATGCAATTTATTAAATTTAATCAATAATCTCATGTGCAAAAGTGAATATAGATTAAAATCAAAATAATAAGCATTTGTGAGTGTTCTAATTCATAAAAGTTTACACTTAAATTGTCATTCATTGTTTAGAACCAACTGCAGAAATGTTGCTGCTCCTGAGAAAATGAAAACAAACAAAAACAACATAACTTGGAATTGCCCAGTTTTGGTAAGTCTTTAAATGTAAAGCTATACAAAGTCTATTTTACAGGTATCAAACCTCAAATATTAGTACTATAAATAATCCCTCACGTTTACTGCCGAGCCAAAAGAGAGCATGCAAGTAAGTCCAAGTGTCCTACCCCATCATTTACATGTATAAATATTTGTGTGTATTACACACACACACACATTAAATACACAAAGTGTGAAACATTATAGATTTAATATTATCAGTGAAAGTACACTACTGCTAGGAAGAAAGAAAAATTAAGGTTTGAAAATAAAACCAATTTTATCAAAATAAAAGAAAGATTCAATAAGATCACCAAGTTGAATAATGGATAAGAATAGTTAAAATTTAAATTATTAAATTTCTTTATTAAGTAACATTTAGTTTAGTTGTGGTCATCTATCCTCCATAGTTAAATGTTTATGAGTATTAAACAACATGTTAATGTGAAGAATATGTCATTAAGCAGTTATTTCTGTCAAAATTTTCAGTTTTAGAAGAAACCAAATGCATACTACAGTTCTGAAATTAAGCTGAATCTTTATGTTTGTTTGCAAACATTATATCTACCAAATTTAAGTAAAAATCCTAATGTTGTCACATACACTCGTACTTTTAAAAAGATTACCCAAATTTTCAGAATCAATAATCTGTTTTACAGAAGATGTGCTATTTACGTTGTTTGCATTGCATACATTATTTGGAGAAGATCAGTAAACATTCTTTTCTATAAATAAATTGTACTCTTTCTACATGATTCATAACAAAAAAAACAACCACAGCATAAAATGCTGGAGCCATTAACACTTATATCTGATTTTTCATACTGTATCTACAGTAATAAATATCTGATATTATAGTGTCTCTACTATGAACTCTTCTGTTTAGTTATAAACTAGTTTAACTTTATAGGAGAACTATCCACATACCTGATGAGTAAGGACTACAATCCAATGAAATACTAAAGTCTGCCATTTTAGGTGCAAGATGAGTAAGATCTTCTGGTTCATCCTTGCATTCTGTATGAATAATTAAAGTTTTGATAAAGTACTTTCTCTAGAACATGCTAATTAGAATGTCAAAAAATTATTTAGCATGTTTGCATGATAACATACATCAAGTAGCAATATGCTAACATGGCTGTGTATATATAAAGTTTAACATAATACTACTGAAACAACAAAACGGAAAGTCAACAGACAGAAAACAAAAAAATCCTTAAAGTGTTAGAGTTTTTGTTTGTTATATGTTTTACTCATAGAATCATTTTAAAATTTACTTCCACATTTAAGACAAAGTTAAAAACAGAACAGCTACTTCAGACCTAGATTTAAAAAAAAAAAAAAACAAGGCCTTAAATCTGTGCCTAATTCTTAAGAAAAATAAACAAATGTGAAGAAATAAGAAAATTGGTTTTTAAAACAAATATTAGCAGTATAAAAACAGCCTTATTCTCAAAGCAAGTAAACACTGACATACAAATAAACAATAAAAAGAATCAATTCAAGAAAAACACTAAATACAAAATGAGCAATCCTTTAATCTTTCCATTTGAGTTGCTTAAACAAGTAACAAAAATTTTATTCCACAAATTATGCAATCACCAAGTAGAAAACCTAACACATTACATTTGTAACCTTCAAGACATAATTATTGTGTGTCAAACATTATCTTTCAATACTACCCTTAAGATCCTTTGTAAGAAACATTGAAGAAACATTATTGAACACTTTACAAAAGACCCACAATGGATCACTCAAACTAAAATTATTATTCATCTTAATGTAATGCCACATCATACTGAAAAGGGCAATGTTTTACCAGTTTAGTTGTTTTACACTACAGATTAAAGATTTACCTATTTTGAACTGATTTTTACATGTACTTACACAATCCATAGCATAACAAACATCTGCTAAATATTCTTACCAGTTAAGCCATTGTTTTCTTCTGAAAATACTACGAATCCTTTGGTCATGTCTTCAGTACGGCGACAGAAAAGGTTCTGTGTAGAACTTTTGAAGATCAATGGCTCCTGAAGAGATTCTAGTTCTTTGGTTTTCTGTTCTCCTGATACCACTTCATTCTTATTTTCTATTCCACTATCAAAATGAATTATAACACTATTGAGTTTTACAATAGTAACACCTTGAAACAGACAAATATTAAACAATTCCATTTTATATATAACATATCTGGAAATATTTTTAATATTTCAAAGTTATAACTTGGAACAGGTTAAATCCAATTAAAGTCACATGTTACATTCAGCATACAGTGTCATGCTATCTACTGTTTGACAAAATATTTACTTCAACTTTTGTATGAATGACTACTTTGTGATTGTCACATTGAACACAGATATTTCCACATTTTGGTGCCTGCTTTCCCGCCTACTCACCCACAGGAAGAATGAGTATTATGAGTGCAGTTCCTGTGCTTTCACATCAAATTGATTCTGTTTCGTGGAAGTAGTGTCTTGGCTTTTTTAAATCTAACACCACAGAAAAGTTTTACCCATGTTAACTATCAAAGCTACCAATTATGTGATTTGTACCTAGACCATTTAATCATTTCATTCAGTTCATTTGCAACAGTTTTTATCCTTTGAAAATAACTTGTATTCTTCTATTTCCATATTTTCACTTTGGTTTGACTTCAATATAATGTCTTCTCTTTCAACAGTAATAAATTGCAGCACCTGACCTTTCATATACTACATCCATACAAAAATATTATGCTTTAAGGAGATCATATGTTTTTGCATCAAGTTTAACCTTCAGGTTTCCCCTGCTTTCCTCATTTGAACAAATACTGCTGCTATAAATCACAGCCTAGTTACTGCAGTGGTATATCAAGTTTTCAAATCCTCAATCAGGTGCACCTGGTTGCATTATTAAATCTCAAATAGTTCAGCAATTCTAAAAGATGCAAGCATCAAAAATGTGTTGCTAATCATGTACTTAATGAAACTAAATGGGGCAGTATGTATAAAGTGAGCCATAAAAACTTCATTCAGCACTGGCTACACCCTTCACTGGACAATAGTTGTAGAAGCATTGGAAGATTTTTAGCTGCCTACACAACCTATTGGAGATGAGATAAAAATTACTGCATATAAATAATATGCTGTCACTGTAAGCAAATGATATAGGCAGGAGAAGTCGAGAGTTCTCTCACAATGAGAAGAGAAGCAACAATACTTTGCATCTACCCTAATTTCACATTTGAGTGACCTTGAATCAAGAAACCACTACTGTGGCAATGCGTTTCTTAACTAAGCATGACCCAGAGTTCAACATTCATTAGAATGTACAAATTTTGGCTGCTACACAAGATGCTGATGCCTGTGCTGTCACTGGTTCTAAAATAATTTCTATGGAATGATAAGCATATTAGCAAGTTTCTCTTGCTACAACAGGCAATAAGTAACAAGCTGAAACATTACACATTCATCATTTAAGATTACAATGAAGGAAGATCTAGACTGTCGCCTGGACAAAGGATGAAATGACAGAGCTCTACTGCTTAGTTGAATGGATTATTTATTACTCAACCAATTATGTAGCTGGAAGCTATTACAACACTCATGTGAATGAGCATCTACCTAGCAGAAATCAAGGCTCATAAATATATTGCCCACAAGAACTCTGGTGCATATGATAACCAGCTTTGACACATATCCAGTAAAGTATATCTCAGAACAATGGCAGCTGACTAACAATATATCTTGATCAATAAGTTTGTGAAGGGAAGTCTATGTGACACCATTTGAAAGTTAGAATACCAAGTATCTCTGATTAATTAATCCTTACAGCACTAGCTAGTACATTTTGACTCACTTTGACTGGGGAAGAACATTTAAACTGTCACTTGATCTATTTGTTTCATCATGCATATACACATTTACTCATGTATTTCTGCAAAATTTTTGTACCTGAGGATAACAAAATCTTGTAAAAATGTTGTACAGTTATAACAAAGTTTTTCATTGCACAAACTGTCTCAAAACTTTATCTCCTAAAGGAATATCAAAAGCTTTTTAAGGTAAGTGTCTACATTTTCATTTTCTTTACCATACCATTAAATAATTATGATAATCAATGCACGATGAAATGAAATCATTAAAATTAGGAAACAAGAAAAAACTTAATTTTTTGTCAAATATATTTAAAGATTTTCCTTTAGTTAAATTAATAATCTTAAGTACTTTCCTTTTCACATAATTTTTAATATTTTATTTTCCATTCTTGCCCTTCATCACTTGTTATTCATCTTGGCAAAAGTAACCAATACCCTTGCAGCATTCTTTATTCAATGCCTAACATTGTAAGCCTTGAGAATGGATGCAAAATATGATATGTATCTTTAAAAGATAAGTAACTATTATATTTTATTTAGTTATGTGTAAGGCCTAAATATAATTTAAACTGTATCTCTAACTATAAAATAATTAGGTTAAAACAAGAGAAAGTGCTATAGTAGATCAAGCTGTCAACAATACTACAATCTATTGTATACATGTAACATGACAATAACTGTGCACCAACTCCAAAATAACCATTACTAGAATGTAAACAATTCCTTTCTAATGACTATACAAGTGCATATGCAATATGTAGACTATACAGTTCAAACAGAGCCACTGAAGCATATCACCTGTCATAGATGAAAAAATTTATCACTTGTTTAAACTATATTCACAAAGAGAAGTTTGAATTAAATGAAACAAAGGTTACAGAAGCATTTATTGTCTAGACATACCACTATTTAACTATTATATTACTGAAGATACAGAAAACCAAGTAAAGTTTTCACAGCTTGTTGGTCATAGAACATCTGAAGTCTTAAGTAGTTTTTAAAGGTTTATTTTAAAATAAAGGACTTACAACTTGGATAAAATAAAATTTTGGATTATAATGAACATTGTAATATTAATTACATTCATATAAATTGATTGTGAAGATTTTTATTTAAATTTTGAATGTCACACAGTGACTAGAACAGAAAAGTATTAAAAGGGGATTCCTGTTGCAAAATGGTTAAATAAAGTTGTTTCCGTGGTATACAGGTGTTAGACAGTATATTCAACCAAATTTCAACAACAAAAGAAGTTGCTATCAGAACCACAATGATTGAATGTGCTAGCACCAAGTTAAAGGAATTTGCAACAGTCAATACCGCATCTACATAGGCCGTACGAAAAATCAGACCACAAAATTTATTAGCTTAGCTTCAACACTGTGCCTTATATTTCAATTTATTTGTAACAAATTGCAACATCTGTCCTTCAACATCAGATCCATAAACATTCAGTTATTGCATGAGTCAAATAGCTAGGTTTAACCTTTGGATTACCAAGGTCTTGAATAACTTTACTTTGTTGACATAGGAAAACTACCAAAAAAAAGTTATTTTTAATACTTGTTATCCAATTATTAGTGTAAATTAACCAAATTTAAAAACTACTGAAAATAGAATACTCACCTGAGTACATAGTTGACACAAACAACACACTGTGGTTTTGATGAATTATTTTCATAAATGACTGTTCCTTGTGTCAGTAACCACACATAACCTCCATGTTTAGCAAGGAAACGGTATGGCCCGGTTTCACATTGTCCTTTGGAAAACACTATAAAACAGATTCGATATAATAATATTTAAAAAAAAAATTATACACAAGTGTGTGTGTGTGTGTGTGTGGAAAAAAATGGAAGAATGTTTTTAGTCAATTGTCCCAATTCTATCATAAAACAATTATAGGAACCATATGTGAAAATGGTAATTATTTTAACATTTACCAGAATTTCTTTTAAATGCTGCTGAAATGAAAATCACATACATACAAAATTATCATGTTACAGGAAAAAAACTAATGACAAATATATTATTTAATCCAAGTGTGCAAATTACAAAAAAAATCCCTTAATTAATCACTGAAATGTTGGACAGTTAAAACCAAAGTTTTAAACTTGAGCAATGACTTAATTCACTGCACATATAGTAGAAACCTATTATAAACAAAACAATCACTGCACATAAGCTAGGAAAACCTATTGTACAGATAATTTATTGAGTGTAATGTCTTTTCACACAAAAGTAATAATATTAATGCTAACTAAGTCACATACATTTCATATTGGCTTTTTAATAATAAAAAAAGCCAAAAATAAAACAGAAAAATATAAAAAAAAACAGGCTTATATTTTAAAATAGATCCCTTTTATTTATAAACACCCTTTCTAACACTCAACACTGTAAAACTAAATGCCAAGGTAAACTACAGTTGATTCTATCTTCAGCACAGTGGTAAAAATCAAGACATTGCAGTGACATTTAGTAAAATGTGCTTGGAAGTCTTGCAAAGCTAAATGGGTTTAAGATCCAATAGGTTGTTACTATATTTAGCAGAAAGCCTGAGTGGGTGATAATCTTAGATAGTAAAATGCTTGGCAGGGAAAAAAATATACAAAACAAAACTTTCACAGAACAATATCTTTTTTTGTCATTTTGTACCATATTTCCAGCTGTGTTTAAAAGTCTATACAAGTGTAGCGATTGGTATTTATTATCCCCCCCATCTCTGCCTGCCTGAGTGTATGTGTAAATACATAAACAAATTATACACATACTGCAAAGTCACTGTTGAAACAAAAGCCCAGCAACTGTTAAACACACCTGAATTAGCAACTACACAGTATTCATGCATGCTATACAAGATAAACAGCAAATGATTTAATTCATACTAAATAAAAGTGCCAAACATTAAAACAATAACAGATTATGCATGTAGAAGCATTACAAATAGATATTTGATAAAAACTTGTATGTATATATATTACTATCATCTTTATGCTATTTATGTTAAACTGTAATATTTTCTCACAATTCGTAGTCATTCTAGAAAGAAAGAAGCAGTATTTTAGATTCATTTCATATATTGTTTTGGTGGTTACAAGGTTGGTCAAAATGATATTGAAAAAAAATACAGACTGACCTTTTAAACAAGCTGTGACTTTTGCAAAAATATATGCTTAAAACATGTTTAACCTAGCTAGATCAGAAAAAACTGCATTCTACATTTCTATTTCACACAAAACCAAGAGAGATTAAGGAAAAATTAACATTATAATGAAATATAAACAAACATGAATACATTAATAACCAAAAAAAAAGTGGAAATTTGAAAAAAAAACATATGTACATTTCACACAGTTACTTTATTACTACCATGGTTTTACTAGTAAAGGCAATAAATGAAGTACAAGTTTAAAAACCTTTTAATGATTATTATCTGATGCAAGATTGTCACTCCTGCTTGTCTTTAAGCTCTCAATGAGGCAATTTAAATAATTTTACCATAAGGTATTTTTTCATTTAGCTTAAAGTACTTATTTATCAAATTTTCAATTTCTTTAAACCTAGCTCAGTGAATAAAAACAGGCAGAATACACATAAAAAAGGAAAATGCTACATGTAATAATCAAACTGGTGTTGTGATGGCATTAAATGATGTAAGGTCAACAGAATTCAGCTTCTAACACTGTTAAATTAAATATACAATAAGTATGTGCAGATCATTTTTAAAAATGTATTTCATATATTATTAAGTAGAAATTAAAGAATCTTTTAAATTAAATTGGTACTGTTGAATGAAATCAATAATGAAAGGTAAATCCAAGAACTACCAACAAATAGTACATTGTATTAACTTTAACCAATTGCACAGTGTGTGCAGCACTAGTTTCCTTAAATAACATAAATGTTAACTTGTTGTATCGTATGGTTCAACTTGAGACTTTGTTTCAGTTATTACAATGAAACAGCAGAGTAAAACTGTCATATTCAACCAGTGTTATTTACAACACAAAACTATATGGTTATACACCACTTACACTAATTTTAAGAGTTCCCTATGTTTGAAATAAGGCATAATTCACTTACAAATAAAAATTACAAAAAAAATGAAAAATAGTAATTTTGGGTACTCCATACCAAGAAAAATCAATATTTTTATACACTATTGTAGTGATTGGTCTACAGAAACATCTAGTGAATGTGTAATTTTCTGAACAAGTATTGATAAAACTCTTGGTTCTTTCACACTTGTTTCAAACACCGAAATGAAATATTACTATGATAAAAACACACAGTACCATGTTAAAATTATGCTGCAACTAGTTTGTCAACACTCCTATGAAAAGTGGGGCCTAATAGGCCCCAGAGCAACTTGAAAGGTTATTAATATTAGGCTAATAATTTTGTATTTAAAGGAAATTGCCATTTAAATCCATTAATGAATGGATTAACGAGATTTCCACTGTCCATATCTACTATCTAGCGAAACCACAGCCAGGGGAGCGGGCTTGGAGAAATCAGGACTAGAAATGTCTTTTTGTAGGAGTGTTAAATATTATATGTCCATTTTTTCTCTACATGAAAAACATTACATAAATATTTGTTATCAGTTACAGTAATCAGTATTTTTTTTTTGTAAGCAATCAATTTCATTTCCCAGAAACACTTTTTAGCAATATAAAAATCTGTCAGTTGTTTCAACCACTTGACAAAGATATACTAACAGGTTAATACACAAAATCAGTGATAGTGATCACTTTTATGAAAAGAAAAAAAAAAAGAAAGTTTTAACCATAAATTTTGGCATTACTGGATTAAGTAAGTTTAGATTTTGGTGTTTGATTTATTATTATTATCATCATCACTATAAGATTCCTGCAAGAATTGAAGATAGGTGTATCCAAGTGTAAGTTACTTAATAAATTTTCAATATTAAGAGCAGGACCAGAGTTAAAAAAGTCTCTTTCACTGACAATTATAGATAACCAATATTTCCTACTCAGAAATGTGAAATAAAAAGTTAAATGATTAAAATATGTAGAAACAAAGACATAACTTTAGAGAAACTCAGCAAACTATAGTGGTTCTACTAATTTCACACTAACCTGCTGACAGGATTATTTATCATTTAGATATTTTCCAACAAAAATGCTTTCCAGAAAATCAGAACATAGAAGTGGTCTTACTAATGCCACACTCACCAGTAAGTATAGCAACTAAAGATCAGTATTTTTTAATACTAGCTTGGCACAAACTGGAACTTCAAAATATTAGTCATTTAACTGATTGCCACAACAATTCTTATCAATTGTGTGTACATAGTAGCAAAATAGAGATAAAGTTTTTCTACAATCAATAGAAGAATACACAAAACACCAATTTTATAAACGTAGCCTGGCTATATTCAACAGAATCTTTGGAAATTCCAGGAATGAAAGTGATCCAATAGCAATACTACTTTTCATTGTATTTAACTGTTTACATTAAGTTAAATGATTTGTGTTTTATTCTTAAGTTGAATCACTGGAGGGGTTGGGGAGGATTTAAACTGTGTGTTGCATCAATTAAAATAAGATAAGATATATGACTGACAACAAACACAGGTAGTGCATTGTTCACGCAATATCTTTATACATCTCACTTATGTAGCACTGTCTTACATAACAATTACACTTCAACAGTATAACATTGCTCAAGATACATCAAAATTACTTACTACATAAAAATATTTAAATAAGGTACTTAACAAAAGTTAATGATAAATTTAACTTACCCTACATATAAATCGTAATACATTTGTCATTTTGCTTCTGATGAAGAAAAGTTCATCTTTCAAAAGCACTTGATTTACACAGTTTAGTAATTTTTGTCTTTAACTGATTTTTTTTTAAATCTACATATTGCCTTAAGATCATGAATGAATCTTAATATACCATACGCTATACAGTGTTTTTCAATACTTTAAGCACCATAATATTATTTGTTTGTTTGATTTGTAGGCTGTTTGAACTAACCATTCCCAATTGTGAAGTGACAGAATAGCCAGTCAATTCCACTCACCTTCTATTTTTGTCAGACTAAATAATGAAACAAGGATCAATCTCATAACACATTCATTCCCCCAATGTGCAGAAAACAATTTTTCTTTTTGGCAATAATACAGTATAAACTCCAGTTTTTCAGATTCATGGCTTAACAAACTAACCAGTGAGTAGGCCCAACTCAGTCACCACTTATCACAATAAACCATACATGGGCTTTTAATAAAATATCAATTTCAATCTTGTTTTTCAGATAAGAATTTTTCAGCATGTGTGTAACTTTTTATTACCCAATTAGCAGATATTATGAAAATAAAATTACAATAATAAAGATGGAAATTAAGAAGCAAGATAGTTTATTTTACATGGTAATAAAAGTGCTTGTAAAAGTAAATAGAGAGAAACATAAAAATTACCAAATCAAAATAAATCTACAATATATCTTAGGTAATAAGGTAATAAATATTCAATATTTTCATACATTTCAAAACTTCTAAAATAGAACAATTTCAAAAGTAAACTTATGCACAAAAACACAGAAGCATAGTAAAATTAAATTATACATTTTATCTTAATAAAAAACAATGTGAATACTAAAATGAAAAATACTAGTACTACTGCATTAACACACAACATTCGTTAAGCATAACTATTTCTCAATACCTACAGTACTATTTTTATGAATAAAAACTTTCACTCACTTATTTTGAAATTTTTCTCTATGATTCGGGTATCCAGAGCATGATGGTACTGATATACAGATTTTCCTTGCAACTCCTCTTCTTTATATTCAAGCAAATCTTCAATTCTAAATATAATGCAAAAAATATTTTTTAAAATCTACCTATAAAAGTAAACAAACCAAACTGGTATGAAGGGTGTTTATGCTTGTCTCACCATGATTCAGGTAAATGTAAAGCACAGCACAAAATTACACACATGTAAACAGAGAAGATAACTGAAAATAAAGCCAGTTAAAATACAGAATACCTTATTTTTGTGGGAATGTTTTCCTGGTGAATAGTGCATTATTAATTTTTTATAGTTGTAGTCTGATATCTAATACTTTCAAAGTTTACAGCTTGTACATGCTGTGGAGGTGTTGAATTATGTTTGTTAATAAGTCTGGGCAACAAGCACATTTAAAAGTCAACATTTAGTCACATTGATTCTGGCATTAAATTTAAACAAGATGAAAATCAAAGCAGTTTTCCTATGAATGAAATGAAATAAACATATGCAAAAGATGCAAAACAGCAATGGTGTAATCTGGAAAACTGTACTTAAGTATAAGCTGTATCTGAATTTATCAGTGATGTTATAATCATGAAATGAATTATAACAATGTAACACATGAGCAATAAAATAGTGGATATAGAATATGTTTAGCTGATAGTCATGTAACAACAATATCATATATCATCAATTTGAACAATATCTTTACCAGATAACAACTAGCAATTATACCAAATTAATTTGGGCAAATAATATATTACTTCCCCCAAAATACTGACGTCCATTAAATTGTTATTATGCAGAAAACCTTTCAATATGTTAAATATTACTAATTTATGTTTTAGAACCACTATCCATGTACTTACTACCAACATATCTCATGCTATAGCATCTAGTCATGGCAGTTTATATTAACACTGGATGATTTATACCTCAAATTTGTTGCCACCAACCTTATAAATTAAATCACTTTCAGTGAAAGGTAATTTGCTTGTCAGCATGCCACTTCTTTATACATTAAATTCAGTAGCTCTGCACTTAACCCTATTTATATGGAGACATGTTTGTTCTGTATAACCTTGCAATCATCAAACTATACATTCTATAACTTTTATTTAATGTAGAAAGTATATCTTCACAAAATTTGGCAAATTTTTAGTCTTTTGCAAACAAAACGTTTTTATTTAAGTATTTTTACTAAAGACCTGTTCATGAGTTTATGGAGTCACTGTCTAAATTTTCTTTGTAAACTGGAAAGTCTTCAAAATTATTAGTGAAGTGACCAAAGTCACATTTTAATCAAACTTGCTTCTTAGTTCACAATTCTTACCTTTCATCAACATAAGTAAACTTCATGTCCAGTGAATGTCGACTTAAAAAAGTCTGTTTGTCCAGAAGAATTTCAATGTTAGAAGGGTGTGGAATGGGTTCACCAACTGATATGAAAAAGCTTATTGGGGTGTGGTCAGTCTTGTAGGACTGTTCCTCCATTTTTACAAGAGGAATATCATTCACTATGTATCCATTACAATGAATCACCTGCAAGTGCATATTTTCATATAAAATTAAAGAAAGAAATTATGATATTACTCAACTATTAAAGCAGCTACAAAGAGCTTGATTAGTACAATTAAGATAAAAAGTTCTACAAAAATGTATGTTAATATTTCTGTGGCAATAAATTGCTGCCAAACATCAAGTAATTTTACATTAATAACAACAGGAAATGTTAAAGCAAGTTAGAAGCCAAAACAAACAAATAAAAAAACTTACAAATACCTGCTGCATGTTATGCTCTTAATTAATAACGAGTCATAAGTATGAAGTCCTAAAGAATCACATTCAAAATTCTGATAAACAATATTTACTGATAAACCACAATGCTAACAGTTTTCACAATTTATGGTTTATTTCTAAACAAACACCATACATGAGAAGGTTTCCAGCTTCCACAAAATTCTAATGGCAATGAGTCAAGGCTGTTAAAATTCAATGATTTTTTTTTCAAAGATTACTTCCAATTTAGCAAAATATTTAAATTAAATAAAAGAAATAAATTACATTAATCTAATGATTTAATATTTTCTTAAGGCTATTCCAAGCTTTGCCTGCAATAAAACAGAAGAAAATACAAAGTTTTTCTATAAGGCTTAACATAGTATTCTAATTCCTAATCCTCTATGTGAAGTGGTTTGTCTTTCTTAGACATTTATTTCAATTCATTCCATTTTTTGGGACAATTGACAACTACTGCTTAACTTTTCTTGCACTTAAAAAAAACAAACTTGTAATAATATTCACATTGACTGGTAAAATTATTGGTAGTATAAGGTTATAAAATAAATAACCTGTAAATATTTTATAATAATGGTTTATGATTTATCCTTAAATAATTGTAATAGTCCTTAAAACTTTATACCTTGTAAGAAGCAGACTTAACATTGACATTTCGTCCCTTGTTGGTCAACGTGCATTTCAATCGTAAGAAGAAGGATCGAAGGAGAGACAAGCCTGCGTTTTCATTATCTTTGAAAGACAGCATTTCTTTTATTTCTTCATGATCACAAGGATGACTAAAATCATAGATACTATGCCCCATGAAGTCAATCTACAAAATAAACAACAGGAGACTGGCAATAAATCTCTCATATTCTGGCACTAGACCAAAGGAACTTTTTGTTACCTATTAGCTTACAAAAACTGTTTTCAAAATACTCACTGCTGAGCCACTAAAAAAAATATATCATAAGAATGAAATAACCTAAAATAATTACAAAATAAGAGATTGTGTTTTTTCTTCATTAACTATTTATTCTAACAAAAAAAACTGCTGAAGTTACACAATTCACAGACACATCTTTGCTCTTCCAAGGTTGGGAATTTTTTAAAGAAAATCAAATAACCACAGGTTTCTTTTCTTGATTTATCTGATGTTTCTTTTTAAATTTTATAAGATTTAGGTTAGTTATTTAAAAAGTGATATGAAGTATAAGAATAATTAAAATGTGATTCTAAAGTGAAAGGAAATCATCATAAAGAATTTTATTTCAATATTAAAATTATAACATTTTTACCATTATTAAAACAAAAGATTTTGCTTTTAAATGTTTTTTTTAATTGTAATGCTTATAAATGAAGACTAATTTAGCAGCTTTCTCCATCTTTAGTCTATTCCCCCTTTTGAATAGATCATTCCTAATAATGAAAATACTCTGCTGTAGCAGAAATGGAAGTTGTTGTTGCTGTCAAGATTGTATCTTTAAATTATTTAGGATTTTGTTAAGGGTCATCCACCATACAAGACTGAATTAAAGCTGCACTTTAAAAAAAACAACATGAAATTTTAGGAAAGGTCAGAATTTTGCCTTGTATTTTTAAATTCTTCAAATGTATTTCTTCAAAATTTGACATAGCAACAATTTGACAACATCAACCACAACAATGACAAAAGGCTTGAAAACAATTTTAATATAACATAACCAATTTCTTCATAATTATAACTATACATTACTCACACCAACACACTAATTATAGTTGCTAAACTTTTTTGTGACCTGTGTTTTAATGTGCTTAAACACCAGTAACTTTGCTTAAAATGGGTAGCATAATTAAAATATCTTTGCCATAAAGAAAAATAATTCTGAATATATGCTTCGTTAATCTGATCAACTCGTGTTAAAAAATGTTAAACACTTAAAGAGCAAGTGACCTGGTATTTCCATAAATAAAACAGTCTTTTGTACACTGTATGCATGATCTGTCATAAAAAATTATTGAATTAAACAAGGCAATTGTTAGCAATATTCTTGAAATTACTATAAGTTATTTCATGTTTTTAAGTGGCAGATGGCACAGAAAATCAGTTTCTACTGAATTCTTGGCCAAACTATCAGTAAGATACCTGTAAATGAACCTGTCAACAATGTACAAAGTTAAGCAAGCACATTTAAAACTTCAACTAGATTTAAAAATACACAAGTTTTGACAACAAAAGTTGTGTTAAAAATATTAAGCCAGCCTAAGCTTATAAATATGTAAATATACTTTGTAACTGCAATTACTCAAATATCAAGACTTAAACTGATATACAACAATATGCAGTACTTGGTTGGTTTGGTGTTTTATGGTGCATGCAACTAGGCTATCTATGCAAAACATCTGGCAAAAAGTTAAAATTAAAGTAAAATTAAAATTCATAAAAAGAAATTAAGGTAAAAAGTTTAATTTTTGAATTAAAAACATAAATAACATTAAATCCAATTTTTATATCAGTCTACAGCAGCAAGAGAAAAACTACAGTAATACAAGTTGTAAAGAACTTTCTGTAGCATAAGTGTAATTATCATAACTTGACAGGATGACAACTGGCTTTTCCAGTCCTGGTTTCAAGTTATTTGATGTTACGGCCATTTTCAGAAAGTAAACTGATACAAGTTTCAAAAGACTTGTAGCAAAATTTTAATTACTATAAACTTGCCAGGATGACTAACAAGCAAGTTCAAAAGCAGTGTTTGTCACCTGAAGTTGGCCTTTCCAGTTCTGGTTTCAAGTTATTTGATGTTACAGCAATTTTCTAATTTCAAATCGAACTAGATGTAGTTTGATTCTTAAAAGAGAATCTTATTAAAAAAAAAGTCTAATGTATAAAATAAAAAACTTAAAGCATTTCTAAGGTGAACAGTCTCACCATCACCAATAACATTACGAATAAACCTTGGGATATAATATGTTTAAAATGGTGCTGTCACTGAGAGCCATAATGATGGCAAGACAGTAAAGTGTGGTTTATTGTGACCTGACAACACACTGGTGCATCAGTCCCAGATAAAAGAAAATGATCCTTACAGAAGGCAAGATGACCAAAGTCCAAGAGAGAGTTTTATTTGAAAAAGCTTATTTTCATATTGCTCTCTAAGTTGATTGCCAACTGGCACAGAGCTGAGCCTTGAATACAGGACCATAGTCCATGTATGGAACAGGCAAAGCAGTGATAGTGCCAGAGCAGACAGATTCAGCTGCAGTTTCAGGAAGCCCATTCCTGTGAGTACTAATGTGGCCTGGTATCCAGAAAAACTTGATAGAAGTAGATGTTAAAGAGAAATGGACCAGTCAGTTTTGAATATTGGTGAGATCAGGGTGAGAACTAACGTGAAATAATTCCAGGGCCAGTATAAATAGTGCAATTTGAGTACTACTCAGCTTCTACATGATCCAGGGCAAGAGAAATGGCATACACAGTTCAGCAGTGAATACAGAAGCTGTAGAGGGGATTCTGCGTGAAACCACTGAACCACAACAAACCATGGCAGAGCCCACAGAGTCACCCAATATCAAACCATCTGTATAAATAGGAATGGAAGGATGGTTTGAAAGATGTTCAGCAAATAACACAGTATTTCCAATTGGGAGTGTCTGCTTTTCTCAGATGACTTAAAGATAGGTCACACATGGAGAATGTAAGAGGCCATGGTGGGATGGGCTGACCAGTGAATACAGCAATGTTATTCAAGGACAGACCCATTCATTCAACTGCGCCTGAATAAGAAGACCAAGAGGAGCAATGGTCCACATTGGAAGGAAAACACAACCACAGGTGAGATGCTTTGGTAAGAAACGAAGTATCGAAGCATACAGTAAAGACAGTTGAAAATGGCAGAGGTGCAGAAGAAGTTCATGAGACTGTATAAGCTCCGAGATGGGAAAGTGCAAAATGTCCTGGTGCAGAGTCGAAGTCCCTGATGATGAACGGGGTTCAGCATGTTCAAGGCCAAGGTCCAGGCAGAGCCACATACCAGTAATCTATATTTGAGTTTCAATTGAATAAGAGTAAGATATATCTTTAACATTGAACATTGATCCACTCCTCAAGTGGTGGAAGAGAGGACACAGAGGATGTTCAGTGCTCTTGTACATTTGACCCATAGCTGCTTGATGTGTGGTATAAAGGTTAGCTTATGGCCAAAGATAAGCCCCAAGATCTTTGTTTCAGGGACCACAGGCAGCACAACTTCACCAATATGGAGTTCAGGATCAGGGTGAATACCCCGTTGGCAGCAAAAGTGCATGTAAATTTTTTTAGAGAGAGAGAAGTTAATACTGTTTGCTGTGGTCCACTTTAGCAAACAATTGAGGGCAGTCTGTAGCTGCCACTCAATATACCTTATGTTCAATGACTGACATGAGATGTGAAAGTCATTGACACAGAGCCCATTTGCAACAGTAAGAGGGAGTTGTTAAATGATGACATTAATTTTTATACTGAAAAGTGTGACACTCAAAACACAGCCCTGATGGACTTCAAGTTCCTGGAGAAAAGAACTGGAAATTTGGAATTGCCAGTCCATTAAAAAATTAATAAACATGGGTAAATGGCCACATAACCCATATAAATGGAGCTCTCGTAAAATGCTATACCTCCACGTTGTATCATAAGCTTTTTCAATGTCACAGAATATTGATACAAGATATTGTCATTTGAGAAAGGCTTTTCTGACTGATGTTTCAAGTTGAATCAGGTGGTCCATGGCAGAGTGCTGTTGTTGGAACTCACACTGGGTGGGTAAGAGGAGGTTTTTGATTCATGGAACCAAACAAGACAAGCATTAACTACCCTTTCTAAGGTCTTATAGACACACCTTGTAAAAGCAATTGGACAGTGGTTTGAAAGAATCTTGGGATCCTTTCCAGACTTAGAGAAAGGTAGAACAAAAGCCTAGTGCCAGGCATTAGGAAAAACATTCTCCTGCAAGATCTGATTAAAAACAATCAGAAGAAAAGCAAGAGAAGCAGAAGATAGATGGTTCAGCATTTCGTACTGTACATCATCAGGTCTTACCGATGTACTGCCAGACTGACGAAGGGCTAGTTTGAGTTCCATCACTGTAAAGGGATGATTGCAGTCAAAGACAATCAGCTGAAAAGGAAAGAGATGATCACTTTGCCTGAGTATTGATGGCTAAGAAGGTGGAGGATGAAGCAGAAGTGCTAGATACCTGATAAAAGCTTTCACCTAGAGTATTGGCAATCCTCCTGGTGTCAGCTACTTCCTGGCCATCAGAGAGCAAGATCGAGAGGGAAACAGAATTATATTGCTCACTGACCTTTCAAATCTTGTCCCATATGACTTTGGAACTGATGGTAGAAGAGATGCTGGCTGTAAACTTAATCCAAGGGTCCTTCTAGATTTGACGTCTTATCCACCGAGCATGTGCACAGGCCTGCTGGAAAGTGATGCAATGCGAGAGTATGGGATACCAACGAAAAATAACCCAGGCCAATTTTGAGTCTTCCATGCCATGTGGCTGGCCAGATTCCATCATGGACAAGAATATCATGGAAAATGTGTGAAGGTTTTTAAGAATACACTGAGCATCTGCCTGTATAATACAGTCAGTTACTGCTGCTACTCAGTTGTCTATTGATGGCTTACAGATAATGGCAAGATCAAGTTCTGTGAGAGCAGTGAAAGAGGGCTAGTTTACTTGATCCACCAGGGCACACAGGTCGAGTGGCATTAACCACAGCCAGTCTCTCTGAAAATTATAGGAAAATGATCACTGCCTTATAGGTTATTGTCAACGCTCCATGAAAAGTTGGAGAATAGTGGAGTATAAACTGAGAGATCAACAGCAGTAAAGGACGGACTAGATATATGAAAATAAGTACAAGAACCAGTATTGAAAAGAGAAAGATTCTGGTCAGAGAGCATATGCTCTACAGAAAGACCCCTTCCATTAACATCAGCACTTCCTCAAAGAGGATGATGTCCACTAAAGTCCTCCACGATTAAAAAGAGAGATGACAACTGCTCAATTGGAACATCCAGGTGACAGGTAGAACAAACAATGATGGTATGATTTAAGGAAATACAGATGGCTACAGCCTCTAATGATGTGTTGATCAAACAATAGTGCCACCCCTCCATGCACTCATCCATCACACAGTCTGTTATTTCTGTAGAAAGAAAACTGTTGAAAGGTGACTGTATTAGCAGGTTTCAGAAATGTTCCCTGTAAAGAAAGACACACAGGATGGTGGAAAGCAATCAGTGCTTCGATGTCATCCAAATTAGAATGTAAACCTTGACAGTTCCATTGTATTAAGGTGGCCATTTTTATTTATGTGTTGGTGAATTGGGTGGAGAACCCTTCTGTTTATGAACACTTCTTTTTTCTTTATTCGAGGAAGGTCTATCGACCTCCATGGATTCTGCCGTGGGTCTGTTTAGCAGGTTTTTGTTGTTGGAAGAGGATTCCAGTGACTGAGCACATGAACAAATTATCACTTTGCATCTTGGGATTGGAGAAGATGTATCTGAGAAAATACCTATACCCAGAAGCAAAGGAAGTGGATCTTGAGATTTGCAGGAAAGAATGTTAAGGACAGAGATCAGTGTTGACATTGATTCATCAATGTTAACCATGAAGGTCAAAAGACTTTTCATTTAGTATGAGAACAATTGTTTTGAAGGCATAGAGAGATCTGTCTGCACTCCCACTGTAGTAGTGAAACGAAGTGCAGTAGCATACATCTGAGATGAAGTGGTGGACAGCAACTTGAGCCTCAGGGTAAGTAATGTTTCAAATTGTCTTCAAATGCTGCACCTCTTTTTCTTCCAACCATTTGGGACAAGAATGATAGTAGAATGGGTGAGAGCCATTGCAGTTGATGCAATGAGGGTTTGTTTCGCACTCACAGGCTTGTGGTCCCTGCCACCACAATGAGCACATGTCAAGGAACAACAACATGATATCTTTGAGTGACCAAGCTGCTGACATTAGAAACACCTGAGGGGGTTTGAAATATATGGCCATACCTTGCAATTAAGATAACTTGCCTTGATGGTGGCAGGTGGATACAGGAATGTAAATGTCAGAATGAGGACACTGGTCAGCATCATAATTCCATCTTTATGAGTAGGGATACGTCTCGCTGCAGAAACTCCTTAGGTGGAAAAACCAATGAGAATCTCTGACTCAGGAATGTTCTTCAAATCCCTCTCAACAATAAATTCTTGTAAAGAATTCAAAGCAGCATGAGGCATAACCTCAATAGGTATATCCCCAATTGCTTTTGAATGCAAGAGCAGTTCACTGTGTTGAGATGTGGATGTTTCCACCAATATGTCACCAGAGCAATGCTTTTGACTGACTCTGGAGAGACAGCAAGTCCCTCTAGTCCTTTCTGAATGAAAAAGGGAGACATATGACTTAAAGGTTTGTCTTAAAGAGAATGTAGTATAAGGAAATGAGGTACAGGAATTACAGATGTTAAAGATTGCTGCTCAGAATCTTCAAGATGTGGTCATTTACCTATGGACTGTTTTTCAAATTTTACTTTGTATTTGGAGGATCCATAATAAAAAAAATATTTCAGTGCCCACTGACCTCACCCACCATGGACAGATACAGTGTCCACAACACCTGTTGAGAACATCCAACACGGGTAATTGGTTGACCCTAGACCAAGTGGACCAGCTGACTGACCCTGGGGGTCCACCCCAAGAATGCCAATCAATAGGATTTCAAGGCCAAAGTGGTGTTTTAGGATTGGACCCCTCAACCACCAGGTACCTTTCCTCCTTTTCATGGGTCACCACACAAGTTAAACATGTGGGGTAGATATCTAGATCCCAGAGGAAGTAAACTGAAAGAACAGGACCTTCCCTGAGATGTCCCCTCATCGTGTACAGGAATCCACGCTGAGGGGATGTAGTACTTGGATGTTGCAGTAAATCTACTCTTTGCCAAGTTTAAGCATTTCTGCAACCATTGTTTAAATTTCTTCACAAGTTCAAAATACAACAATTAATTTTAAAGACAGTGTTTGTTTAAACCATTATAACAATTTAAAATCTGTTTTATGCTTTTAAAATGACACTTAAATATCTTTAAAAGACCACATAAACAAAGAAAATCCTACTTAGTACAGGTTAACAACCTGTGTTATGAGGACATGTAAAACTTATTTTTAAACACTGTAATACAGAAAAAAATAGAAAACTACACTTTTCTTCTATTTATGTGTATTTCTTATCAAGAATTACACATGTATTTGCAAATATATTTTTCCAGCTTACAAAAGATATCGGCACTTGAAATGTGATACACTAAAGAACTGAACTTTTATACAAACTAATGTAAAAAGTACAAACTTCATACTTAAATATCAAATACAACTTGGTTCTTTTTTGTGAACTTCATCTACAGGAAGATTACTCTTCTATGAAGTTGACTAGAAACAAATCTTCATGAATGCTACAGAAACACCTTTAATACAAATTTGGATTATTAATACACAGTCTCATACCTGAGTAAGTCCTAGATATTGGTGGACATTTTCTGATAAATAAACAATATCGCCTTCTTCTGACAGGACTAATAAGAATCCTTCTAGAGCTTTCAAAAAAGCAGAGTCCCATTTACTGGAGTTTGATGGTAAGCTTTTGAGAATTTCTAATGAAAAACACCATCGGTAAAGATTACTTGTAACTGTAACAACTAAATTAAGCAAAGTAAACACACTGATACAAAAGAACTTTGAAACTACTAAAGTAGCCATGAAGATATTTTATAGTTTGATTTCAATATATTTAGAAATAACTTAAATCAAGTATTGTATATTCAGATCTACCCAAATGTTACTTTCAATGAAGTAGGTGTAGCTAATATGACATTTTATGTATGATTCCTCTTTGCAGAAAAAACAATTTAGCCATATCAGCTAGCTACTAGTTCATTATCATTACAATGTATATGTTGGCTACTATATCAAGTAATCCTTTGTCCATAGGTGACATTACAAAAGCTAGCAAACAAGTTTAAAAACAGGAATTTAAAGAGCTACAAATCTTTTCTTTTTATTTATCTATATGCATATTTCTCAAAAGAAAAAGTATGCTTCTCTGCTTGGAATGACATTGGGTTACACATTTCTTTCAGTTTTATTGGCTGAGAAGTATACATCATTCTGATTGAAAGATAGAACTAAGTGTCATTGTTCTGGAACTCACTGTCAATGATGTACACATTTTTATATACATACTATAATTTTATCTTATCTTTCCAAATGGTTCCTGAAAATTTTGTTTAAAAGAGTAAATAAAATTAAGATTAATAAATTATTTCTTTTTTGAAGTTCATATATCGTGCTATTTTGTTGTCTATAGACTGCATAATTCTTCTCTTGATTCATGGCATGCATGTTTTACTGACCTGACAACAGTACAAATTATAACATTAAACATCCCATATATAAGGTAATTTTAGTATTTACTGACTGACAGACAACACACTAGTGTATAGTAAGTGAATCATACATTAGTTGCAACTGTTTTGGTTATTGCTGTGTGTAGAAAATAATACAAAGCACTAAAATTATTTTTTGACAATAATCTAGTAATAAGGCTTTCAAATACAATTTTTTGCTCATTGTTTCATCACTTGCAGAGAAATCATTTGAAAATGAGTTTTTATTCACCATTTCTGTCAAACTTGATAAAAAACAATTACAAAAATTCACCTAAAGAAGTGTACTTTATTTGCTAAACTTGTCTATATATATACTGTGAGAATGTCCAAATGTATGTTTACCCTGGTCTCAGTTGCACATGCAAAGTTAGAAGATGTAATGTGTAATGTTTGCATGAAATGCAAACCTTATGGATGCAGTCATGATTGTGTCCTCAATGAAGTTAAAACAACTAAATGATAAATCTAAATAAACTAAAATTTAAATCAACAGATAAAGACAAAAGAGATGCAGAAGGAATAAAAATAAGATACTGAAAGTGATTGAAGTGAAAACAATAAAATGTCTTAGATCATTCAGCAATTGACAAAGACTGATCACACGTCAAGAAATTTTATGGTACACATTAGGGTCAAAATGAAACATCCCTTAGCAAAATTGCCCTTGTTTTGGGAAGCCTATCAAAATAAAAAAAAGTATCTTGGAAATTTTGCTACATTTTTTTTTCTAAGCAAGAGATCAAGCAATAAACTCAGTTTTATACCCAAAACTTGGCAACTACTATTCAAGACAGGGTTAAAATGTAATATATTCATCTATAAATATCAGCATTGTACACCCACAAACAACACATTTTTAGTTAAAACTACAGAGAGCTATAACCATATATTTGTTGGCAAAGTACAACTAGCTCAATAAAAGTTTTCAAAATGTAATATAATAGTAGAAATACCTACTAGTTTCAATATAGTATATATTGCTACAATTTCAAATTATTACATATACAATAGCTAACAACATATTAACTGCAGTACTAAGGATCTAGGTAGAAACATACATTAAATTCAGTGCAGTACATACAGATCTAATAAAAAACATTTTAGGTGTGAAAGAAAGGTGTGGCCACAAAAGGATTGAGTGTACAACCTAATATGTTGTTGGCTGTTATGTGCCCCACCAGCGAGTGCTCGACAGTTATGTTTCAAAGCTAAATTTCTCTAGTAGCATACGAGTTTCAGACACTGATTGCTCCTCGGCACCTTTTGAGTATTTAGGTTTATTAATACTTAATATATGGCAGTCAAACTAGTAGCTACACTAATAGCAATGAAAAGATTTTTAAAACAAATTCCTCTTCAGTAGTTGGCTATGTTTTCTGTTCAGCTTGGGGTACAATGGTGAGTAAAACAAAATATGCAGTCTAACTAACAAATGAATATTTGCTATAAAATTATCAATTCTATAAATTTAGCTTTCAGTTTGGCCACCAATACTGATTCCATTCCTCTAGGTCACATGCTCAATCCTTTTTTTTTTTTCTTTTTTGGCACACTTTTCCCCTCCACACTTAAAGGGTGTTTTTGATTAGATATGACACAAATAAATCATAGCAAGTAAGAAAGTAACACTTAATAGTAACTAATACTAGCTTTGTAACTGCAACCCTATCATTCAGAACATATTTATACTTCACAGAACCAACCAGAGTCTTCAAAATATACAAAGCTAATTTTCATCTCTAAAATGGTGTTAACTTCCTTTATAGTAACACCATGGAAACTAGATTTACAGTTTCTTATCATCTGCTACATGCACTCAGTACAGCCGTATCCAAGTAATATTATTTACACTAATTGCTTAAGCTAATATCAAGTGATACTGAATGCTCTTTAAATCAGGAGAATTTCATAAAATTTAGTACATTTGTGCTTAAAAGTTGGCCATGACTAATAATCATCCACCCATGCAATTATTTTGAACTTCTGAGCAACAACTTCTATTATAGTTTGCTTGACTTAATCAATACTTATGTATCTGCATGTGATTTCACCCTTGTTTTATTGCTCTAAATTAGCTGCCTTTAATCTGAATAACAAAAATCTAAAAATAGTCCACCTTAAAACTCTCAGATAAAGCTGAAGTAAATTGTCAGACTAACTGATCATGACATCTTTTGCAAAGGCATGGACAAAAATTTTGGTAATAGCAGAGTAGTTTTTGTTGAATCCTTTTGCAAGTATAGCTTACATTTACACAAATCTTTGACACCTAACTGCAGGTTGTAAAAATCTATCAGTGTCCTATATTTGAAAAAGTTCATAAAAGCATTACTTTCTATCAAATAAGCTTTCTGCAATTTTAGTGCAAATAATAAAAAGGGTGGAAATTCAATCAAAATTGAAAATTTTATGTCTTGTGTATTTCTTATTTCATTGCCTTGAGGTTCAGTATGTAAAGTAAGCATCCATTAGAGCACACACTGAAAACATGCAATAGTCTAGATCACAACATTCAGAGCTACAGAAAGGTGAAAATTGCTAAATTATCACCCCCGTGTTGTGCAGGTTATCTTGGCCACATGACACACTACCATGAATCTTGATAAAAAAAAATTAATCTCAGTTTGTAATGCATCTTATTAGAGAAACAGTAATTTTATTACAGTACATCGACTAGCCATATAATTACTGCAAGTAATGCTATTAATTATGGTTAGGATCTTCCATGTATTTTACATAAAAATGAAAGATTTTGCCTAATTGTGTTTGGTCAGTTCAGTACACTGAATATTGAAACAGACAAAATCATAACTCAATATAATATGTATACTGCAACAGTAATAATTTGCACACACAAAAGAAAAAGTCAGTAATTTAAATGTTTCCAGAATTAATCTAAAAATATCATTAAAGTGATTAACTGTGTGAATCAATGTAACTACATTTTATTGTGAAAGCTAATATTTGAGTAACGTATATAATACTTGAAAATAAAACTGTAAAAGATAAATTCTTCTAGAAGTAAGCTATTCATATACATATAAGACTATTTATGAGCAATTTTGGCCAGTAAAACTATTTACAGAGATTTAGTTACTAGACTTCAGGGTCATGATTTGTGAAGTGTATGTCAAAGAACATTTATTTCAAAGTTAATATCTCAGTTATTTGTTTTGAATGAGTTACTGACAAGATATGATTACCAACTAATCTGAAGTTGAAAAATAGGGTTGAATGCACATTTGAAAACAACCAATAAAGAAACATATTAATTGTAGTGTTACAACTGTCTATGAAAATTGTAAAATTAAAGAAATCTATAACACTTGGTTAGTTATAAGGTGATAAGCTCCATCTACATTTTCAAAGGAAAGTATTTACAACAGTGTAAGAATTTTGAAAAGAATACATAAAAGTTTGGAGCATAGAGGAGAATGCAATTACTTCAAAGCCTAATTCAGCCTCTGAACTTTAAATCGTTAAAAGAAAACATCACATTGTCTTTAAAGAATTCTTCATTAATTATCTATATTTAAACAAATGTCCTTGAGCTTTAAATTCAAACTTTCAAAAAATTGATATATGTACTCCATCTCTGAAACAAGGCATTTCTGAAGAGAATAGAACTCAGGATGATGCAGCAGTATAGAAACCAATACCGTAGTAGTGTCCTGACTTGATAATCCTTCAAGATCAAAGAAAGATCTCAAGTAAGGAAACTGGGGATTTTGGATGTCCATGAACTTTTATTGCTTAAAGATCAGTAAAAGAATTGCTTGCATTCTTGACCCAAAGGCATGAAGAATTTGGATGATGCTGATATTCTCAAAAGAGATGAACCATCCATGAGATGTGAGAAGAAGAGAAGAGTATGAATGTGGTGTGCTATTCTACTACACTGAGAAGAATGGAAGACAGTCAAGTCTGACAGAGATGAGATGAAAATAAAATATACCAAAACTGATGACATATTAAATTGTAGCAAGAACAGATGTTGTCCTGAAATGGCAAGCCTTCCTCAGTTACATATGAGAGTATAACTTGAGTGATGGTCTAACAATCAATGAGATGGTGCTAGCAGCATCCAGTTGACCAAGTAATGGTGTATGCACAGTATGATGGAATGAAGAGTCCATGTGAAGCCTGGGTGAGTCTTAAAGCAAAAATCTGAAACTGTTGTATTTGACCCTTGTGCACCAGAAATGTTGGAAATGGAGGGACTCCACCACTATGGCAGAGTGCAGATAGGAGTGGACTAAAACCAGGTTGGGCATCTACAGTCCCAGAAAAAGAAAAATTCAACATGGACTGAGAAATGAGCAACTTGTTTACCTTGGAGAATCTAGGTATTGATATAGATAAGAAATATCAATGGCTGGACACCAATCTTTTGTCTGTATAGGCCCACAATTGATTGGAATAAAAATTCTGAAGAACAAGCTCAACCTTCCCACTAGCCCAAGACCAACCAAATTCACAAAACCCTAGAACCAAATTCCAAATCATGTTGAACAGCAGTAGATGGAAACCCTTTATCTTGTGGGTGAGGGTGGTGATAAAAGATGGTGGTAGACAAAATCACGAAGTTTTGACAGCATGTCAGATAAGGCCTAATTATCCCTTCCCATAAAACTTCACATTCTTAAAGAACCAATAAAACAAAAACAAATCAAATGCAGATCTCTTTGTTTTTCTAGGTCATATAGAGACTGTGTTGATTACTATTGGTTAGTATAGTAGTTTCTGATGTAAATTTGTTTTATTATAGCAAATCAATTTTGTGCTATCTGTAGCATCCACCCTTGGGGTTCAAACCCTAGAACCCCAACAGACTAAAATAAGGCACAGGGAAAAGTAAAATTGCCACAACTATCCTCAATTGCAGCTTCAGTGCCCCCTGGAGAACCACCACAGATTCAAATATATATCTCCATCTCATATGAATAAGACCATTAACAATCTCAACTGAGAGTGTCCCCCTCCCAATTGTTGTGTGATATTAGAGATGGGAGAGTAAATTCATTTACCTTTATGTCAGAAATAATAACCTGAGAAGTCATGTCATAATGAGCTCACTAATTGGAAGAAGAAACTAAGTTATTGTTATTATGAAAATAATACACTGAAAATATCTCTAAACAATCACAAGACAGGGAAGCCCATTAGTGATGCTTTGTTGATCAAAAGTGAGAAAAATTATCTGAATGAGGTACTTATATACTGTATTAGGATAAAGGATGCTTTGACATAAGTGGAGAGTATCACCAAGGGCAACTGGGGGCAGAAGGGTATAAAAGACCAATGTTTCGATAGGCAAGGAAGAAACTCTGGAAGTCAAGTAATAGTCAAATGTCAGAGGAAGCATGTTTTGTAAAACAAAATTGTTCATATTTTTAATTGCTTACAACAAAAATGACAAATGTTACAAAAGTGAGGATGCACTGTGATGAAAAGAATCAACTTCACTGATCTAACTCTATAGGTGTTAACACATTAGTACTTTGTACACACTCCATCCATAAATCTTACTCAAACATTACATTTATGGTTAATTTGAACAAAAACCTGTCTTTGCCCATATTTCTTTAATTACCACATTTACACTACAGTTATTTGAGAGAGTATAAAAGTTATTAAAATAGCTTTCTGAAAATGTTTAAAATTACAATAAAAGTCTTTGTTAATGAAGCAATGTTTTATACTATAATTTCCACATACATTCATGATCACATTTATATATTTAATACCAAATTTATGCTAGTTAAAAAAATGTATATGCAATTCATATGCCAAACTTTTTTCTTTTTAAACAAACAAAGAAAATAAAAAAATATTACTATTCACATTCTACAAGTAAGTAACTTTTATCAAGTTAGCATACATGCACACACACACATGCATGTCCTTATGCTTGTTTGAAGTAAATAAATACGTTCTGAGAATGTTATACACTAAAAGACTACTATTGCTTGTTCTTTGAAATGTTGAAAAGAGGTCAGATATGTTTGATATCTACATGTACACTGGCCTACAGCTGTCAGTTGAGATATAAATGATGTATTCTCAAGCTATATGCCTGTATGAAACTTTTAATCTGTAGCAATTGCTCTTTTTTCATTATGTATATCGATTTTCATGCATGTTAATGTGAACTATTAAAGTGCTTTATCACATATCTTAAAATCTAATTTTAATTATTATTTCCAATTTTGAAACAAATCAAAAATAAATCTGGAAAGAAAATGTATATCATTAGTTTTGTTGTTTTTTTTTTACTTATAATATTGCTTGGTTAAGTTTGAATAATGGTACACGTACAAAAAATATACTTTATACATTTTAAATAAATAGATTAAATAGGAAAATATTAACACAGACTAAAAACAGAAAAGATGTCTGAATCCATTCAACATTTCAGAGAAAGATTTATCAAGAGTGGTTTTCCATTTCCACCATTAATATTTTACGATTTCTACTCAAGCATACAACTGTAACTGCAGGCATTATACATACTGCTTAAAAGAGAAACAAAAAACACACATCTGTTATAAGTTATAATTAACTCCTGTTTATCATGGAAAAACTTTAAACACTCAAGTTGAAAGGCAAAAATAATTGATAAAATCAATTATATTTACACATATACAAAGATTCTCAAACTATTAAAACATGAAAATATGTAAAAAACCAAACCAAAAAGGACAATCATTATATCTTAAGCACATACCATAGGGCTTATTCACTCAAACTGTTCAGGATGTTCTGTATTTCAAATCTAGCCTACATATATTGAGCATTTTTTATTCATTAAACAATACAATTTCAACACTAGCTTCCATTGAAACATGCTATTTGCATACATCATCCATTTACACATACCCAATTTCTAACCGTCACATTTATCTCAACATACCTGCAAGTTACATAGAGGTCAGGATGAATTATATAATGTTCAAAGAATACTCTGTTTTGGAGTTAGATATGTACATCTACAAACAATTTTCTCCCAAGTAACAACAAAAAGTTAATGTGTAAGGTTAACTTTTTAATTTATGCTTCTACAGATTGTACAGTGAATCAATTACCAGATCAAAGGCAGATGTAAACATTGACAGAAGTCTATAGGGTTAAAAAGTATGTTAGAACTGGATTCTTTCATTGGGCAGGTTCTTTAATTGAGTTAAAATAATTCAAAGTCTATTCCACTTAATGATAACTAATTAACCAATCTCTTCCTTAAAATTTCTATAAGCTTAAATTTACAAATGACATTCAAATAGAAAGACCTCAGTAACAGTTCTGTGATTTGCATAAAAATAAACTTACTTATAGAATTTCATGGCTAATCAATCAAACAGTTGAATATATGTTATCACTAACAATGACCAAAATACTTTATTTAACTAAACTGATTCACTGAATACTTATTTACATTTCACTACTACTAAAGTTCTAACTGACTGACCCACTGGTATTTATGTCTGACATTTTCCATCTTAATTTTTATTGAAGTTGCTATCCCTGATCTTACCTTATGTATTTATTAACATACAAAACTGCACAGTGACTTTCTGAACACCCCGTAGATGTTCTAGCATGCACTTGGCTTTAATGTAATTTGCATTTAACATACAACATTAAAAATATAACTTATAACAATAGTATAATAAATTTTATAATTATAAATATAATTATATAAATATATAAATAAAAAATATAATTATATAAATATAATAAACAATAATATAATGAGAATAATATTAAACATTAATCAATGCAACAACTAAGCAAATGAAACAAGCTACATGTACATGCATTGTATGTAATGCACAACACAAAAGACCAAATAATATTTACACAGCATGCAACTTTTTATATAGATTATCAAAATGTTTTCTTGAATGTCGTGACTAGTTTCAAATTTACATGCTTCTACATAAATTTACATTCAAAATATATAATTTTCTGTTTCATGAAAACTAAATAAAATTATGGCAGTGAAATACAATAATAGCAAACCCACATAGAAATTTATTATAAATTTGGTATGAGTAAAATTTAATTGGAGCTGAATGTTAAGAATCTTACTGATGAAGATTCTAAAGTAATTACTAAAATCATGATAAAAATGAGTAAATACTGGTAAGTACATTTTTAATGAAATAAAATGTACATTAGTGTAAGATTGGTTCCAAACTAGCAATGGACAATATGTTTGTGTTTATGATAATTACTACTGTCAAATAGAAACACTGCTTATTGCTCCAAAGTCAATTATTAAAATCACCACCTTTAGAGTAATGTTTCAAAATATGTTATATAACTAGTGCTTCTGTTTCTTGTTAAACAATTCACTTTGAACTTGAAATAACATCCGAGAAGCTTTCATTTTCAAGCCAAAACAAGGAAGTTAATTTAGCATGTTCAGGTATACCATGTTATGTTTATGAAACATTACATATGATATGCACATGTAAAGGACAGGCTTAACAATAACAACAAATATTGATCAGAAAGATGTTTGCTTGTACACCTTAACATTTAATTAAAATCAATATCATGTCTTCATACAATATAAAATTGTTTCATTTTTAGAACAAAGTTTCTATTTGGCAAGTGAGAATTTTGCCCTGATTAAAGTACAATTAAAACATAGTTGTGTGTTATAAATGAGTTATATTTGTACTGGTGAAAATATGAGAACTTATTACAGTTAGCAACTGAGCAATAAATTTTGAATGTGTCATTTCAAAGTTTCTTTTATTCTTGTATTTCAGTCCTGGAAATATTTAAAAGTGCCATGGAAACCTACAGTGGGGCATTTGCTTGGGCCATTCAAGTTACAAGTATATTACTGTTATATTATCAGTGTACCTTAAATAAAGATTTATCCAGAAGAAAAAAATTTATATCATTATGTCCATTGTGCAATGGCAATCTTGTGTGATAACACTAACTGTAAGTTGTGAATGCAAGCAAAAAAGCAATCACCAGACTTTAAATTTTAACATTGTCTATTTATCTCTGTCATGCCACCAAATAAAAAAAAGCTTTTTCTTCTCTTTGTTTTTTACAATTTACATAAATGAATGAATAAATTAATACTCATTATTACATATCATCATACATAATGTCCAAAATTAGCCATATTCTGCCAAAATCAAATTATTATAGTGTTAGATTATAGTTAAATGTTAGCCATTTATTATCCACAGTTGCAGTTATTTAGACTAAAAATTATAAAATGAATGAATCAAACTTTTAAATGTACTATACAAGATTTTTAAATAAAAAAGCACAGAACTGTCAAGTGTAAATTTGAAAATCTCTTCACCCAAAGAACATTTGTCATAATAGCCTTCGAATATTCCCATCTATTATAAAAATTGTAATAAGTAAGCTTCCCTATGTAAGAAACATTAAATTATACTATTCAGAACACATCATTCTCTATTCAACTGTTTTTGTATTTCATTCCATTGTAACATCAAACAAGACGAAATGAAATTTTACTTATAGTTACCACAAAGCAACAATTTGAAATAATTATAAGTAAAAAGAAAAGAATAATTATCTTAAAAATTAATTATTCTTTTTACTTAACTTAGTGGAATAAGAACATTAGAAAATAAATAATGTTAGAATTTAATCCTGTTGTGAAATCTACAGTTTTTAGTTTTTCTGACATTATTTCATCATATAATGAGACATTTTTTTACAGTGACATCTTTAACTTAATTTTTTTAAATAATTTAGTGCAAAAATAAAATAAGTAAATGCACATATTTACACTGGACTCATGAATAAAGATGGGTTAAGTTCATTAGAAATTTTAAGAAACATCTTAAACAATTTTTAGGTAAAATACATACCAGCAGCAGGATTAAGCAACTTTCTGATTTTCAAGTAGCTGATGCTTAAACGCATGAGAGAAGCTTTATCCAGCTGTGTGAAAGTAAGTGGTAACTGATTTGCAAGTTGACAATAAATTTCAGTTTCTTTACTTCGGCGACAACGGGCAGCATCTCGGGACTTTTCCTTTCGTTTTTCAGAGTTTCTGAAGGAAGAAAAAAAATTGTTGACAGTTATATAAAACAACACAAATACTTTATTTTGAATATAAAATTCTTTAAAGCAATCAACTTACCAACATCTTTCATAAGAAATGCAGATTTTCAGAACTTTTAGTGATCTAGAATATTACATTTTGACCTTATATTAATGTTTAATCAATGACGACAAAAGACCTTTTATAACCTGACCAAATTTGTACATTAGGGATGAAGTTTAAAAAAACACACATCCTTTTGAGTTATGGGTGAAATATTAGTCCTCTAAGGATACAAATCATTCCTCTAATAACCGACAAAAATTCCTATTTTACTTGTGGTTGAGTAACTTACTCACCATGGATAGAGTTGAGAGAAACTTGTCCTCTATAACTCTAGAAACTTGGTCATAATTTATTTCTAAATATAACTTTTGTTAATACTTCATTTATCCAATGTTTAAAGTATTGTTAAACTGAGATACAGCAACAAAATATGAAAACAAGCTTCTCAGCTCACATGTCTGGGAAAGAGAATAAAGCAAAATAACCAATACACAAAGGCTTAAAATAAGCAAATTATTTAGAAAGAATGTGTTATTGCCTTATAACAATTAGTAAATTTCAAAATGCATTAACATCAACTTTGGTTTATTTGAAATGCTTTGACAAAACTGTGTAATGGAATGTTATAAAATTAAACATTTATTTGTATAATTTAAAACTTACAATATTATTCAAAAATATTCCAAAAATTCTGAATGGCAATTCTGTTATTTCATATTTAAATGTTTGTGCAAAGTTACACTTCATAAAATTGTATCCATTGTTGTTTGTTATGTCTTCTTCAAAGCTTCAATATGATGCATCCTCGCATATGTGAGCTGTAGCATTATGGGTAACTCAACACCTGTCTATTTGAATAACAGTGAATTCATGACCATTCAACAATGCCATTCAACCTCAAATAAGGCTATGGCTTGATGTTTATGTCAAAGCTGACATGATTTAGCACGAAGGGCAACATTTCAAATGTTTTCTACAAAAGTGTGGAGGGGACACACACACAGTGTTTAAAGAGAGTATTAGGTTATAAAGCCATACCACAAATGAGTTTCAAAAAAGCTATCACTGCAAAGTCTATAGTTAAAAAAAAATATTCTCCCCCTAAACCCAAGAACCCACTGTTATGATACAAATCATATCCCTTTGTACCATTAAGAATAAGGATTTGAAGTTCAAGAAAACTCACAAGGATGATACAAAAACTGAAACCACAATAATTCCATTCAATCACATATTAGTTTCCCAATTTAGGTTCCATGGACTTTGGTTTTGATCTATCTAAAAGCACACATGAAACCTAGGGTTCACATGCAGTAAATAACCTGTGGAAAATTTGTCAGGAGCAGGCTAAGAATTAATTTGCCATCCTTCTCAAAGGCTTGTTAGAGTAGAAATTGCATTGTCGGAGATTAGCATATATTCATGGCTATCAGACAAACAAGGAATACAGAAAATATAAAGAAAAATCATTGTTTAGTAATCTAATTTGCCGTATTATAACAGTATTATATGCCTTAAATATAAAATGTATAGAATATATCAAGAAAAAGGAATAGACCTGTTATTTAACATCCCATTGGAATTTAATAGAGAGAATACAGTAGTACATGAATTTTGTTTTTAAACCCTAAGTCCTCATTTCACACATATACGTGTGTATATCTAAACACCTGGACATTTCAAACTTTGTTTTTACATGATTAACACAGAGAGATATCTATAATACATACCCCACCACAGGAAGAAGAAACTTAAACCTTTGAGCCAGATGTACATTATCATAAATAAAAAGTTGTGCTAATTACACAAAGGAAAGGAGCATTGCAATGTGTATAAAATATAATTTATCCTTGAAAAATATTTTACATAGAAATATTAAAATATTCTTTCTTACAATTACCCTTAGGATACAAATTCTTTTTATCCTCCTAGTATCTCCATTAATTTGTTAAGTTTTATAACACATACACTAAAATATCAAAAATATTATATTCTTCAATTATAAAAACTTGTATATCTTGCAGTTACATATTTAATATTTAACCAAAAAAGTCCCTACAGACAGAAATAATATTGAACGAAGTTTTACTGTTGATTTAAGATTACAATGAACAGATTTCAACACAGTGAAAAAAGTGCAAATAAAATTACCAAGAAAATTACCCAAGTCATATTGCATAATAATATAACCATATGAAGACACATTGACAAAAAATATGGGGACTATATATGCATTGCATGTAATTTTTACACAAAAAAGACAAGCATTACTTTGCCTATAAATACAATTTGCACAGAAAAAGTATTTAATATTTCTGGTATGTATAAAAAAACTTCACAAATTCTACTTCAGTTATAAATATTAAACATCTCCAATATTCAGTGCTTGAAAAAATAAAATTCAGAGACTATTTTGACATTTTCATAATGACAAAAAAAAAAAAAGACTTATCAACTTCATAAGCTGAAATTCATTTTATCTTATATAAATATTATTCAAAGAGTCAACTCCATATTCTTAAAGTGATGTGTAACACCCATAAAAACCTTATGCACAACCAAGGTCGTAGAATCAATGATATAAACCCTGCCAGTTTACTGAGTCAGCCAACACAGTGAATAGAGGAAAAGTGGTCATGTGATATATCATGAAAGAAACCTCTATCTATTCAACTACTGTTCTATTCTATTAGTCAAGCAACTTTCTGAAGGCCACGTAGCAACTGCTACTTTTTACCTCAGAGGCTCATTTGTCATCAACAGACATCATCAACTAATTAGGGGAAATTATACATGTAAAGTGTATACACATATTTCAGAATGTTTTATACAAATTATTTGTCACTCAAAAATATAAATTAAAAAAAAAAACAGTTTTATCTACACACAGAAATATGAGTAAACGTAAACATATAAAATAACTTAAAATCTAGTTACAACCTTAAATACATTTTTCAACATTTTTGTGATATAATTTGCATATTATATTACTAAAGAGACATGTATAATGCATTCTTATCTATGGTTATATTCTATGCATGTAATAAGTCTTCGATTAACCATTTTGTTTTCAAAATAACACAAAACTTGGCCATCAATAACAAAAAGTTAAAATTATAAAACAGACTCACAGAACAGGAAATTAATAATAAGAGTAAAAATAATAATTATTATGAAAATCAAAAAGGAAGTTCACATAAAAATCCAAGAATGATATCCTACAATCATACTAAATGATATAAAAGTCAGCAAACTCCCTCCATGTAAATCATCTATTAATACAATCAACCACAAAATTCAAGGCATTATGTCAAATGGAAAGTAAAACAAATACAAATAATGATTAATCAGGTCAGATTAAGGCAAGCTTTTATATAACTAGATATAATGTGCAGATTGTAAACAAAAATGAAAGTTTCTACTAGCTATTTACAGTATGATTTAGTTCAACCAGTACCCTACAATGTTTTATCTGGCAAGTCTTGAAAAACAAGCTCCTATAACCACATTTTTTTTAAACTTAAAGACAAGTAAGCAAGTTCAAGAAACATCCCAGTCTGAAGTTTCTACAAGATAGGTAAAAAAAAAGGACTAATATGCAGGTTTTAATAACCTGCAGTGACAAACATTAAAAAACTGAAGCAATGACCAATGAAAAATAAAACTTTGATAAGAGCCTTCACTGAAATAATATGAAGATGCAATTTGATAACATTTGACTGAAATGAAACAAAACTAAAAATTTTGTAACACATCTATATAACTTATTCTACAGTATAATTTAAGTGTTAAACACTAACTGAAAATAGTTTCAAAATACAAAACAGCTACTGTTAGCGTTTCTTTACATTATTATGATAAAATAATTATACTAATAACACCTGTGTTTAAATGCTATAAATACAATCTGGATTTGTTAGAATTTTATATCATTTATGTGTACACAGCCAATATGTAATGCCTTAAATGTTAAGGATTTAAATTCTGAAGATACCTTAATGATTTAACAAGTGTGCAGTTCTGCTAATAACAATTTTACAATTCTTAGAAAACCAAACAAAATCAATTATACTTTCAGCATACACACACACACACACTTAAGGTGCAAGGGACATACATAGCCAGATGATACTGTTAGTTTATCATGCACTAGCTAGATAAATTGATCATACAGCTGAGATTTAACCTGAATAAGCAGACTTTGTAACGTACTTTGCAAAAAAAACTACACTATATAGAATGTGTATTATAAATATACCATACGGTGTATATATTAAAACTTGATGACATTACTATTCTTTAACATGAAAATTAGTGTTTGGATTTGAAATTCTAAGAAAAAAAAAAATCTCATTATAAAGTGTTCCAGCCCTTGCTTTTAAAAAGCACTTGTTTTCAGATAAAAACACCAAAGATTCAAAAATTAAGTTTGGTAAACTTTACTAGATATATTGAAATGTTTACTTTGGCAGATCTGATAACAAAGATGTGCAAGCTGTCCAATCTGCCATTGATCAATACAAGTTAATTTTTAAAGAAAATACCTTACACTTATGAAATAGACTGCTGACTAAGGAAGCTAACAGGCTCACACACAGCTCTGTCTAGATTGTGCATGTAATATGATGACCATAAACTCAAGTACCATTTAACTCTCCTATTCATTATGAAGAATGCTGCTTAGGATCTCAATTCAGCATGAAATTGAATAAGCACTTGGTACTAACCATAAGGACCTTTTATAACCAAATAATATGCCTAATTATGCACGTATAAATTATATTACACATATTATTCATTTCGTTAAACTATCTTACTGCTGCACAAATTCACGTGAATATATTTTTCTGAATCTCTGACATAAAATAGCAACTGACTTTTTATCCAAGATAATAACAATAAATTTTAGCAAACTCATCTATAGTAAACAATTTTCTTACCAATAAAAACCATACATATATATGTATGCCTCAAAAATTACATTTACAATTCTCCATAATTTCACGTAATACTGTAACATAAAAGTAAGTAGAAAAAATCATGATGTACAAACAAAGGACCATTCAGTCCTACAGAATTGCTCTTTTCAAACACACCCTTATGAAAGTTCAAAAGATAATTCCACCCTATATTTTTCAGGGAACTACTAATTTCTCTAACTCCTGACAGGTGCCAGCCTTCATTACTGTTAATGTTAAGCCATTCTACAAGTAATTTATAATGCTATTAGCAAATATAAAATTGTCTTACTTGTAATCAAGCCTATGTCTTTAAATCTTAAACCTGCATCCACTCACCCTATTATCTGTAAAATATATTACAAAGAAAGCAAACACCTTGATCCTACTAATCCCATTGACAATATTTCATTGTTCAATAAGATCACCTCTTACCCTTCTTTTCTCAAGCTAGGGTAATTCAACAGATCTTAACCTATTCCTGGAACATAACCTTTCAATTTCTGGAGTCATTCCAGTAGCTCTCTTCTGAACCTTTTCCAGTATGTCAGTACCTAAAACTGTACATAGTGAACTAAGTTAGACCTAAGTAGTGATTTGTATTGAAAGAAAATTACCCCTTTAGACCATCAATTTGACCATAAATATGCTCCAAATTTAGCCTTGCTTCTAATAACAGATACTTGTATCAATGGCTAATGTCGATCCATAAAAATCCTCTTCTTCAGTTACTAAAAATCACTTTATTTGTCCAACTTACAAAATAATCACAACCATTTTCTAACACCTCAACATCCTTAATACAACCAGAAATACCTAAGAGTTTAACATCATTAGCAAACTATTAATTCAGTAATGATGCCCCTTTCAATGTTACTTCTACAAATAAGAAAAATAAAAGGCCCAAGTACTGAACCCTGTGGCAATCTATAAGTAATAAATGTCAAGTCAGAATGGACTCAATATCAACCTTTTGCTTTTTCCTATTTAATTATCCTACAATTAATTAACTAATTGTGTGGCACCTTATCAAAAATCCATTAAGTCTCCATTCCTTTCCATCACCCAGATAAAAAGTACCATCCTTGAAGAAAAAAAACATTAGTATGGCAAAATGTTTCTTCAGCAACTTCACATTACTTTTCATTTATTATGTATTCCAATAAAAAGTTTATTTTATGACTCTAGAATTGTTCTCATAACTGCATAGTTATACATTTAAGACTCAACCCTTTGTAAACACACACACAAACAAAACAATAATGAATTGTTTAAAATAAGTACAAAAAAGCACATACAGTATTCTACCAACAGGTGACTAATATGCAAATAGAACTTTTACTGTTTCTAAATATTAAAATCTGCAATTGTGTTATGCGAGCAATGCATTTTCATGTACAATGCTTAGGATTAAAAAAACAACAACTCAATTCTAAATTATTGTACTGATGCCTGAAACAGTTTCCACTGATTTTTCATATTTTTTACCTCTTGCTAAATTTTCCAAGGCAAATATAAGTCAATTTCATGAACTAAATTTTAACTATACCTCAACCCTAACATATTTTAGAATTAACATGTTATTTTTTGACATTCATTTAATGTAATTTATAAAGAAAAACAAAGTTAATATTTACATTCCTACACACCTGCAAAGAACAAACCAAACAACCAACCTGTCAAATTATTTCAGAAGAGTTATTTTTTGTTAAAAAGCTGTCATCTTGAGAATATATTATTGATTTTCCTTACTTTTCTTTAAACACTGATGTCATTTTACATAGTCCATTCACTTACTTGTGAAATAGCTTTGAAAACAGCTATAAAAGAAAATTTAAATATGAGTGGATACAGCAGGAATTATACTATCACTTAACAGTAAAAATATATAGGTTTAATGTTGCATTTCTTTATAGCTTTTGCAAAAGTTCATTTCAGGTCCTTTTATTTGTGTCTCAAGTTAAATTTATTTGAAAGCTTATGATGAAAACTTCATGAGCAGTTTAACAGAGTAACAAATATACAACATTTAGACAAAGTTTGCTGTCTTGAGGTACAAGAAGTACATGAAACAAATACCACATGAATGAAAATAAAAGTAACTTGATGTTTGACCTTCTTTAAAATTAAGGTGTTTTTATTTTTTAAATATACTTACCATGGTTTTTATTGCATTTCAATATTGGTAAACATGAATTTATTTTTAGTTACCATGTTCATAATTTATAATAAATCAAACTGGACAAGTTTACTGTTTAGTGGGTGACTAAAAAATAATTCTAATGACTCAAGTCTACTGAGTATTGGTTATATTTATCCTATTTAAACAATATATAAAATTGGCTAACTGGCTACTTAATCATTTTTTTACTGCAATTAATATTTTTATTTAAAACAAATTACATTACCCTTATTGGTGACAGCAAATCTTACCATTACAAAAATACGTTTTTGCACCAGAAGGAGACTGATATGAAAGCAAGTTTAACTTCAAAAATTACTTAACAGAGATGAAACAATGTAAATGAAAACAGGAAGATTACTACAGCATTAGAATAGTTCAATGATGGTAGAAAAAAGGCAGAATACATCAATTTTTCACTTTGAAGTGTAATAACTGATCAATTGAATGCAGTCAATAATGCCCCTTCCATCAATTAGCAAGTACCACTAATCACCTAGCAAAATAATTACAATATTTTATATTGTACAGATAGATAGATAGATGTTCAGGAAACTATTTTTGTGAAAAATAATTACATACAAACTTAAACTTATTTCTGATGCATTTCCATAAAAACTATTTGTTTAACCCTTTATCAACCATGTAAGGGTCCCCCCCATTCCCATTACCACAAGATATGAAAGCAGATGATAAATGATTAAAAACTAATAACTTCCGACATAAGAAAATTGAATTTGTGAATCACATACAAATTTAAGTCATCTTTTTTTATAACTACCTTTATACACAGATTTCTGTCTCTACAACACTATGCCTATGAATGCTTCCATTGAAAAATTATCCACTTAATTTAAAATAACTTGAAAGAGGCAAGCTGGCAGACATACGAATGTTTTTTTCATTTGATTTATAGTTTCATCTGAAAAACATTATACTAAATTTACTTTGAAAAAAATAAAATTAGATCTAGTGTACTTCCAGACCAAACTTGAGATTAACCAGTCCAATCTAATCAGTTCTGTTTTCTGTTTTTGCTTTATTTGTAATTTGGTAAAATACATACACTTGTGCATATGGTACAAAAATCTTGAAATTATTTCAAACCTACTAATTTAACAAATCTCAACCAATAACATGACAGTAGAGATAATACAATACAAAATTAAATTCCAGATTTTCATTTTGCAGCTCAGTGATAAGAGATGTAATCATAAAAACACAAAATATTATCTGGCAAGTCTCAAGGAGATTCCCCAAGGCAGATTATACATATCCAGCATGTGAAAGCCTTCACTGATGTTGTGTGGTAGCTTAAATACTTTTAGAGAATAGGTTTTTAGGCCAATGACCCCTGTTTCTTTTTTATATATATGCTGCAGAACTGTTCACTGCAGACTACACATTTACTACATTATACAAAAAGACTTAACAAGAATCCTTACACCAAAATAATAAGAACAATGAAAGATTCTATTTATGTACTTAATTTCAAATTAGAGGTTTGTGTGATTAGTTAATCTTAAGGTGTCGTTTTTTTTGTTTTTTTTTCTGAAACTGGACACTGTCAAGGATGTATTTTTATACAGTATCAGAACTCTCCAACAAAGCCAGACTTGTACAAGTTGGTCTAACTTTCCATTGGTGAATTCTAGCAGGAGAAAAACAGTAGATTACATATTTCTGGTTCAAAGTAAACACAAGTTCTGGGGAATATGAAAAAAAACAACTTGTGTTTATGTTTCACCACTTATACATATATAACATATAGATGTTTGCCTTATTACATTATGCATACTAAAAATGTGAAGTTCTAATTAAATTCTACATTGCTTTAAAATGTATTGACACACTGTTAAAAGCTATAGTAATAACATCTCTTAAATTTTACTTCAGATTTGTAATATTTTACAATATTATATATTGTTTCTAGTTAATTTACTAATTACACATCTTTCACATAACTTGCCCAAATGTTTGAGTTGTCAGGTTATAACAATGTTATATTTATAACATTATATGGGGAAGTTATGGGGAAAGTACGCTTTATACAACTTCTTACTACAGTGAAAACCAAATTTTATGAAAATCCATAGTAGAATAATGTATTTTTATATGAGCATATACACACTTAACTTCAAGTAAACCTTTTAGTTTTTTCTAAATATAAAATCTCATTTACAATGTATGTTGCAATTTACCAACAATAAAACTAAAACTAACTACACTACACAAAATTATACTTTGGAATTCAAAACTACAATTTATGTTGTTATGTTAATCTTTTACTACTAATTAGCAAATAATACAGCACAAAGTACCAAGGATAAAATCAAAATTTAGGCACAATACATACAGCAAATCAGACACACTTAACAGCACACCATTAAGCAGTCTACTACATGTACTTGCCTTAATAATCTACAAGAATTTCAACTTACAATGAGATTTAACTGTTGTTACACTTGTCCTCTATTCTCTGAGGGTTTCCTATCTTTTATCCAACAAATATAAAAATGTAATGCATATTTATTTAAATACTCTCTTTCGAAGCATGATTACTCATTTCTAAATTTATCTTTGCAGTACAAAAATTCTTATCTCTCTTATCTGTAATCTCATTTAACAACTTTAACATTTTCAGAAAATTCTCTGAAAAGAAAACAAAGGCTAAAGCAGTTCCTTTCTGGCAATGTCACAGTTTTTTCATACTCCAAGTTACCACAAAGTACAAGTTTGATGTGGCAAAAAAAAAGAAGAAAAAGGGATAAACATTTCATCACCCTACAAGCTTCTCAAAACAACTTAAATGTTACAAGCATGACACTTTTAGTGCTATATTTAGTTAATTTACTAATGATAGCAATATTAAATATTTGACCATTATATGGGAAATAAAGGAAAATATTTGGCTTATGCCAAATCGAGTACAACTAAAAGTACTCACACATAACAAAAGTAAAATACAATTGTTTTAATGTTTAAAACTTAACTGAACACCATTCACAACAGTATGACAACATTTCAGTTTTCTATTTATTTCTTCTTTTATAAAATTACTATTTATAAATAATGTTAACAAATCTTTACTTGGCTTAGTTGTACAACTATAATAAGTATTGAAACTATCACATATACACTCATGGAAACACGACTACATTAAGCTTAAGGTTCATAATGATGTAGATATATTTTAGTCCATCTTCTATGTGTGGTAATTCATCCAATGTTCTATTCTGCTACCTAAGTACCCTAATATGAATCTGAAATATATTTATTACAAAATACAACACAGATCACTCTATAATACAATTACTTAACAAATTACTTCATTAACACTAATGAAACAGAAAACACCTAACAGCACCAACATGAAGTCCATTATGGACAGTCACTTTTCATTATAACCATGGATTATTCCAAGAGATGCCAACTATTTCAAATGACTGAGCATAATGATTGTAGACAGAGCCCGTACAGATATTGTACAACCACTGGATACAGTTTTGAGTCATCCATGTCTGTGGATCCATCTGTGGCTAAACTGTAAACACTGTTAGTAAGTATGCTTGAAATCATTTTGTCATTTTCACAACCCAACATTTGTACAATGGCTGTAGTTTTGGTTCTAACAAAGCCATATTTTTTTACTATATCAGAGTCTGGGAACATTTTTCTGAATAGATGTCCTGCATGATCAGCTACAGCTAGGGGTAAATTATGAGCAATAACGAATTGCGTGAACATCACTTCTGCAATTATGGTTTCATATTCTGAATTCTTACTCATAAATGTCGTCAGCTGCATCGTTTTTTGTCTTCATTTCAGGCTTTCGTTGGCGAGATGCAGATTTTGTATGTCTCTCTGGAACAATCGTTTATCCCGCCATGCACCACAGAAAATTCGATGTGACAAACTGTACAAAATGCATGACTGTCACTGACTTTTGATGCAATAACTGGATATTTTGCACTACTCTTTCCTAAATTTTTTTATTCACAGTTTTAGTCCTTTTAGATTTGCCAGAAACAAGACAATCTGGTGAATGAGGCCTCTTTTTTTTCCCATCTTGTGAACGATCGCATTGGCGTTTCTATGCTGCTTAGAAAACGAGAAATACCCATCTATGTGAGCATTGATTGGCTGATAAGCACTGATAATGTAACTATGGGTTCTCCCACAAGAGAAGAGCTGCAAGAATTATTCTAGGGATGGAAAGGTTATATTAATTGGATAGTTTTATGTATCGTTTTTCCCTTGAGAAAGGGAGGATTAGGGCAGACATTATAGAAGCTTGCATTATTATCCTTGGGGATTCATAAGATTAAGGCATTTTGTTTTGTTTGTACTGGATTGTGAAGACAGCGACGTAAGAGAACACAAGTTTAGACAAGCCTGTCTTGTCAAAATATAGTTGAAGTTTTATTTGTTTTAATAGGGTAATCAGCTTGAATACAAGTTGCTTTTAACATTAGCATAGCTGCTACATTACTCAAGTTTAAAAGGGGAGTTGATAATTTTCTGAAAAATAGATGAATTTTAAATTTGCTTGTGATATAGATATACAAAAAGAGTCTGTTTATAACAGTTCTAGATTTTTTTCTTTTTTTTTTACTATTAATAATAATGGTTTTTGGATTAAGAAAATGTTCTACAAAATATCAGGTTTTAACATTTTGTTAGTGCTTAATTATTTTTCCAGGGCACATAATTGTTTCTTCTATGATTTGGTTAAGACTCTTTTACTGTTTCATATTTAACAAGCATATAATTTTTTCTTCTGGTTTTCGTTAGTTTCCTGCTACTTGATATTTTACAAGTCAGAAGTACTTTTAAGGAATGTGATTTAAACTTTCATCTTATGCTTAATTTTATTGATCTACAATACTTACTAAACCAATTGACCATAATTAGTGTCATGAATTACCTTCTGTTGATAAATTTATATTCTACCTTACCATGCATTTTCATAATCATTATATTCCTTACAATTGCTAGTTAAAATACAGTAATTATACAGTTAATTTTAGTTTTAACATAAAATATATATAGAAACAATTTATGTAAAATAGCAGACAAGCAGATTGGTATGTTAAATGTGTTTTTTTCACAGAAACCTTTTTTTTTCCTTGTTGCTTTCCATTATAGGAAGTTTTTTTTAATTGATTTTTAGAATAAGTTTAATACTATTGTTTTCAGAATAACTTGTAAAGTTTTATATTTTTTTCATGTACCCTTTTACATGTCCAACTTTTTCCTGTTAAACAAGACAACTGAGGGGTTATGATGAAGTGTTAATAAACTCATAACACCATGTTAAAAATGTTTGAACTTATTTTGTACTCATTAAACATGTAGGTATGTTGACTAGTTGCTATATTTTTGGAACTTTGAATTGAATTAATTTTACATGTAATACACAAGAATGAAATTCAAAACATGGATAAAGCTGTTAAACATTTAGTGAATTTTTAAAGTTATTTTTTTTAACTCTTGCCAAGTAAAGAGAAATGCCAAAAGGCTAAAAAAATTGTTACGTGTTGAAACTTAAGGTGGTTACAAATGAGTACTTTGTTGAATGAGCACATGGTGATAATCCTGGGAGTGTACCAACAGACTCTGACCCCCTTGCATGGAAACTGTGTTGCAAAAAGCAGAAGACAGGTTTTTTTACTAATGTTACCAAAGGCTCTTTGGCTGTATACTGTCTTAATTTTCCATCTTCTGCTTTTCTTAGCTATATGGTATTTTATTTTTCAACACTTCCATTTCCTTTTAATGTCACTGAAAACCTTTCATGGTTACCACCTTCACCTTAGTTTTCCAGAGAAGGTCAATATCCTGCAAGTAGGCTTGTACTAGATTTGATAAAGGGATTTCTCTTGCTAACTCGTCAGCCTGCCATGTACATCTAGATGATAGTCATCCCTTGCAGCTGTTTTACTTTCTGACTTGCGTATGTCGACCAGCCATTCTGAATTTCATGAAGCACTGCCTATGAGATAGTCACAAAGGTTATATTGGTGGCATTGCCTAATTGTGATTTGTTGCTTTTAGCACGAAGAGGAGAGCTTGCTTTATGGCCTCCAGCCCTATACTTGTGGGAAGCTTGAATATTCTATCAGATTTATGCAGAATGCCATTTCTTTGTAGGACAAGGAATATCCAACCATGGTGTAGGAATACAGAGATGCCAATCATTACGATTTTGGTGTATACATTACAACTATACGCTCATACAGCCAAATATTACGACTTGTTGCAACTCCCAAATTATTATATATTGTATAGGTCTCTACATAATGTTAACCACAAATACTTACAAAACTACATCAGTAACATGGGTAAATCCAGGATTCTGTAAGAGGGCAGACTGGGGAGGGGGCAACTACATCTTAACTCATATGTATAAATTTATATTGCTTTCATTGTTTACCTGTGCATTTACAATACTAGTAACAAAACTAACTAAAAATCCTATGAAAATATTGTATTTTTCTCATAAAAACTGTGGCAAATGTGGTCAGACATTTATGTTAACTGAACTTCGTAAAATATGTGCAAGTGAAAGAAATATGCAAAACTTTTCTGCATACAAATAAAACAGGTAAAGCACTAACTGCTATTGACTAGCATTGATAGAAATGTGATAAAGACACTAGTAAGTTTATGAAACATTAATTGTAAAAGCATCATAAAATTAACTTACATAAACACATGAGCACACAAACTGCAAACCCTTATAATGCTTATCATGAATCTCACACACAGATATAAAAAGATTGTTTTTTTTTAAATAAACAATCAATAACAGCATCAGCTCTTTAACTTTAATGTGTGGAAAAAGCCAATGTTTTGAAAATTTACCATGACAACATTTAACAAAATAATCAGTTACTGTCTAAAGCCACAAAGAAGACTGCTATTAACTTCAGCTGCACTGACTTGTGAAAACCTAAAAAAAAAAAAGCTTTTTTAGTAATTAATATACCAATAAAATAAAAAGACCAATTTCTTTCTGGTACTATGTGCTTGTATAAGAATATGCTTTTCTTAATAATGTTTTTACAAAAAAAGGAAGAAGGGGGAGTCCAGACTCCTTTAACACCCCCCTCTAGAACTACATTTGAATAATAATCTGTTCTAAAAAAGTGAAATAAATTAGCTGGAGAAATAGGATATGGCATGAGAAAATGCAAAGCAGGTTTAATTTCAGTAAATGTGAAAGTGTATGACTACCTGCCATATGAATATTTACCAAGCCTGCACTTAACCTGCATTAAGTGCATCTGCCACAACTCATAGTCCATTTGAAACACCAACCACCCTATTAGAAGAAGTGAAATTGTCTTAACTAACTGTAACTCCCACTTTTCAAAAAGAAACATATTTATGTGCCTCCAGTTACTACAATTTTCATCATTAAGCAAAACAAAGATGCATCAACATTATCAACTCCCTTAACAATCTTAAAGTAATCAGATCCCCTCTAATTTTCCTTTGTTTGAAAGGGAAAGCACTTTCAGATATCAGAACTTGTCCTTGGATAACAACATTTCCATCCCGAGTATTTTCACAGCCCTCCTTTGAACCACTTCCAACAATTCAAAACCAAAACACAACACTCCAAATGAGGCCTAAACAATAATCTATGTAACAAAATTATAACCTCTCTAGACTTGTGTTCATTTTTTCTGTAGGTACAACTGAAATTCCTATTTACTATTTCAAGCAACAGAACACTGCTTGAATGGCTTAAGACTATTCAACCAAAACTCCTAGATCCTTTTCTTCAATAATGCTATTAGGTTATTCCCTTCAAAATAACTTATGATAACCCACATTATCTTGCTTAATTATAACTTGCACAATTAAATACTACATAACCAAATGTGGGTGTGTACATCAAACAGCAGTTTCCCACCTTCTCCCAACAAATTGATGATAATCTCTTTCCAGTAACTTAAAATATTCATTCCAGAACTTATTGTTTGAGCTGCATACACAATATCTGAAGCAACTATTCACAGATTTTCCTATTGCATTACGTTTTTAAGCACAAGTAGTAAACATACCAATGATAACAACTTCAATGGAGATAGACTAACAAGTGAACTGTATGTAATTAATTGCTGTGTATTCTAAGGTATTGCTTCCACATCATACATGTCATTGGCCACAATAAGTGTCTGCTTTAGGGAATATGTATTAAAACTACAATTAAAAATGGAATTTTACATTTTAAATGAATAACAAAAAGTTCTGTCTGTAAATATGTCTCTTTTTACTGACTGAAAGCTTAAAAAATGGGTAGTTATAGATCATTACAAGCTCTCTGAGCAATTATACAGGTTTTAGAGATTAAGCTCCTAAAAAACAGGTTTCATGTTTCACAAAGAGCCTTGCATGGTGTTCATCAGCCTGGAATGTGAACAAAGCTTTATTGGCATAGTTCAAGTATGGTAAAGTGTACTACATTAATTGCATATATGAAGTTTGAGTTACAGGCCTATATGTATAATTTTGGTATAGTGTTGCTGTATGTATGAACTATTTTTAACAGTTCATTTTACCATCCAAGTACACTCATTTAAAAATATATGAAATAATTAAAAATTTATAAACAATATTTTATAAAAGTCTAGCAAATTCATTTGTCATGATATTGCAAAAGTATTACACTAAGCAAGACTTAACTGTGTTAACACAAATAACACTGATTGGGCATTATATATATTTTATTAATCAAACAATTAAACAAACAGCATATTCTTCCTTCTTTTTAAATTGTTATATTCAGTTGAATAAATATGGAAGAAATGTGCAAGTAGATAACTAATACCAGTCATTTTGGACATTCTAGTCTTTCAATTATAGTTAAAATTCATGTGTTATTTGAGTGAAATATCTGAATAAAAAAAACGCACATTGAGTTTTTTTTCTTTCTCAACACAAACAGTATTTAAACTATACATAAATACTCATATTTTCAACACTGATCCCAATTTGTTTTAAGTATACCCAGCCAAAATAACCATTTTTTTCCAGAAACATACAACACAAGTATTAAAATCTAGCTGAATAGTTAACCTAAAATAACTTTCAGTTTAAACAAACAGAAAGGTTCATCTACATGTCAATATTTATCTGATCATTCTAAATTAACTTCTTGTCCTACTGTCTGCAGAACTAAACACAAAAAATCTGATTCCACAATTTTATCAATTCCCCTCATGACTTTGAGTACTTCAATTAAGTGATCCCTGTGAACCTCTCCTTTCCAAAAAAACAAACAAGTTATGAGATAAAGTCATCCTCTTACGATAACATATATCCCTAAAATAAATCTAAGTCCTTCCAAGGGTGGGGGTCCATAGGGGTAAAAATGTACAAAATACAATAAATGAGGTCTAACAAGCAACTACAAAAACAAAACCATATACTTTTTATACATATAGTCAATATTCCTATAATATTACATACATATATAATGTTTACAAGTTGCAAAAGGACTAAAGGTTTAAGAGTAATATCAACCAACACCATAGCCCCTTTTTCTCATCCACACTATAAGGAGGATTTCCAAGTAAATTAGGTGTAAGATAGGATAACCACACTTATTCTTGCACTTAATCAAATGAAAATTGCCATGTGCTTGTCCAACTAACCAATTCATGTGATCCTTTCTATAAAATCATAACATCTTCACTGCAACCTGCCAGACCTTAAATATGTTTTTATATTATAAGTATATGTTTACCAATTTTCTGTCATTACACAAATGAAGAATACAGGAGTTCCCATTATAGATTTATAATGTAAACACATAATATTTCTTTGAATAATTTCTTTCTGTCATTAACTTATCCATCTAATGAAAGCACATATTGCTAAAAACTAATTTTTACCTGTTAAAAATATGAGATTTGCTACAACAAATGTTTTAGCTCAAGGAAAAAGATTAAGCTGGAAAGGTAGATAAGCTCAAATACTCATTAACTACATGTGAAGAAATTCAATACATGACATAAAAATAACCTTGATTTCATGATACTTAACACTTTCAAACATAACAGTTGTTTAAAGCAGTTGTCAAAACTCTTCAAAATTAAAATAAAACTAAAGTTGGTTGCTGTAATAAGTGATTAAATGAAAAGTATGAAACATCTCAAGATTAAGTATCACACAGTTATCATCAATAACTACCTCTTCACCTCTGAAAGGTCATTGGTAGGGAAAACCAACTCTGCAAAAAACCTATCTCCACTTGAACACATTTCCAATTTAACCAACACCTGATCCACCATGAACTGCTACCCAGCAGATAACAGGAAGGAGGAAAGCCCTGATTGGATAAAATCTCTGGTTCAAAACCTGGCAGAACTGAGCATTTTTCAGCTAGTTTGTGATAGGAAGGATGCCAACAAGTGCACGTGAAAGAACCAATTTAGATAATCTCAATACCACAAAGCATTAAAGATAGGCAGTAATACCTGCTTGCTTTAACTCGTGCATGCTCAAGATTGTAAGGTCTGGGACAAACATATTTATGAAACAAAAGACCACTGGCGATGACTACTAGCAATGCAATACAACATCCCATCTCTACAATGTGCGTAACCTAATCCTGAGACATAACTATTTCAACATACATGATATTTACACAGATATACACAAACATCTGGAATTGTCGATCAGGTTTAAGATAGGAAGAAGTACAATGTAACTGACATCAAGCATGGTTACAGGAAGCACACTGCAGGTTCTCAAAATAAAAACAAAATCTGATTAGACTACTTACTATAGAGTAGGGTCCACAAAACACTAGGAAGAAAGGTCCCAGTAAATAAAAAAGTAACAAAAACATAGTAAAGAAAAATTAAATCTGTAATGTAAAGGAAAATATTGAAAAATTTGTAAACAAAAACAAGCAAACTGCTGCATAGTTATTTACATGTAGATATGCAGAAGCAGAAAATGGAAGGCTAACAGCATTGAAAATTTGTACTAATAGAGGGTAGTACTGAGAAAACCTATTTTGTGAATTAAGATACTGTATTGGAAAGAACTTTTTAATAACTACTTGTTCATTGAAAATCACATTTAAGAATGCATAATCTACATGTTTGACAAGGTTTATGTTTACAGAATGAGCAACAAGAATCAATAGCTCAGTGTTTACATTGTGCAAAAGTATAGCTTACAAAATAGCTTTAAACAATACAATGAAAACATCTTCATCCTTAAAGATGATATTCAGTACCTAATTCTTCCCTCAGTGCATCAACATTTGTACAGAAATAAAACATATCTTACATGCTTTCATGGGAATTATGAATTTGATGGCAACTGTGGTAAACTGAAACTTATTCCTGGAGCTAATAAGTTCCATTGCTGTAAGTGAGCCAAGAAGATCCCCCATGATGCTTTGACAGAGATAAGTCATAAATCAGATAATTCAGTTCTTGTGGTGTAGTCAGATGAGGAAGTTTATGTTGAGGTGCCACAGGTATAGAATTACTAGATGAAGAGAATTAATTGTCTTTTTTGCAGTATAACTTCCATTTTCCAATTTGCTGATGGATGTTGCACTGAAAAACCATTCCCATTAAATACTTGTTTCAAAGCAAATGCAATATCTGAATATTTAACACATTGTTAGTTTTGCCTAAATATCCAGACATTGGTCATGGAAAACAAAAGTCAGTTAGATGATCTTTGGGTTCATGTCATATCCTGAGACCACAAATAGCATACTTGATCCATTCTTATTCAATCACTGTGTCAAGCCAGTTGTGCAAGCCATAGAACATTACTGGGTCCCAATATTTCTTTTATCCCTAACTTTGCACCCAAAATAGTAATAATAAGTGATCCTTATCTTAGTAAATGTATAATATATTTTCAACAAATGTAACAAACTGTTTGGGTGATTTACCCATCAAACTTAATTCCACTAAGTTGATAGCACGATATTTCACATAGTGCAGATAAAATACTGAAATATTACAATAAACTAATTTGTGATATTACAGCAACTAAACTTTTGAAATCAGCTATATCAATACAAATCACTTGAGTTTTCTCCAGTAGTAAAACATTTGTTGTCCAGTGTAATAATTCAAGGTTCTTGTTTTTCAATTTTAAGGAAACAAGTTTTACTTTCTGAACAAGAACAGAGTTTTTCAGATAATGTACATAATTGTTTGCTTCCTCAGACCATTAAAAGCTGCAAAATATTGTTATAGGCCTTCCAGCTACTAGTGGCAAAGATTTGGTTAGAAATAATGTTAACATGAACAACTCAGTACTGATGATCGTACTATTATTACTTTGATTATATGTAGACATAATAGTGGAATAAACATAACACTACAGACAACAGAGGAGAATATAGTCATTCAAGGCTGTCCTTATATGCATGTTCCTGAGAAAATATAAAAATTTCAAACCACCTTTTAATCAGGAAATCATTATTAAAGCTGTGCAATTAGTGGTATTCAATAATCAATTAACTGTCATGTTCATTAGTTTATTGCCACAAACTGTGACACTACTCCATTAAGTTGAATAAGTTGTAATTAATACAAAATACTAAGAAGTCATGATAATATTTTGATTGCTTGAGTAACTAGAATAATAAAAAATATAGTGATAACAGAAAACAACAGTTTTGATTAAATCAGCTATTTTACATAATGATAAAAGTTGCAACTCATTCACATATTAAAGTACTGACCTATACTAGTGTGGACAGTAACTCATTCCATACTTTAAATCACCTTGTTGGTAAAATAAAACTGTTTTGGCTGAACCCTTGCCTGTTCTTTTCAAAATCTTTAGCATGCACTTTCTTTCAGCACAAAGAAATCAGAGGCCTTTATTCTATCAATCTCCCTGAAAATACTGTAAACTTTGAAAAACTACCTGTTACCATTCTTTTCTCAAAATATTATCCAACATCCATAACAAAACCCTTCCATCAAACATAAATTTATAAATTTAATAATTATTTCCCTATCAATATCATTAATGTAATTACGGGAAAAAAGCAAATGTTCATGCACCAACCTCTGTGCATTTAACAAGACTTCTTCACTGACCATATGCTTTCCTCAATTTAGACACCCTTAAATCTATTTAACTAGACCTTCCTTCTACGTGGCACCTTATCAAAGCATTCAAAATTCTAACTGCACCAGTCATACCTTTTCCTCCATCCAGGTAAGTAAAATTAAAATTACACACTATAAATCCAGTATTTCCATTAAGTAAATCCAGATGGACTTTTACAAGTCCTTTTATAAGTTTGAGAATATTATATTTTACTATATAATTTTTGCAAAACACCTTTTCTCAGATTAAATTTTTCCACTACAGAAATAAAACCAACTAAACTGATATTTTTAAGAGTAACTCTCAGCACTGTCTTTAAAAAAAATAACATCAGTAACACCAAAATCATCACACACCTGTAAAAAACTGTATGATAAACTTATGAATATGAAAACTTCTCTTTCATATCTTAGTGTTGACCTTTTAAAAACCCAGAGGAAATATTGTGTGGTCCCATCATCATTTTACTTTTAATCTACCAAATTTTTTTAACTTTTATCTAATAAAATTTTATTATACTGATTAAATTACCTCCACTACATTTTTTTTATTTATTTTTATGACAGTTCACTTCTACAAATCTCACAAGCATTTTAGTATTTTTCAACATCAGTAATTTCTATAAAAGGTGTGCAACTTTAAATGTATTAATATTTATGATTCAAGTTTCATTATATTTGTCACAACATTAATATAAATAGGAAAAATTATGTACATCTTATAAGTTACAACTTACAACTCCTTCACATAATCACTTGGAAGACTTAAGTTTATCACCTTAAAATTGATCACCTATAAATATGATTCCATTGTTTTTGTCTTTACTGGTCTATTGATAGAAATTTGAAATTCCAACATAATACAATTATAAACACACTTATTCACCATAACAAGAAATAGTTTTCAACTTAAAAATTTCTACAGAATATTATATTACCATATGTATTATTTAGCACTCGTGCAGGATACAATTTTCATAACTTTCTACTGTCATAATTTCATCTTCTAATAAGTTAATATGTATTTAAGCAACAAATATGTCAAAAAATCGAATATGCAATTGTGAAACTCGCGTAACAAAAAATAGTTAATTTTGAGGTAATTAGGCTTAACGATGACACAGTTAACGAAGTTTAGCTTACCTGCGTTTCTCCTTATTCACTCCAGGCATTAATGCCATGCTTTTCTTATTTAATTAAACCTACAGCCCCTTGAATATATAACGTAAAGGTTGTTGTGTAGATAAATAAATCCAAAAAATCCACAGAATAAATTAGTATCACAAAAATATCAGAAAATATTTAACAAGTTATCAATCTGAATTTCCTTTCACGATTTTCTACGTATACCACACCAACTGCCTGTTGAGTTTCCTTGGATCTCTCAGAATTCACATTCTACTGTCTCTAGCACTAGGCTTAACTTCTTCCTAGAAAATATACAAGTACTTTGACGTCATACTTAACGAATTTCTTATTGGTTGTAATTGAGGGTAGGAACAGCGCTAGGCAACAGAGAGTTGGGAATGATGACGTCGTAAATTTATTATGCAAAACAGACATTGAACACTTGAAATTCTTTCCACATGGTCGTATAACTAATATGACCAAAAAGAAAAGTTAATGTAAGTAATTAAAGAACAAATACTAAAATGTGTAATTCAAACTTCGCTTTCAGTTTGATAAAATATCATACTACTAAATATGCCTCTTTTCTTAAATGATAATAGTCAACTCGAATAACCACGAATGAACTATAGGCACATTTGTCTTTCTTGTCAGTTGATATTACTTGCGTCACGCTGATGATAAACAATTTGCCTTCTGTGTAGGTTTTTTCGCGACTTAGAACTAAGGGAACTGCATACAAATTGTTGGGTAGAAGCATAACGTATGTGTGCGTGTATTTTAGCACAAAGCTAAACTATGGGTATTCTACGCTCTATACATTGTGAAGAACAGAGCCCCGGATTTTAACATTGGAGGTCCGTAAACTTACTGCTGACACATCGATGGCCCAACAAAACAAAAATATATCGTTAAAACCGAAATGTAATATTTATTTTTCAACACTTACTTTGTTTATTATTTTATAAAATGTTACAAATCACAATGTATGGATGCATATATATCACTTTACAAATGCTTCTACAAAATTAACAACTGATATATACGCAGGTATATATCAATTATTTATTTTATGAAAAAAAATGTATTATGTCACCTCCATTGTGAGTTTTTTGTGTGTTATTGTAATAATTCACTGCTACAAGTATCATTACAGCTAGCATAATAGAAAAAAAAAAAAAAGGAAGATAAGACGATGACTCGTAAGCAAACTGGCATTCACACTATGTTAGTAGAAATAATTAAAAACGTATAAATTCAGATCTGTGCCATTTCAGCATATATATGGATATATCCACCTTTTCCAGTCCTCTTATGGTTGCCGTCGTTTTAACATCTTATGACAGTATTGCAAAGTTGTTTGATTTAGGTTGATTTTTGAATTTAGCGCAAAGCTACTCGAGGGCTATCTGCGCTAGCCGTCCATAATTTTGCAGTGTAATACTGGAGGAAAGGTAGCTAGTCATCACCACCCACCGCCAACTCTTGGGTTATTCTTTTACCAACGAATAATGGGATTGACCATATCATTATAAAGCCTCAAGGATGAAAGGACGAGCATGTTTGTTGGGACGGGGATTCAGTATTAAGATAACATACGAATTATTCAAACCATAAGAACTGTAATACGTTACATCTATAATAAAGAATAAGATTCATTGAACTTTATCGTAGGAAGTGTCCTTAGATGAGGCACTGTGATAATTAGTAACCCTAATAATATATATGTGATATTGCATCACAATGAAATTTATAATGGCGTTCGTTACAAGCTCAATATGAGTTTCTAGCAAGCAGATTGTATTTTTATACAATTACTTTATACTTTGCCGTATGCCGAAGACGAGAACTTTTGCTCAATACCAAAGCTAATGGCCCGGCATGACCAGGTGGTTAAGATGCTCGACACGTAATCCGAGGGTCGCGGGTTCGAATCCTCCTCACACCAAGCAGGCTCGCTCTTTCAGTCGTGGGAGCGTTATAATTTTTTCGGTCAATTCCACAATTCGTTGGCAAAAGAATAACCCAAGAGTTGGCGGTGGGTAATGATGACTAGCTGCCTTCCATCTACTCTTACACTGGTAAATTAGGGGCGGCTAGCGCAGATTGCCCTGGTGTAGCTTTGCGCGAAATTCAAACCAAACCAAAGCTAACTAGATCACCTAGGTCACAAAATAGAAAGTATTAGTTGAAACACTGCTTTATAAGTCAACGTTTCTAAAATGTCAAACATAATTTCTATTTGGGTCTTTAAAAACTGCATTATTGTGGACTATGTTTTTAATGTAAATATTTTTACTGTTGTTTGGCCACAGGAAGGTTAACATCATTTAATAAAAGTGTAACTTAACGCCCAATTTTTTCGAAGCTGTAAAACAATTTCAACAAAATAACATACGCAATACGCTGTAGTATGTGATTATTGACTAACGAATCTGTTAAAAAAATGCATGAACTGTAGACCTTAGATATCAAAGTACCGATACATTTAAATCTATCTTATTTTGAATTTTTTGTCAGTTTGTTTTAAGTGATTTTTCTTTTTATTTCTTTTAGATTACTGTTTTGGTTGGGTTTTGAATTTCGTGCAAAGGTACGCCAGATTGTTTTTGTTTTTGAATTTTGCGCAAAGCTACACGAGGGTTATCTGCGCTAGCTGTCCATAATTTAGAGGTATAAGACTAGAGGGAAGGCAGCTAGTCATCACCATCCACCGCCATCTCTTGGGATTCTCCTTTACCAACGAACAGTGGGATTGACCGTAACCTTATAACATCCCCATAGCTGAAAGAGCGAGCATGTTTGGTATGATGTGGATTCGAACCCGCGACCCTCACGTTACTAGTTGACTGTCTTAACTACATGGCCATGCCGGGCTACTACTGTTTTAACAGAACTTAGAGAGAGGTCACATTTAAGCTAGTGTAACTTTTCAATAAAGGTTTTTCATATTATCTCATCACCATTTTTACACCTCAAGACACTTGCTACTTTACTGTACTTTAATGTATTGTTTTTAGAGTGTTGTGACTTCTCACTCTCTCCTTTTTGAAATCAATCAACATTTGTTTCTCATCTTATTGTTTGCGTAAAGTACCCAATTGTGGATTAATAAATATATAATATAATGTAAAGCTTGATATCTTAGAGCCTCAGTTAGCAGATCTAACTGCCTAATATGAGGTACTTACTTATGCCAAAAAATATAATAGAGTAGTAAGAAAGGTTAAATTATGAAACCATGACCATAGGATATCGTGGTTGCAGAGTTCACAGTACCTTTTAGAGTGTGAACAGGATTGTTGAGTCTCTGATAAAGTACATAGACCAATAAAATATAGATATGGCTGTCTATACGGAAAGGCAAGTATATGATGTGGCAGACGATGAGTTGGGAGCTGAGGCCAAGTAATCTGCTGGATCTTGGATATAATGTGAGTAGTCCTTGCTGTCCAACAAGACCACACTTGACTAGCACTAATAGAAGAGCACAACACAAATGCATATAGCCTGTGAAATGTGTACAAGAAATTGGAAGTGCAACAAGATATTCTTTACTGTAGAAATCACTGGTGCTTCAGCTAATGGTCTTCAGAACAATGTGGCAAAAATACTTTGGATTTTGCTTAACACAAAACCTGAAAAACACCAAGGTGTAATCTGAAATAGCCCCTGAAATTGGGCTATCTTTCAACAGTGGTTCTTCTGGCTATGAGCGAGTCAAAATATTCAGCACTGGTGTGAATTATCGATATAAGGTATGTGCTACCCACATGATAAACTGGCCAAGACAGGATAAACTTCAATAAAATTTTAAGGCTTAGTGAAGACGATAACTCTTATTATTGTTAATCCACTGTCAGAGACTGCAAGAATTCATCACTGCCTACTTATCTTTGGTTATTTCACAAAGTGGGCAGAAGCTTATCCATTGATTGATATGGTAATACAAGTTATTACAGATGTATTAATTGAAAACTAGATAGTATAGTTCAAAACACTGGAAGACATTTACATGGATATTAAACAACCAACTGTTTGATGAGTTCTCTCCAGTGTTCTCATAAGTATGAAAGTTGGTTAAGACCAATAATAGTAGACACACACGAATTTGCCTAACAACAACTTGGAAAATTAGCATGATTACAAAAGATTATAATTAGAGAGTGGAAGAAATGGCTGCTACAGTGTGGAGACTGGATGTTGTTGTGGTACATGCTAACTGCCTGAAAGCAGCTTGATTCTTGCTAGATTGGTCTGTATCTGATACTCTTGTACGTTTGTCCTCTAAATTATGAATTTAGCATGTGAAATACGATATTGTGTCCATACATTATAGACGAGTTATTGATTAGGAGATTGGTAGGAAACCTCGTCCTTGTCTAGGACATCTCGAATATTCTATACCTGCTTAATGAAGGAGAAACTGCAGATACTTTCCTGAAAATCTCTAATGAGCTAGATGGGGAGTTGTAGGAAGATGCAACTATCAGTCGAAACTAACAGACGAAATACCATCATCTGGGTCCTAAGTGATAAGGATAGAACTGATCACTGATTATCAAAGCTAAGAAAATAGTTAATTCGTAGAACAAATAATTAAAAAAAATGTCATTCAACGTTTTCTTAACTACTGAGTAGTAAGGTCTGGTAGAATTCATGTTTTGTGACTACTATTTGATTATCAAAGATAAGATGGCTCATTGGAAGACTACTTAACAAAAGAGTGTAACAAACACCTTGCTTTCCGAACTCTGAGGGTAACATGAAGTACTCTGTACGTATTACATAGTATGACTGCTGCATGATGATTGACAGTTAGTACAATCACTTATCTGCAAGATATTTAATTTGCAATATTTTGTATTTCATTTGTGTTAGTTTCGTGACTAAGTGTGCCTTCTGCCTTCCACCTCTTAAGTGCAGATGGAAGATGGGTTTAATGGTTTCGTGTATTTTTCATTTTTTTTTACTAATATTCTCATTCCTTAACACACGCTCTTCTCCTAAACATATTTTCGTTTTTCTTCTTTTTAATTTTTATTAATTCGTAGTAAAAACACTGTAATATTAATCTGTTCTAATAATATTAATTTTAGTAATGCCATCAATAACATTTTTTAAAATTAAGTCGTCATGCAAGTGATATATTAGATTTGTTTCCACATGATTATTAACTGGAAATTTATTCTGATTACAAATTATTTTAACTCAGACTAAAGATGATAAACAAGACAACAAAAATCCTGTACAATGATGAATTCATTAAAACAGTAAGATCTGCAAATAAAGGGCTAGTGTTGTTTATTTTTACCACTTACGCTTTGAAATTTCGCACAAAGATACTCGAGGGCTATCTGTGCTAGCCGTCACTAATTTAGTAGTGTAAGACTAGAGGGAAGGCAGCTAGTCATCACCACCAACTCTTGGGATACTCTTTTACCAACGAATAATTGAATTGACCGTCACATTATAACGCCCCACGGTTGAAAGGGCGAGCATGTTTTGGCGCGACTCGGGCGCGAACCCGCGACCCTCAGATTACGAAGCGCACGCCTTAACGCGCTAGGCCATGCCAGGCTCTTTATCATTTACAAAAGGAAAATATTTTACATTAAAGTCAAGATGGAAAGATGTGCGCGTATTTTTCGAATTCTTGATTTTAGCTTTGTAAAAGCGTAAACTTACTGCCGACTTAGAGGGGGACTGGAAAGATGTGACTGAAATCGGTAACTCTGTTTCTGCTGACTACTTAACACTGTGTGAACTCTACCTAACCTATTCACATTTGCACACACATTTTTTATTTTTATTCTTAATCATTACAAAACAATATTGTAAAAAAATATAATATAACAGTAAATAAGAAAGAATTTATAAAAGGAACATTCTGCTAAAACATTTTCTGTAAGATCTTTAATAACATATATATAGAATATTACTATTTATAAAGAATAAAAGTTATTGCTTAAAAATGATATTTAGCTTAACATAAAACAGGGACTTTGTTTGCTTTGAATTTCACGCAAAGCTTTGCGTTGGCTATTTGTTCTAGACATCTCTAATTTAGCAGTGAAAGACTATATGGATAACATCTGGTCGTCATCATCCAGCGTGAACTCTTGGGCTACTCTTTTACCAACGAATAGTGGGATTGACCATGACATTATAATGCACCATTGCTGAAAGGGCGAGCATGTTTGGTGGAATGGGGATTCAAACCCGCCCCCCCCCTCGGATTACGAGTTGAGTGTCTTAACCACTTGGCCATGTCAGGCCAAACGCAAACGAAATTGGCAGGGGTTTAGTTTAGAGAGAGAGAAGTCTGAGGAATTTTCTCCCCAACATGGGTGGTCAGGTATGTTGTGGTTACCTTCGTCCCCGCTCATGGAAGATTCTTTACTTTTACGTGGAAGTTTTCTTGTAATTTCATTTGACTTGTTTAAGGTGATAAAGTGAGATGGGGCATTATGAAAATGATGGGTGAGAAAGGGGAGCGAGACAAAGGCGGCACAAGAGAAGCAGGTCAGGACGGAGCCCGTAGTTGAAATAACTGACGAGACATCAACTCAAACGACACGATTCGGGGCCGGGCAAGAATATTGCCTTAGCTGGGATCTAAAGATCCAATGCATGAGATTTGGATGTGAGGGGGGGGGGGAATGCCCCGGAAAAACCCACTTTCACAGGACATGCGCCGACTGTTTTACCTGTCCTGTGTCAGGCCAATACAGGGATAATTTTAAAAATATCTACAGTCAAAAGAAGATTTTTGCATAATGATTTCTGTCTTTTAGTGGCAAAAATGTTTAATAATTTACCTTGAATGATAAAAAAGAAAATAATAGGACTAGCTTTAAAGTACAATTAAGAGAATGCTTGATTGATTATAAAATATAAAAGCTTTCTTTTCTATGGCGAAAAAGTTATTTTTGTTTTCACGTTAAAGATGAGTAAGTAAAAATAGTAAATAATTTATATTATTAATTCGGATGAGGTAAAAATCTTTCGGGTTATTTATAACTTGTGTTGTAATGTATTTATAATGTAAGATGTATTTTGTAAGTTTTCAAATAAATAAATAAAATTATAAGCTTTTTTCTCAATCACTTAATTTAGATAATTACTCTAGGATGAATGTTATCAAGATCGGTAAAGTTTGTATATCGAAAAGAAGTGGAGTATGAATGCAATAAAAGTGAAGCAGTAGTTGAGTAGTTAATGAAAAGTTATTGAGTAATGAGCGAGTGATTCAGTTAGATCCCAGAAAAAATTATTCAATATTAGAGTTGAAAGCTATCAGGTATATTCAGTTAACCGAATGTCTGTAAATAAATGTCTGTAAATAAATAATTTGTAAATTAGATGTAGGTGCCATTATTCACAAAATCTCTTTTGCAACATCATTGTTACAGTTTTACAACTTTTCTCATAGTGAGTACATATTGTAGTAAATGTTAATTAACGAGAAGATAACTTAATTCATTATTGTCAGTTGAGTGACAGAGACGTCGATAAGCACTAGCACACGGGGATCGTGCTTTGAATCTTCAGTTGATGTCTTGAAAAATCACAATAGAAAATCATGATCGAAAATTTCCCCGCGGGTGTGGGTCCGAACGCTGAATTTTTTAAGTACCTAGAGACGCCTGTGTGGATTGTATTTGGAATTTGTTTTCCAAATAATTCAAAAGAACATGCCAAATGAGAGATCATGTTATAACACTGGTGGTGTGATAAGCAAGTACATAATGTGTTTTTTTACTTACCATAATTGTATCAGAATTTATTTTATTTACTTAGTTTACATATTGCAGTGACAGTAACATGTGGTCCAGAAAGTTTTTGATACTCCCTTGTTCTAATTGCTTTGTTTCTTTGTGTCCTCTAGTAGATAACGTCTGCTCTTCTTAAACAAATATTGTTGTAAAATACAGCATGAGGGTTGAAATGATTGGCATTGTAATATTCTCTGATGACCGAGTTGACGCTGTTTAAACCATAAAGCCAATCAATGGTATGAGTAAACAAGTGTTAGAAGATGATTCTATTGATCGAGTAAAGAAAGCGAGTTTACCAGTTCAATTCAGGCATGTTTTCTTGAGCAAGTTCTGTTAGAAAATCATTGAATAAAAATATGCTTTAAGATCATTGTATTTTAATCCCCTTAAGATTAATTCTAAGGGAAAGAAAGCTGTGGGACTAAACATACTCTAACAGAATCGACTGAGTTTCAATCTGAACAAATATTTTGTCTTCTGTTTGTTTGTCTAATAACAAAGATTGTTTTCATTTCTACCAACTTTGTTCAGTCTCGTTATTTTGCACATACTAGGTTTGGTTTAGTTTGTTTTGCATTTCACGCAAAGCTACACTAGAGCTATATGCGCTAGCCGTTCCTAATTTAGCAGTGTAAGACTAATGGGAAGGTAGCTAATCATCACTACCCACCGCCACCTCTTGGGCTACTCTTTTACCAACGAATAGTGGGATAGACCGTCACAATATAAAGACCCCACGACTGAAAGGGCGAGCATGTTTAGTGTGACTTGGATTCGAACCCGCGATCCTCGGATTACGAGTCCAGCACCTTAACCACCTGGCCATGCCGGGCATGCGCACACTCGAAAAGCTTAGTTAAGTTATTAGATCAGAACCCACTTTTCTTATTTTATGAACGAATATATAGGTATTAGTAGATCTGTGTGTCAGGTACGTTTTTGAAAACCAGCAGCTTGTTTATATGAAAATACCACAGTGTAAGAAATGGGATTATTGTGGTGGAAATGAAGCAGAACTTTATATTACACTAAACTTCAATTTTGAAATGGTTAAAACACAGAATGGTAGAGAGATTAAATAATTTTTTGGAAATGATGAAACTATAAAATGAAGAAAGAAACGGAACTTTAGAAGAATGAGAGACAAAACTGAATAGAGGAAGCTAGAGATGATTAGAAGAACACGGCAGAAAATTAAAAGATAAAGAAAAAAGAGATAGAAGTTTAAAAGAGGAGTTAGAAGAAAGAGATAAGTTTTAAGAAGATTTAAGAATAAAATAAATCTTATTGAAGACAAGATCCATGAAGCTATTGACAAGATACAGAAGGTTTGCTTTGCATTTTGCGCAAAGCTACTCGAGGTCTATCTGTGCTATCCGTCCCTAATTTAGCAGTGTAAGACCAGAGGGAAGGCAGCTAGTCGTCACCACCCACCACCAACTCTTGGTCTACTCTTTTACCAACGAATAGTGTGATTGACCGTCACATTACAACGCCTCCACGGCTGAAATGGCGAGCATGTTTGGTGTGACCGGTATTCGAAGCCGCGACCCTCGGATTACGAGTCGAACGCCTTAACACGCTTGGCCATGCCGGGCCTGTACAGAAGGATTATAGCAATACGTATGAAGAAAGAACTTAATGACAAAAATGAAGAAAATCAAAAACACATTAATGAAGTACAGAAATACTGTAACGATAATACTGAAAAAGTCCAAAAAGCAATGAAAGAAATTTGGTAAATGAAAAGGTCCAGCCAGCCACATTTCTTTCTCCATCTGCCTAAGAGTTACAACCTAAGACACTATTTACTATTAAATATGAAACTAGAGAACTTGTTTGGTACACATCAGTTACCAATAACACTGTATCATCTGTGATCGCAGAACCTTCCCAGGCTAACCTAGCCAAGACACTATGAAACCAATATACAGAATTTAGCCGGTCAGTTCATCAGTATCACCCAGTCGAGAAACCAATGGACTATGATAGCATATCAATCCCTTTTAAAAATAATTTCCAGACTCTATAGGTGGAATAGTAAAGAACAATATATACTCTTCAAAAAAAGAAACACAAAAGGCCAACGTCGGCCAACCGCAGACGTCGGTCCAACTCGTCCCAAAGATGTTCGATGGGGTTTAAATCTGGTTATCTGGAGGGCCAGGGAAGAACATTGATGTTGTGGTGTCTCAAGAAGACAATGGTGAGTCGGGCTGTGTGAGGACGGGCGTTGTCATGTTGAAAAACGTCGTTGACGTTCACCATGATGGGTTGCACATGGGGCCTAAGAATCTCGTCGACGTATCGTTGAACCGTAAGATTCCCTCGAATGTGCAAAAGGTCTGTTCTGGCATTGTAGGCGATGGCAGCCCACATCATGAAGCTGCCACCACCATATCTGTCAACATCCTGCACATAGTTTGCTGCAAAACGTTCACCTCGGCGACGGTAAACACGGGTCCTTCCATCCTGCCTACGAAGCATAAAACGTGATTCATCGCTGAACCAAACATGCCTCCATCGTCGATGAGGCCATACCCGATGTGCCCGAGTCCACTGCAGCCGTGCTTGACGATGTTGCTGGGTGAGGATGACGCCTCTGACTGGACGTCGAGGTCGGATTCCTGCATCTCGTAGACGGTTGCGTACGGTCTGATCGGAAATCCTACGCAGCCCTGGTATGGTTGAGGCAGTAGACGTCGCAGTGGTGGTCCTATCCTGAAGGTGACGTAACCAGATGTAGCGATCTTGTGCAGGTGTGGTCACACGAGGTCTGCCAGATCGTGGACGGTCACGAGTTGATCTATGTTGTTGGTGACGATTTCGTAGCCTAGTGATGGTGCTTGGGTGGACTTTCACAGCTCTGGCAACATCTGATCGAGATTCGCCTGCTTCCAAGCGACCAATGGCATTGTTGTGTTGTGCATCAGTCAGTCTTGGCATAACTGTATTGCGTGTCGGTGGCTTAACACTGAGCTATGGAAACCGAGAACCCGTCAGTTTTATAGGGATTTTGCACATATTGCACTTGCAGAACATGCAGATCTCTCAAACAAATTTATTGGACACGCATGCGTTTTGGCGAAAATCCAAAGTTTTCCTCCATTTTCAAAGTGCACAACTTTTATTGTCATTTTGGTCTGACAATCAGTGCCTTAACACATGTAACATCACATACTCTGAGCTTGTAACGTTATCACATATATTTCTCTTTAAAATAAAAAAAATATCCCTTTTGCGTTTCTTTTTTTGAAGAGTATACTTTATTTGGTCATAAAGCCCACACTGAATGACTCTCTCTTTAGCTCAATTAAGAGAGCAAATGCCTCTCACAGATTTTGCATTTGAATCTGTGGCAAGGCACTGTAAATATCATAGAAATATTAAATTACTAAGTACTCGTATAGCAGTGATAAACTGTCATATGACACTGTCCACTGCTATCATGCATCAGGGATTGGTTCCATTCTGCTTACTTATTTCTTAGTCATGGCCTTCATCATTCTGTTTCACTGCCTTCTCTGGATCTTGTGGAAGATTTTGGCTCATCCTTCCATCTCTAGTCTCCACTATTGTCATTTTGGTCTGACAATCAGTGCCTTAACACGTGTAACATCACATACTCTGAGCTTGTAATGCTATTACATATATTTCTCTTTAAAATACAAAAAATATCCCTTTTGCGTTTCTTGTTTTGAAGAGTATATTATCTTGCTGACCTTTTAAAAGGATTAGCTTTAGTGACATCAGTTAATCTTCCAGCTACAAGGTATAACAACTATCAAACTATTGAATCTGCCTTATTCAACAGGTTTGTAATGATACACCAGAAGAAAATGTCCATAGCAAAGTTTTAAAATAGGACATAGAGGACAGAAGAGAACACAGTCAAACACATTTAATTTTACAAGTTTTGTGTTAACCTCAAATTTAATTTCTTAAAATTAGAAGCAAGTTACAGGTATATAGTTGTTTATTATCAAAATATCTTCCCTTCATGACAATTCATAAAAAAAGGCTTTAAGACACATAAGTGAGAGAGAGGAAAATAAAAAACACTGACTAACTGAAGACAAGATAGGTGAAATGATAAAAAACTCGATATTAAAGAGCTGTAAAAGTCCAGATTAAAAACACAGGGCTGATGAATTTCAATTTGTCGAAAGGTCAGTTAGGTTTGTCGGTTGAAAATGGTCATAACAGCCCAGTTATAACCAATACTTCTGTTTAAAAAGTACCTTTGAAGTCTGAGTAATCAAATAACATTTCTCGGAGTTTTTTTATTCATATGCGCACAGCTCTACTTGCCAAGTGAAAATTTCTGTCCAGATCTTATTGAGCAACTGCATGAGCAATACATAACTAGTTCTGCAACTAGTTATTTCCAGTTTCATAATAATGTCCAAAATTCTTAATCTTTGACCCGGATTCATTTTTTTTTCACTAGTCTCTGGTTGCTACATAACTATCACCCATTTCCAAAGGTTAAAGGATAGGGTATCGGCTGAAAAACTGGAACCCACTCACATGTGCTAATTTGAGTTTTGTGACGCCACCCTTACATTAGGATTAATTGTTTTCGTTTTAGAGCCGTCTTCCATTAAAAGTTTAATATTCGCTATGGTGCAAATATTAAACTTTTAATATTACCTTTAATACTCTTACAACCTGCACTTTTATGCATCTGATAGTACAGATTGTAGTGAAAGAGTGTTGAGAAAATATTTATAAAACTCTACACTTTGTCAAACATTTAAACCTGCATGAATGAAAACACTTTATTCCAACCGAATAAAACATTTTGTACACCAGGTTTATACTTCTTGTGATATTTAAGGCACTGTTTAAAAATTTCATAAACTTCTGATACATTCATCTACTTATCATAAACATTCAGACTTGATGAAATTGAAATTATCATGCACTACCCTTACCGAAAAAGAACAGGTAAAACAATGCTTTCCCTTGGATACAGTAGAAGTCTCTTCTTTACACTTGTCCTTCGACGCAATATCTGCCAAATATTTCAGTGTCAAAATTTAAACATTCTCTCATGCACTGTATTTTCAAATAATATTTTAAAAGTCAGTAATCGTGGTTAACTTTATATCACAAGATCTTAACATTCAGATCAAATACTTTATTTACACCCACATGGGGATTGAGAGTTGTGTCCATTATGTAGCTTATCCATTCATATTATACAACACTAGTGACTAACACCATGTGGTGTTCCTGTTGGTCAGACATGAAAATGTTTGTTGAACAACCCGGTGATTTGTTTAAATTGCATGATGTACTGTTATGATGTAGAATAAGTGGTTATCGTAGTCAGTTTGGTCAGGACTGACAAACTGATCCGGCATATGTTTGACAACCTGTATTACATTATTTATTCAGTTCCCACCCAATTGGGTGGTACTAAGAGGGAGTGCACGTCTTAACCACAATTAAAAGTTTACAAATATTAAATAAAAGTTGGCTATTGAAGTTAGCTTCCAAATCTATATGGATATTTTTAGTTGTTTTAAACTAGACTATTCAGTGTTTTGCCAGCACATCAACCGCAGATCGCGCAAACATGTTAGCCAATGAATAAGATTTTTCCCACTTTTTGAAGTATTCTATAACTATGAGTATACATGTATGCAAGTGCTCTTGTTTTATCTCCAGGATTTGACCAGGAATATCCAGGGATATTATCTGAAGAGAACAACTAATAATTCTTTGTTGGAGTTTACCCTGTTTAGGCAAGCTATTACTATAGGTAGCACACATAATATACTATTTACATCAGCATTGAACATTTTGACTTGAAGTTGGCACAACATGTGTATCATGATACTTTTCACACTTTGCTATATGAAACGTCTGTAGGAACAATTGCCTTAAAACTCTGGGAACCCCTAGCTGTAACACTGGCTGATAACTACTTCTCAGTGATTTATACCAGTAGTACAGCACACCTTTTTGCACATGTAATTGCTTGTACATATTCTTCAATCTCAGCCAGCCGTATTCTACATTACCGCATAGAAAAGGGTGTCCAGATTAGGTCTGGTTCATCAGTTTACGCATCAGGGATGTTAAAAAGTGATAATCATGGCATTTCCCTCTAGTAAAATCTCCTACTATGGCTTATTATTATGGCAAAAATGGTCTCAATTCCTATATAGTGTCTAGGATCAGGATATCCAAAGAATGGACAGGATGTCATTAGTTGGTAGACAATCCTTCTATGTTTAAGTTTTATGAGCCTGGGTGATAAGGCGTTATTACATCATACTCTTTAAATACTGTTATCTTGTACGTTATTATCTCTTTAGAGTTTTTAATATTCGGGAACCACTTCGTCATGCATGGTCCACACGAAGAGTAAACATTTTACGATACAAATAGTGATAAATGTGTTTCTGAGATATGAATGTATGACTAGAATATGCAGTTATACATTATACTAAATCCTGTAACTGTAATAATATACTACCATTGACGTCAGAATCTAGCAGAAATTTACAATCCTGTCAGTAATGGAGATTTTATTAAAGCACACTTCATAGGCTTGTATCTTGCTCGAATTCCTCATTTCATATGAACTATTTCTCTGTCTTAGTTAGAGACAGTAATGGGGAGGCAATCTTTGAAAAGTTATTCACAACGTTATATTAAACTAAAGAAAGTGTGGACTTCACATTTAGCTACAGATTAAGACCAATATTTCAATGCTGTTTTTTTTAACAAGATTCAACGTGACTAAGATATATCCTTCTATGCACAAGAATACATATTGTTATGCTTACAGTTTCAGGCCTGACTTTTTATTCATTGGATTGATATTTTTAAGTTCTCGACAGTAAGCTCAAATGTTTGACCAAACAATAAGATATCGATGACATATGTCACGCACTTCTCCTATTGCAGGTGTATTATACAGGAATTTTATGACATGAAACTCATACAAGCCATCTCGCAAGTTTAAAGATATTTTACGTCTGGTCTCGTCATTCAGTATGATTTCCCAATATCCAGATGCCAGGTTTCCAATACTGAATCAATAGGTTTCTTCCAACATATTCAGAGAAATTTATCTGTTTACAGTAATGTAAGTTTGAATAGTTATAATGTTAAAAACAGGAATTTGATAACCTCAATGGGCACAGCACAAATAGCCCAGTGTTTAGCTCTGCACTTAACAATAAACCAATAAACAATCGCAGTAACGGAAAAGCATTAACGCGAGTTATTACACTCATCCATCTAAAACCAACAAGGCACCTGGTTGTACGTTCCTTCTTAAGGAGACGAACAAGATCTCTCTCTGAAGGCTGTATAATTCTATTCTTTAACATCAAGTTTGCTTCAGTCCTAGTTATATTCCTAGTGCTCCAGGGAAACCTGCTTGATGATTACTTAATCAGATTTGAGTTACTTGTACCTATTTAAATTTGCATATCTATTTTGCAATACAATAAGTTATCAAGGCCTATAAAAACATCAGAATACTTTGCCAACAAGTTACTGAGTTATTGTCATTTTGTTGATCCTAGATTCTCTGCACAATCTTAAATACTTTCATATCATTGTATTTAATTTTAGATGCAGCATGACAAGTACGATCCTAATATTAATGTAAACATTGGCTACTTTCACTTCATTTACCATGCTGAAGACAATCCAGTATCAACTGGATAGCCCATAGCTGTATAATTCCACGGGAAATTCACTCATTGGACACAACTGTCCCTATTAGTGCTGCTTGCTTTCTGGACAGGAAAGAGTTTAGTTTAACGAATGAGCTCTATAATCGTGTTCCATGGCACTAACACAATAGACATTGACTGTTATAAACCATGGAACGCTACATATATTTACCTTAGGATATTGCGACTTTCTTCATCACTCTTCTTGGGATTGATCCACCTTATATCAAACAACTCTGCTACAGAACATGAGTTTGCTAATTTCAAAGGCAAAACTGATTGATATACTTCAAAGCACATGCATTCCAAGGACGCCATTCTAGATTCTTAAGCTTTGTTTTTTGTTTTTCGAATTTCACGTAAAACTACAAAAGGGATATTTGCGCTAACCGTCCTTAATTTAGCAGTGTAAGACTAGAGGAAAGGCATCTAGTCATACCACTTTCCGCCATCTCTTGGGCTATTTTCTTACCAACGAATAGTGGAATTGTTCGTGACATTATGACGCCCTCACGACTGAAAGTGCGAGCATGTTTGATGTGACGGGTATTAAAACCCGCGACTCTCAGCTTATTAGTTGAGCGCCCTAACTATCTTGCCTCAGATATTTAAGCAAAACTTCATAGACGTAGTCGTAGCATGACCTCTTCATTCACATTCATACTATTTCCATCCACAAGAAATAAGCAGTAATTTTCCTCAAAGAACCTGATATTTTGTGAGATATACCAGTATTATGGCTACTTTCATATTAACCACATACTCAATCTTTTGCCTTTGTATTCCGATAAGCATATAACAAGAACTACCCAGCTCTACAATAGCTGGGATAGCCACTACATTCTTCAGTGCAAACTATTTGTTGCACCCCAGTTTTGGAGTCAATTCCAACTTGGGGTCTTCTATTTTCTCAGAGATGTAGCAGCAGTATTCACTGTCTACTGTTGAATTCTTTGTATCTGTTACACAGTTATTCAAAAACTAATACCCTTGACTACCTTGCTGTTTTTTAAGTGTAACGTATTTACTGTTATACATTCATTTCAATATCTACGTTTGTTTCAGTTTGATGCATGCCATGAACATCGATAAAATATTCAGTTCTAGACCAGATGTAAGACTCAGTATTGTTTGTAAATCTCTTGTATATAAACCTTATTTTTAATAACGGTTATTATAAATTGTATTGTTTTTTGAATATTAAAATATATCTGTGTTAAGAAAGAAATTCGTATGTATCAATCTTGTCAAATATCATAAATTTGATACATGTCGAGACTCTGTTAACTTCTATTTTAAAATTAAAATCTCCAGCAATTTGTAATTGCAAAACGTGACGTACGTTATCTAATAAATTAGAGACTTGTTCGAGATAAATTATAATACATAACACAATATACAGGCAGTTCATTTGAAAGGGACTCAACATTTTGTAGGCAAAGTATGTGCTTTGCTTTTCTATTCCAGAGTAACAGCCTGGTTGAGGCATTAGAAACATAAGTTATGACATATAAAACATGGGAGGACCAAGATAGTCCTGTCTGTTCATTGGCTACAAGTGTGGTTGGTTGGCCCTTGGTTGGGCTCTACTATAGTTTGATATGTGTATCTGGATAGGGTGATCTATCCAAAATGAAGTCACTATAATTGTTACTGTAGCCTTTTTCATCTCTCTCTCTCTTTTTATCTGAGGGTCGCGGGTTCGAAATCCAATTCGCACCAAACATACTCGCCCTTTCGGCCGTGGAGGCATTATAATGTAACGGTCAATCCCACTATTCGTTGTTAAAAGAGTAATCCCAGAATTGGCGGTGGGTGGTAATGACTAGCTGCCTTCCCTCTAGTCTTACACTGCTAAATTATGGAGAGCTAGTACAGATAGTCCTCGAGTAGCTTTGTGCGAAATTAAAAAATAAACAAACAATATTTTCAGCATGGCGGCCGGTGTAGGGTTGCTGGACCCGCTGATTTCCTCTAATAGTCATTTTTTGACACAGACTACGTCATTAGCTGTGTTTGTCAGTACGGTCGATCTATTTTTGGGATATATGACGAAATGTTGAGGAATGTTACGTCACTCAAAATTGCGTTAGAAGGGCAAGAAGACCAGTCAAAAAACAACTTCTTACCAACACAATGAAGAAACAACGGTATCAATGGGGTCTGAAATACAAGAATCAGACGCAAGAACAATGGAGGAAGGTGTTATTCAGTGACGAGATTCATTTCTTCGTACAGGGTCAAAGAAGTCTGCATGTTCGCAGAGCTCCAGGTGAGAAACTTTGAGAATCTCACATCAATCAGTTCGTAAAACATAATTGAAGAAGATGTTTTGGGACTTTTTCAGCTACTATGGCGTCGGAGGCTTACATATCGTAGAAGATATGATGCAAGGAACACAGTACATCGAAGTTTTGCAGAGAAGAATCGTTCCAGAATTGAAAAAGAGATTTCCAGATGGATCTGGCTTTTTTCAGCAAGATCTGGCTCCATGCCACACATCGAAACTTGTGAAGAATGTTATGACTACAACGCGAATAAAGATGTTGGACTGGCCTGGAAACTCTCTGGACTTAAATTCTATTGAAACTCTTTGGGCGATTTGTAAAGAAAGACTTCGAGGAAAAGACTGTACTGCGAAAGATAAGCTAATTGAGGCCATAATTGATGTGTTGTATCGCGATCCTAAAATTAGTAAAGAATGCAGTCAAGTCGTGGACTCGATGCCAAAGCAGATTAATGATTTTCTGAAAAATAAAGGCGGTCATATCATGTATTAATTTGTGAGTAATTTTTGGATTTTCAGAATAAAACGCAAAAAATTGAAAATAAATCGTAATTTTCCGTCTTCTTGCAATTAATTTGTACCAGGGTATAACACACTAATGTGTTATTCAGGCTCACTGATGTACAACAGAAAAGCCGAAAGTTCCTGTGAAATGTATGCATATGATAGCTGTTTAACTTTAGATATCAATTTTGATACATTACTTTCCAAGAAGTTCATAAAGAAACGCTCGCATTCTAGCTTAAAGCTTGAGAACAAAACTGAATCATGTATTCCAAATGATAATGTTATAGCGATACGCAGAAACTTTGTTGAATTTCACGCAAAGGTGTTCGAGGGTTATCTACACTAGCAGTCACTATTTTTGAAGTGATAAACAAGAGTGAGGGAAAGTCTACTAATCAACATTACTCAACGTCAAGTCTTGGGCTTCTATTTTATGAACGAAAAGTGGGCCTGACCATTATATTATAGATGCCTTCTCTCTAATATGTTAGCTTCAAATTATGGATGATTAGTGTGATAATATTTAAAAAATTCTTCATCAACATTAAATTTATGGATTATTACTTCTCTGCAACATGGTATATTAATATTCATTTTGTTGAAAGAAGAATAGACCTAGCTTTTGAAAAGACATTTGAGAAGAAATATAATTTATCGCTATGAAACTGCTATATTTGCACTTATACGGAATTTATGTAAATATGGTGTTTCTTAATTCGTTAATATCTTTAATTAAAGTATATATGGGAAATAATATATACTACGCCTGTATTTTTACACTTTAGTGACGTAAGTACCACTGACACTGCTGGACTACGAGTATTACTGGCAGAAGTACCAGAATTACGGGAACGAAAGTATTTTGAGCGTGTTGACTATGGTGGAGCTGTTAAGAAGCGTGCTTGATTCCTTTTGTTTATTACTTAATATTGTAAGTTTGTGTTTTTATTTTTGTTAAAAGATACAAAATTATTTTTCAACATGTGACCAGAGGCGTCGCTAGGCGCTGGTACGCAGGGCTTATCCCCCGATTCTCTTGACAGTATCTATATGACGGTAACCCGAATTGTCAGTTGCCTTGAAACGTCAGAGTAAATAACCTTCATTGACATCATACTGAAATGGTGAAAATCCCCGCGCCCATAAAACATAATCACGAAACTTTCTAATACGTGATGACTACCATGGTTGCGGATTTGTTAACGTAAATTTAAAAGTAACTACATAATACACGGACATTTTTGAAACCGAAATAGCCACCGTTAATGTAAATCGGACTGGAAACCATGAATACTTAACTAAAAAAAGTTAGCTAGACACTGTAGTATATAAGTATCAGCACTAGTAGACTAGAGTTCAGAGTTGCTCTAAACAGAACAGAAACTTTAAACTTAATATAACATTTGAGGACAATAAAGGGTATGTTGCCAGTACTTGTCCATAAACTTCCAGATCAACTCATTGAGGCTAACCCATCTGTTGACCCTTCTTTAAAAAAAACCCACATAAAACAATTCAACTGAAATCAAACCAATTATTCAGTGCAGATAAAACTCACAAGAGTTGGAATTTTGCTAATTTCTCTTTTATATTTTAAAACAAGAAGTACAGCACTTTCAAAATGTAGATTTCTTATGTTTTCGGTTATATTAACATAAAAGGATAGTAATTAAGCATTTTATTCAGTCTTTTTCAAGCCAGCAACTGATAGCGGTGTTTAGAAACAAAATAAGAAGGATCCAGGCCTGTACTGATGCCAGTAAGAGTCACTTTCAACATTGTTCACAATTGTCATTCATATTTACCTCATGTATTCTATATTGAAACATGCCTGTTAATCAATATATAAGTGCACAGTGACTTTCCGAACACCCATAAGGAGAAATAACCATAAAAACAAATTGCATGACCTAAAGTATTGATGTGTGGTACATTGGTGGTTTTGTAATTTGGTAATTCATTTTCCACTGCAAAACAATCTTATAGCTCCACTGGAAACACATTTTACAGGAAGTATAAAAATTTGTTAATTAATAGACAAATATAGGTCTTTTTATTTAGCCTATTCAAGGAAGTAGAATAATAATAAATAACCTTTGCATTTAATTTAATGTGGTCTTTCATTTGAAGAGCTATACATAGAACGTTCTCTATATGTAGTATTTTTTGGTTTTCATGCTAATCACAAAATAAAATTTGAGTATTTGGAGTATCAGTATACATTCTTAGGGAAATTCCACTTGCAGTATGTGAAAACTGTTCTGAATAGTTTGACTGGATTTTTTGTTAAAAGTTGGGTACAATTCTTTTCTTAGACTGAGTAAGTTGTTATTAATAAGCTGTATTTGAACTCTTTGACCCTCAAAATTGTAAATCATTTCTTACTTGTGTATAACAATATCATTTTTTTTTTTTATTAAAGTTCAATAACAACTGTTTTTAACACAACCTGAATGTATTGAGTCCAAATTTGCTTGTTACCAAACTGTACTTTGATTGTTTGGCTTTTAATATAGAAAAAATAATAATTATTAAAGTAGATGGACAAAGCAAGTGAAAGAACATGTACTTGGCTCCTGAATCAGTCATAAATGTATTTCTGACTGACTGCACTAAATTTCAACCTATTCAGCTAGTTGAATTTTTACGACTCCATCTCGGTGAAATTTTTAAAATGACTTTTTCAGGTTATTTATTATCTTGTGCTTTTTGGGTAAGATATACCACATGATGCTTTTCTGTTCATCAGAAATAAAAAGGCAGTTAGTAGTAGAGAGGAGGTGGGAATGTTAACGAAGAAATATAGGTTATAAAATTAAAATAGGCATATGATTTGACAGCTCCATTAAGAACTGGGGACTGGTGGTTAATTATTGTATGATAAAGATATACATGCCTATTTAAAACTTGGTATGATTGTGCAATTTCTGTCTGTGAGGTGATGCTCTTCAGATGGAAGAGTGTTTGTTTGCTTCTCTGTTTCCTTTACAAACTTTTTAGTTATCAGGTATGTTTTCTTTTTCAGGGAACTGGTGATACAACTCTTTGTATTAATGTCAAAACATGAAGTTAGTTTCACTCAATCACTCAGGGGAAGTGGTTATTAAGCCTATGAAGAACATTTTGATTCAGAGCTTTAATGTCATTTAAACCCACATCACAAGCATTTTAATGCCTGATTTTATAAGTGTAATTTATGACAACGTAGTAGCTTCACTGCTTATGAGATCACCAAACTATTGAAAAAGTTTTATAAATTTGCATAGTTGTGCCATTGTTCCAATCCACAGAAAGAGAATAATGAACTTATAATCCTGATTTGTTTCAGAAAACTGTTTATTTCTCTTTAGGTGTAGTATATTTTGAAGCATTGTAAAGTTCGAGTGAGTAGATATTTTCTACTGTGAGTTATGTCTTTTTTTGTAATTTGTGAGATGTCTGCTTGGTGGTCTTTAGCAGGGTTTTGCTTAACAGGCTCTTTCCCCTCCAGTGAAAAATAAGCATTTAGATTTAGAGTTTCCTTTAAATATTCAACTTCATCCAGGTTTTAGCTAATAAGCTTCTCTCAGTTGTTTGTTTTGAAAGTTGAACAAGCATTATGCAATCATTTTGTTTCTGAACTTCTTCCCCCCTCTGTGTGGATTCCTGTACGTGGTGAGGGGACCTCCCAGGGAAGGTTCTGTTCTGTCTGGTTATTTTCTCTGGGATCTAAACATCCACCCACGTGTTTGCTGTGCGTAGTGACCCGTGAAGTGGAGGAGAGGATCCTGGTGGTTGAGGGGTCCAACCCTAACACACCACTTTGGCCTTGAATTCTTGTAGATGGGCAGTCTCTGGGTGGCCTCCCTTGGGTCAATTGGCTGGTCCACTTGGGCTAGAGTCAACCAAGTACCAGTGTTGGAAGTTCTCAACGGGTGTTGTGGACATTGTGCCTGATGCTGGTGTTTGGGTATAGTGCTCAAGAAACCCTGGCATTGCTGCATTGTCCTTGCATGACATTGTAGTGCGTCCCCTCGTAGGGCTCCATGGTGGGTGGGGTCAGTAGGTACTGAAATTTTTCTTTTTTCCTATGGATCCTCCTTCAAAAAATTTAAATAAAATAGTGAAAAAACAGTCAATAGGTAAATGACCATGCCTTGAAGACTCTGAGCAGCAATCTTCAACATCTGTAACACACGTACCTCATTTTCTTATATTACATTCTCTTTGAGAAAAACCTTTAGGGCAAATGTCCCCCATTTTTATTCAGAAGGGACTAGAGGGTCTTGCTGGCTCTCCAAAGTCAGTTAAGAAGCTTCGATCTGGAGACATATTAGTTGAAACATCCACAACCCAACACAGTGAACTCCTCTTGAATTCAACGGCAATTGGGGATATACCTATTGAGGTTACCCCTCATGCTACCTTGAATTCATCACGAGGAGTTATTGTTGAGAGGGATTTAAAGAACATCCCCGAGTCTCAAGGAGTTTCTGCAGTGAGGAGCATCTCTACTCACAAAGATGGAGTTACACTGCCAACAAATGCTCTCGTTTTGACATTTACAACATCACATGCACCTGGCACCATCAAGGCAGGTTATCTAATTTGCAGGGTACGGCCATACATTCCAAACCCTCTCCCATGTATTTAATGTCAGAGGTTGGGCCACTCAAAGACATCATGTCGTGGTTCCCTGACATGTGCTCATTGTGGTGGCAAGGACCACAATACCTATGAATGTGACATGGGCTCACATTGCGTCAACTGCAATGGTTCTCACCCTTCCTACTTTCGTCTTTGCTCAAAATGGTTGGAGGAAAAAGAGGTGCAGCATTTGAAAATGACTCTTAACATTAGTTATCCTGAGGCTCGGAAATTGCTTTCCGCCACTTCATCTCGGATATATGTTGCTGCACTTCATTCCATAACTACAGTGGGAGTGCAGACAGATCTCTCTGTGCCTCCAAGAGAATCGTTTTCAAAACAAATGAAAAGCCTTTTGACCTCCATGGTTAAAAAGGTTGATGAATCGACTTACATCTATCTCTGTTCCTCACATGCATTCCAACAAGCACCATGAACCACATCCTTCAGTTTCAGATGCAGGCATTTCTTCTAATACATCTTTTTCTCCCACCCCAAGATGCAAAACAATCATTCGTTTGCATCCTCAGTTACTGGAATCCCCTTCCAATAACAAAGACCTGCCCAATCGACCCAGGGCAGGATCCATGGAGGTTGATAGGCTTCCTCCGACTAAGGACAGTAAGGAAAAAAGACGTGGTCGTAAACAGAAGGGTTCTCCAGCCACTTCGCCTACTCGTCATTAAAAATGGCCACCTTGATACAATGGAACTGTCGAGGTTTACGTTATAATCTGGATGATATCAAAACACTGATTGCTTCGTACCATCCTGTATGTCTTTCCTTACAAGAAACATTTCTAAAAGTTGCTGGTACAGTCACTATTCGGCAGTTTTCTCTGTACAGAAATGACAGACTGTGTGATGGAGGGGTACACTGTTGGTTGATCAGCATGTGCCCACCCTGTCTTTGCCACTCAACACACCCTTGGAGGCCGTAGCCATCCGAGTTTTCTTGGGTCATACAATCACTGTTTGTTCTCTCTACCTGTCCCCTGGAGAGACATATGATCAATCAGACCTTGATGCTCTCATTGAACAGTTGCCATCTCCCTTTCTACTCCTGGGGGAATTTAATGGACATCATCCCCTCTGGGGAAGTGCTCTTATTGATGGGAGGGGTCGCTCTGTAGAAAGTATGCTCTCTGATCACAACCTTTCTCTTTTCACTACTGGGTCTTCCACTTATTTTCATGCACCTAGTCAGTCCTTTACCACTATTGATCTCTCAGTTTGCTCCCCTTCATTATTCTCCCATTATTCATGGAGGATCACTAGGCAGTGATCATTTTCCTCTACTTTTGAGAGAGACTGGCCGTGGTCGATGCCACCCTATCCTCGTGCCCTGGTGGAAGCTGGATCAGGCAGACTTGTCCACTTTCACTGCTCTCGCAGAACTTGATCCTGCCATCATGAATCAGCCATCAACAGAGACTGTGTGGCAGCGGTAACTGGCTGTATTATTCAAGCAGCTGCTCAGTGTATACCTAAAACCTCGACACGTTTTCCACCATACCCTTGTCCGTGGTGGAATCCTGCTTGCCAGTTAGCACAGAAGGCTCAAAAACGGGCCTGGGATACTTTTCGTAGATATCCCACACTTTCGAACCTCGTCGCTTTCCAACGGGCCCATGCACATGCTAGGTGAGTAAGAAGTCTAAGCCAGAAGGAATCTTGGATTCAGTTCACAACTAGCATATCTTCTACCAACAGTTCCAAGGTCATATGGGACAGGATTCAAAAGGTCAGTGGGCACTACAATTCTGTCCCCCTCTCGATCTTACTCTGATGGTCAGGAGGTGGCTGATGTCTGGAGCATCGCTGATACTCTAGGTGAAAGCATTTGCTGGGTATCTAGCACTTCTGCTTGTTCCTCCACCTTCTTGGCCATCAAGACTCGGGCGAAGCGTTCACCTCTTTCCTTTCGAACTGACTGTCTTTTTTACTATAATTGTCCCTTTACACTGGTGGAACTGAAAATGGCCCTTCATCGGTCTGGCAGTACATCTCTTGGACCTGATGATGTACACTATGACATGCTGCACCATCTATCTCCTGCTTCTCTTGATGTCCTTCTTATTGTCTTTAACCGGATCTGGCAGGAGAATGTTTTTCCTGATGCCTGGCACCAGGCTATTACTTTACCTTTCTCTAAGCCAGGGAAAGATCCCAAGATTCCTTCAAACTACCATCCAATTGCTTTGACGAGCTGTCTCTGGAAGACCTTAGAAAGGATGGTTAATGCTCATCTTGTTTGGTTCCTTGAATCAAACAACCTCCTCTCGCCCACCCAGTGTGGGTTCCAACGACAGCACTCCACCACAGACCACCTAATTTGACTTGAAACGTCAATCAGAGAAGCCTTTCTCAAATGCCAACATCTTGTATCAATATTCTTTGACATTGAGGAGGCTTATGACACAATATGGAGGTATGGCATTTTGCGAGACCTCCATACATATGGGTTACGTGGCCATTTACTCATGTTTATTAAAATATTTTTAATGGACAGGAGATTCCAAGTCGTGTGGGTTCGACACTTTCCTGTTCTTTTGTACAGGAACTTGGAGTCCCTCAGGGCTGTGTTTTGAGTGTCACACTTTTCAATACGAAGATAAATGCCATCACTGAACAACTCCCTCTCACTGTTGCAAACTGGTTCTATGTCGACGACTTTCACATCTTGTGTGAATCGTCGAACATGAGATATATTGAGTGGCAACTACAAACTGCCCTCAATCGTGTACTAAAGTGGACCACGGCGAACAGCTTTAATTTCTCTCTCTCTAAAAGTGTATGTATGCACTTTTGCCGCCAACGAGGTATTCATTTTGATTCTGAACTCCGTATTTGTGAAGTTTCGCTGCCATTGGTCCCTGAGACCAAGTTCTTGGGGCTTATCTTTGACCGTAAGCTGATCTTTATACCACACTTAAAGCAGCTACAGGTCAAATGCACAAGAGCACTGAACATCCTCCGTGTCCTCTTTACTGCCAGTTGGGGAGCAGATCGATGTTCTATGTTAAAGGTATATCGTGCTTTTTTCGATTAAAACTCGACTATAGATCAATGGTCTATGGCTCTGCCAGACCCTCAGCCTTAAAGATGCTGGACACCATTCATCACCAAGGACTTCGACTCTTATACGTTGCTTATACTTGAATCTCATGAACCTTCTCTGCACCTTTGCCGTTTGCAACTATCTTTACTATATTCTTTGAAACTTTGTTCCTTACTAAAGCATTCCACCTGGGGATATGTTTTCTTTCCTCATTGGGCCATACTTTTTCAGAACAGATGATCTGCCATTGCTTCTTTTGGCCTTTGCATCCAGGCACAATTGGATGAATTGGGTCTGTCCTTGGATAACACTGCAGAATCCACTGGTCAGACCATCCCACCATGGCTTATTACAGTCCCCAAATGTAACCTTTCTTTCAGTCGTCTGAGAAAGGCAGATACTCCCGATTGGATATATTGTCTTTTATTTACTGAACATCTTTCAAACAATCTTTCCATTCCAATTTATATGGATGGTTCCAAATCAGGTACCTCTGTGGGCTCTACCACGGTTTGTGGCGGTTCGGTGGTTGTGTGCAGAATCCCCTTTACAGCTTCTGTGTTCACTGCTGAACTGTATGCCATTTCTCTTGCCCTGGATCATATTGAAGCTAAGCACTTTGCCTTGCACTTGCAGTGAGAACCAAATTTAGACATGCCTAATGTAATACAGAGTTTTATTATAGTGACTTTCTAGTTTCTAAATTAATAGCCATTTCTTGTATATTCTAAAGTCAGAGCTTAAGGTGGCCCCTTTGGGAGAGAAGTGAGCAATTGAGATTGAGTAAAAAATTTTCACCAACTAATTTGTAAAAAATTTCAACTGACACAACTGAACTCAGAAAACTACCATATTATATAACAGCTGTTACTTGGTTTATTGTGGAAAAATGTGTTATCCTTTTAAGTTAATTGTACATTAAGTGCAAGAAACAGACACATTATATACTATTTTACATATAACACAGAAGTATTAGCTTTATTTTAAAAAAATAAACATTGAAGTAAGTGGGTAAATGTTAAAACAGTAAATAAATAAGAATTTGTATGTATTTATTGCTTCATTTACTTAAATGTTTATATACATTTGTGTATATATTCATTTTGTAATTTCAACACTCATTTATCCATTATTTTGATGATAATTTTTGTATTGAGGGTTGAAGAGTAAAAACATGTATTGATAAATTTGGACTTAGCAGGCCCATATTTTTTTAAAACACTTTTTATTGATCTTTAACAAAAGTTGCTATTGTTATACACAATATATGAGGTAAAGCCCATTTTTATATGCAAGTTTGAAGGTAAAAGAATTAAAATACAGCTTGGTAACAAGCAGATTTGGACTAGGCTGCTATTGGCTTTTAACAGAAAAATGCCCTGAATGCTTATAGAGGATCGATTCTCAGTTTTCCATGTAGTCTAAAATAATCAATTCATCACATTAAAAACTGCCTTTGAAACACACTTACCTTGCTGACTAGTGACTTCAACTTGAGTATTAAGATACAAAATAATAGCTCAGAATTATGAAAACATATTGTAGTTACATCACTATTACATGTGAATGAGGAAGTAATTAATGAGGATGCAAGAGTTGCCTTTTTCTATTACTACATTGTTCATGCAGCTCTGGAGGCTCGTGTCTGATTTACTGATCTCGAATACTGCAGCAGGTAGTTACAACCTAGCCACTTTTATAGGACAAAGGGCCTCATCTGCTTTGGTTTATGGATGTAGCAGATATAGTGTGTACATATATTATTATATTTTTTTACTTTCCCTCACAAGTTCTTATAATTAATTAAACTAAACTCAAATGACAGAAATGAATTAAAAGCCAGCTTTTATCATATTACTGTTTTACTATTTACCCATTACAAAGGTCAACCATTGTTTTAGGAAAGTAAAACTGTTTTTATCTGAAGGTGACTCCTACCATGTCAGAATTTATATATGTCCCCTTGTCCTGCTATTCTCTCTATTAAATATCTTGACAACAACAACATCTCTCTCTTTTTTTTTTCCAGAGAAAACAGTTCCAGGATTTTATTCTGCTGTTGTGTAACAGCCTTTTAATTTAGATATCATCCTATTAGCTCTCTTTTGAACTCTTCCCAACAGTTCATTGTTCTACTTTAATTTTAAGCATGCTGTGCTTCTTATTATAAGTAAAAAAAAAAAAGGTTTTTGATACAATAAAAGATAAAATATCTATTAAAAATTTTAGTCAACTAGTTTTGGTGACATGGCTATCATCATCTCTATCTTTAGTACTCATTAGTCCTGGTGGTAGCAGTTATCAAAACATTTTTATCTTTAATTGTGCAAATTTTTTAAAAATATATATTCTGATTAATTCAGTGCTCTCCCAACAAATAGGAGCTAACCAATGGGGCTGTGAGGATACTTAGAGTATCTCCATGCAGCATCACAGTTGTTAAAGCTTGTTAACTTATAATTCTCAACTATTAAAAAAGTGTTTTAGGTTTTGTACAGTTGCAAACACATCTCTCAGCATTTCTGTCAGAAAGAGAGTACTTAGTATGTAAAAATTGGTTCTCACAGCACAGTGGTCACAGTTAGGTAACTTCAACATTGATGTCTTTTGCCTATCAACATGATGGACCAGAGTCATTTGAGGATGACTTAGTAATAAATGTTTTTTTTTTACATTTCAATAAAAAGCAGCAATCTTTAACTAACAAATTTTAAATTTGATTCTGTTGATATTGTACATAGTGGTCATTGTAAAAAATGTATTATGCTTTTTTTTTAGTGTTAGTTATTTAAAATAATAGATTTGTTCCTTGCATTTTAGCATATGATAAATCTGTTACTGCCAGTCTCATTTTTGAAAACTCCTTCATTGGTGTATACAGGTTTGTAAAAGGCAATGCAACCTTTGACTTAGAGACAGATTATAAAAGTCCTAATTATTTGAATTAACTGTATAAAACTTGTTTTCCAATCAAATGTTTTAAGCTATGTAGGTTTATCATTTTATTATCATAATTACATGTTGTTTAAACATTTTTGACTTTGGATGTATAATCCAGTTGAAATAATATTGTGTCGTAAATATTTACTCTTGAATTATGCTTTTCTGCTTGGTGTGTTAGGGTAAGGAGAATAAAATAATAGAAGATTTTACAATGCAGTACAAGTTGTCTTCCAGCTTAGAAACATCAGTCCTGATTGAACTTTTAAAGCCACTGCAAAAACTACATACAGATGTTATGAAACTACAAGTAAGAGTCTGTTGTTGCATGTATATTTACATTGTTGGTAATTTCTGACAGTTTAATTTCTTTTATTTAATAGTTTGATGTTTTTGCTGTGTTCTTCCAGTTTTTTGTTTTCTCTTGATTGTATATCACTATAATTTGAAAGTTTTTATATTGTTTTCATACAGTAATCTTACATGAATACTTGTATTTATTTCAAAATTTAAGAGAAAAAAATTGTTTTCGTTCCTCATTTGAGAAAAACAGGGACCTTCATATTTAAATACAGTGTTACATTGTATAATTTTACTTATATACCAAATTGCATGCAAAAAACTGACTTGATTTTAATGATCTAGGACTGTATAACAGTGTCTTCTGCCCCACAAATGGAAACTATAAAAGTTGATGAAGATAATGCAGAGCTAATCCAGATTAAAGCCACTAGAAGTGAGGTAAAGTTCAATCTTATTTCATAATCTAAATTAACTGAATACAAGATGCTCATCTGTATGATGTTTCATTATATACTTTGGATTATTCATTATTTAATTGTTTAGTATAACACTTTGGCTGTTGACCACTTTTGTATAATGTAGTTTTCAAAGTGTTTTGTTTATTTATCTGGTATTGTAAAAATTTCATTTCATAAATTTGATTGGTGTAAATGTATCACTATGAATGTGTTACCATTTATTTTTTTTACATATAGTTGGAAAGAAGAATCACAGCGTTTATTAGCAGAAAACGGAAAGAGGTTGATGAATGGAATTTACGGGAGTTTTGTAATCATGCTCCTGAAGATGAATATAACCAATCATGGGGTACTGAGTTTTGTTTTGTGTTGGTTCTAAATCATAAAAAGAAAAAAAGTTGAGCAGAGTGTTAGTTGGGACTTTAATTAGCGTGCTACACTATTTTAAGTAATGTTACATGGTAGAAATACTTTCATAGTGTTGATGTTTCTGTTTTGTTTGATAAATAGAACTTACTAGTTAAACAGTCAATGTTTTTATGAAAACCTGCCTGCAAATATAATTTGCAACTATTTTACATATTTTTTACACTAAGTTTTTTTTGCATATGAAGCAAGTACATAATAGCTAATTGCAAAACAATTATCTACATATTATAAACATTTAAAAGAAGATTATTAATACAAGTTGTAGTTTTCAATGATGTATTTTGATTATTATATAAGACAACAACTGGGCTTTTTCAGTTGTCAGCTATTAATTTCTTCAAATAAGAGATTTTTCATTGAATTCTGTTCATGTTCCATTCTTATTTAAAGTCATCATATAATTTACATACGTTTGGACTGTTTTTAAAAATTAAAGCCAATTCCAGATGCATAAAAGGAGAGACTTTCATTTTGTACTAGCAAATTTTTTTCTCTTGAAGGATGATACAAGTAGTCTCTCTGATTTACATAAGTAACTTCAGTGTTCTACTTTTCCTATTATTACTTTCAATTAAAACACTGGATGTGAGCCAGAAACTGCAGCACTAATTGTAACAGATGAATTAGTTATGTCAAATCTTCTTTACAGTTTGTCATGCCATTGGCTTGTACCAAAATCAGTGTAGAAAATGTCTACTCATATTAATAATTAGAACACATGCAAGAAAAAGATTGTGTTTCTAAAAGTGGAGTATGATCAATGAATAACTCTTCATGATACATATGTACGTTTTTCTGAAGAAAATTTAATAGATACACAGTATTGTGTGCTCTATTAATAAAGTATTAGATGTATGACAAAACTTACAATGTATAATAAAGTTTTATTGTTATTCAAAGTCTTAATAGAAGAAATATTTACACTTTTGGCCCAACTAAAAGTTTATTACAATATTGAGGAAAAAACAAAGACAATTTTACATTTCACAGAAACTTCATTTATTCACAACCATGCTTTTGTCAACACTTTGTGGTGCCCTCAGTGGTGAAACCATGGTGGTGAATAAATGAAGTTTTTGTTAAACATGTAATTGTTTTTGTTTTCTTTTCAAATCTGTACTTATGGAGTTTCACCAAGTACAGACAGTTTCAAGTATCAATTATATAAAAGTTTATTATTTGAAATTATCTTCAACCTATACATGTTATAGCTTTAGTTCTTATATAACACACAATATTTGCATATAATGAGATATAATTCCAGTAAAGAGAGTGGTATTTAGATGTTCTGAATGAACAGGATGTGCCCAACCTTGAATTGTACTTATTGTGCACACTATAAAACTAGTTCAAGAACATGTTTATTATTCTCTGTGACATTTACATTGATAAATTTGTTGAGCTGGCCTTTAGTAACTTGGTTGTGTGGGTGGATAGGAATGCTGAAAAATCCTAAACCTTTTGTTGAATAAATAGAACTGATCTGATGATGACTATGACCAAGTGTGCTTTGATAAACCACAGACCATATCAGTTTTGTTTCTTTTCAGCAAATAAAATGCAATATACAATTTTAATTAATTCTATAAGTGCATGTAATATTTTTAAGTAAATATTTGAGTGAATCATTTATATATAGTACAAAATATCTGAGTCAACATTTTGGTATGGATAAAACAACTAAAAATACTATTAAACTGTATTAATGTGCTGAGTACATCAGCCTGGAAATATTAAGACTAATATGTCAAATGATTTATAGTAGAAATTATGTATTTCAAAATTTCTTGGACATAACATTTTCTCTTATACAAATTGATTCAACTTTTTGACATTTCTGTAGCCTATTGAACAGAAAAATATTACAACTTTGAAAGAATTATTGATATCTATTTGTTCTTGAGAAAACTAACTAAATTGGGCCAAAATAAGTAAAGTCTTGTTGAAAAATCCAGGAAAAAAGGGGGAGAATATTGTGGAATAAAATAATTTCTGTAAGCCAGAATTACCATGTTATCATTTTGTTTTGAGAAACTGAAGAAAGATTTATGATTAAATACCTGCAGCTATAGAAACATAATGAGTGCAGATGTGTACACTTAAGTTTGTATGATTATTTTCTAGTCACTTGTATAGGAATTTTATCATACAAACACATATGGGAATGTGTTTATACAATGGTATATTGTGTACTTATATACTTTCATTCAGTAAACATGAATAAAAGCATATGTGCTTATTATGTGTACACAAGAATATGGCTATCAAATTATAGTGATTTTCTCCCTTTTATTACATGTTTTTCTTTCAGTCATTTCTCTAGAATTTTCACAAGAATAACCCATTCTCCATAAATTATCAACTGTGTTTTGATACTTTGTAGGAGATGGAGAAAGAACAACTTGTGCTAGAGTTGATGCACCATTGATACCAAGGTCTGTGGGTAAAAATCGTGTTAAAGGTAAATAAGTACTTTTAAATATGTTTATTATGATGATTAATTGTGAATTTTTAAGAAGTATTTTATATTTTTCTTTGAATTTTTAAAGTTTTTTTAATCCATTTATTATTGTGTATGTATGTTGACTTTGTAATATTATGGTTTTGTGTTCTTTTTCATATAAAATGTGATTTTAGGTCTCTACTTCTCTATAACATTGCAAAAATGCTATCACTATATTGTAAATTATCAGTTACCTACCTATCAAAAGAAATATTAAAAAAACACATTATTTTGTCTTTTTTTTGTAATTATTTTGTTATAAAGACTAAAAAATTGATTAATTAATTTTTATACAATGTTCTTAAATAGTTAGTTGTTTTAGAATAAATTATAGCTTGTGAAATTAATTACCAACATAGCATCTTGAACTGAAAAGTTTTTATTTTAGTTTCTAGGGTAGATAATAAGTGGGGACCCCAAACCCAACTACATCATCATGTTATTGATATTAAAAGACAAGAGAGTTCTGAACGTATAGTGCACCAAGACTCTGAGTTGCCTGAGAGTGTGGAAGAAAGGCTACGAAATTTAGAATCCCATTTGAAGGTAAAAGCTGGTGAGTAAAGTAGATAGTTATTAAAACAAAAATTTTTTTTGTGATAAATGTCATAAAACTCAAACTTTTCTGTGAAATAAGTATAGGAATTAATTAATTCAAAGCAAGAAACTTGAACTAATTAACTCAAACGTTGTCTGTAATTTTATTCTACATCTACAAAAAAAATTTGTTGTTTTGTATCTAAAGAAAGCATCCAATAAAGAATTTTATCCATATTTTTAATATTGGACACTGTGTTTTAACTTGTATTGAATTATTTGGTGTTTGACCATACCAGTAAAAATATCGGTTGAAATTTTGCTTATCCAGTATGTTATATATCCCTGTGTTTAAGCAATGGGTAAGGAGAAAATGCAAGACTGAAAAACAGTGTACTTGACATTCATTTCATTTTCAAAAGAAATTCATACATCCAAAACTTATTTCCTTAGTGGGTTAATGGTAGGTATTTGGATTTACAATGCTTATATTTGGGATTTGATTATCTGCAATGGACAAGAGTGCACATAGCCTATTATGTAGTTTGGTGCTAAAGCAAACAAATGCACATTCCAAATTGCTGAATTGTACCATACAATAAAGACTTTTTTTTTTTTTTATCACTGTGTAGCTTGTTGCACAAGATTGTTTACTGTGAGTTTACTTTATAGCATTTAAAGCACTTTTGATCTTTGAGATGTCAAAGCTCAAATTTATTTTCTTAATTAATTTATATCTGTAGCTTATAATTTTTATTATGGGGAAAAAAACTGTATTTTACAGTTCAGTTACAGCTTGGGAAATTCTCCCACTCTTGGGGATGTGATCTTTGATTGTAGCTCTTCTCCCTTTGGGTCAGACTTATGTGCAGGCTCTTTTGAAAGTTTTTTTACAACCAATGAAATTTTGTAGGTATCCTTTGTTGGCAATTATTACACTTCCTCCTACATTTATTGTTGATTGACATTAGTAGTTAGATATGACTCGCATGTTGGAAAGTGTTCCTCTTCCTTCTCTTCATCTAGTTTTCCACATTTCACGGATGCATCCTTTAGGAGATAGAATGTGTGGGTTGATGTATGGAAGATTTGGAATATTGGTTTTCAATGCCCTGGACCTTCTCACTGTATGCCATGTTTAGGGGTTGTTTTCTCCATCTGGTCAGAAATCATCTAATAATGATCTATTCCATATTTTCTTCAGTAGTTACTTATCTCAGTTATTAGGGTGGCATCCATTCTTTTTATCCCTTTGTATTTATACATTGGATATCATTTTGGGCTTGCAAGTTTGATATTCCTATAATTGTATGTCATGTTCTAGGTGCTTTTGCTCTTATTGTGGTTCAAATTCCAGTCCAGATGACATTTATCCAATGAATTGGTCTGTCAGTTCTTTTATTTTCCAGTGACTGTTACTTCAGTGGGATACTCCTTGTATTGAAGATTTTGCTGCATCCATTAATTAGAAATTACCTTGCTTTTAGTTTCCCTTTCCTTTTCTTTCTCTGGCTGTTGAGGTTTTCAGACAGGATTGGATCTACACATTTGTTTACCCTCCAATTTTTCTTCTTCTTCTCCAGATAACTTCATTCATCCTTGTTAAGTCCTTCTGATAGCTCTTTCCTAGCCATCTCAGTTATGGTTTCAGCAGTTCTTCCAGTGTCCAACTTCATTTCCTCTGTTTCCATTTGTTCTTTACCATCCTCAGTCACCAGTGTTTCATCCAGACCTTCCTATGATCCAGCTTCTTACCTGGTTTTCTGGCTTGTTTCATTTGCCTTTTCATCCATGGAGGTTTCTCAATGCATAAGGAATTTTTCTGTTGTTGATTTCTGGTTCCATGGCTTTCCCCTGATCAACCCATTGTTTTTCATGTGTATTTTCTTTCTTTCTTTCTTTCTTTACTTTTGGATTGGGGTCATCTGGATCCTCAATCTCAGATTTTTGGGTGGTTCTGTCCCCACTTTTCAATTTTCTCAATCCCACAGGTATTTACTTCCTCTACACTTTATCAGTTTGCTGTTTGTGCATCAGGCTACCCTGATAGTGATATTAGTGTGGTCCTGCCCAGCTTCACTTTGCTTATGTTCATACTACCCTCTCAGTGCCCATTGTTTCACCTTCTCTTATGTTTTCCTTTTTCTTATTCACATCTGGACATCAGTGGTCTTATTTATTTGCCATTGATGTTTCACGTACTCTTTATCCTTCTACATATCTTTTCCTTTTTCCAAATCATATTTTCTCCCTAACATTTAAGCAGCTCATAAGGATAACTCCATTTAGCTACTTTCCCTTCTTTCCATTTTACACCTGTATTCCCATCTTAATCTGGATAGGCCTCTAGGTCCTGTACATACTCTTCCCTGTTATATTGCCTGCACGGCTTCCTCTTGTAGTGCCCATTTACACCTCTTTTATTTTATCCTTGGCAACCATTCTATACTTGTGTTCTTTCTCCTTCCTTCTTCACCAGTTGGATTTGGCTCTTCATTTGATTTATCATGTTCCTCCTGTATTTTGTTCCAAGTGTGTTTTCACCAAATTCAGTATTTTACTTTTTCATTGACATTTAATATTCATCACCTTTTAAAGATGCTTCTTCAATCAGGCTTGTGGACTACCCATGATATGTTCGTCTATTACTATTTGTATTGGATTACAGTTTTCTTTCTCTTTGAATGTTATTGTCTTCTGCAGATAGCCATTCTAGAATATCAAAATTCAATGAGACTTTTTTGTATTTTTTTTCTTTTCAAGGACCATTTTCCATTTTATTAATGATCATTGTTTGGATCCCACTCTGTGGTGAGTGGTGCCAGACTAGGTATTATCTAACTGTTCATATTTGTTCTGTTGATTTGCATATCATAATTACATA